>NC_056599.1:24984783-25309280 GCF_018340385.1 Cyprinus carpio | reverse complement strand
TTTTTTCCTAACACGATAACAGGGAAGAAAAATTTCATAGCTCAGCTTTTCAGTCTTTTGTAGACTGCACAATCTGCATTGTAGAGTCATTTATTTTGTTCAGGTACTGGTTATAGAGCAGCTAGGACAATGAGGCAAATGACTGTGATTAAAAGTAAAAATTCACTTCTTAAAGGTGTAGTAATGTTTATTTTAATGATATAATAGTGTAGTAATGTTTAATTTAATGATAATGATAATGATTTTTTGGTAAACAGAACACTTTATTTTATTTTATTATTATTATTTTTTTTATTTTTTTTTTATTTAATGTTTCAAACGTTCGCTGCCCTAGTAATGAAGGCTTATGCAATGCACAATTTTGAGCTGCAAAACTTTTTTATTTTAAATAAAATATTTAAATAAAAATTTTGATAAGCAGAGTAATTTTTCTTAGATTATTTTGTTTTGTTTTGTTTTGTTTTGTTTTTGTTCAACCTCTGGCATCTCCAGTAATGACTTTCACTTTCTCTGGGCAGACATTATAGTGGCATTTGCATTATTTTGAGGTCTCTGAAACAAATATTTATAGTCATTGCATGCAGTCTACCTTGGGGGCTACATAGCGACTACATCAAATACATGGCAATAGCAAAAACTGTTTGAAGTGAGAAGAAGGAATTGGCACGCATGGGAGCAATCTGTGGAGACAAAGTATACTCATAAGTGTTTTTTTCTTCGTGTTGATCTGTTTAAAGAACATAGAGAGCCGAGTCTTAATTAGCTTCAATCTAAAAGTTAAATGAGGCTCCCAGGTGGCTTTGCTAGTCTAAGTGTTGTCTGTCTGAACTCTGCAGTGGAGATGCTCCACTCACAGATGGTGACATGATTACTAATGCAGCTCTGTCCTGTCTGCAACCCTGTCATTTTTTTCTTTACTAAAGTACACTTTTCTCTACAAATTTAGCTACTTTATACAACTGTCAGCTAATTGGAGAGTGTTCTATATTCACCCCAGTCGCTCATAATTATGTCCAAAACATGCCTCCCCCAGAGTGCACGTTGTGCAGACTTGTAGTTAAGGATCTGAGCTGTTAACCAAAAGGTTGTAGGTTTAAACACAACAAGGGACAGTCCATTAACCACTGCCGTTTTGCCCTTGAGCAAAGCACTTAACCCCAGGCTACTCCAGCGGGACTGTCCCTGCAATAAGTGTTCTGTAAACTGTCTTGGACAAAACCAAAAGTTTTGTGCATTTCTGACTCAGTGTAAGGATGTCTGCGAATGAAAAAAATATACACAAATCTGAATAAATAAACAAATCACTTGATCAATAAATTGATAAATAGTTTTTAAATGCAACATCTACATTGTATTTGTTTGTCAAATGTTTTTCTTTTTATTCATTTGACATAAGTAAAGTGATTTATTAATTTAAATAAAAAAATATATAGTATAACATAAATGTGTTCGTTGAGTTGAATGAATCAAATATAGGCAAATAAACTGGCAAATAAATAGACATATTTAAAACTTTGTATCTAAATCATGTTTAAAAGTAACAATAAAGTTATTAGTTTATTAACATTTTTACTCTTAAGTTAATAAAATCGGTAATTAATTAAATTAGAATTAAATAAATTGGTAAATTTGATTATAAGCATTTTTTTTTAAGTGACACTCCTGACTGTGTCTAAAAGCAGAACCTTCTCCCCCAGTCCAAATGAAATAATCATCTTGATGGCCCTGTAAATAGAATTGTCTTTCTCCTCGCTCGGGAAAACAGGAACCCCTCTGCAATTAAGTCGGCACAGATTGGCGGTGGTCTTTATAGGCATCAGAAATCTCCAGCCGACTGCAGTTTTCACCAGAGGTTTGGCACTCCCTTGATGGTTCCCTGAGAGGCTCTCAAGGGAAAGCCCTACTATTCATTGTAATTAAGAAATTTCTCAACTGCAGGCAGCGAAAGGCTTTATCGTTCATGCTTCAGCACACTACACCTACTGTACTGTAATCCCAGTTAGAGAATGGTCTGCACAAGCAGGCTGCTGTCCAAAATATGCTTTAGACACAGTGCAGATAAAAACTATTGTGACTCCTCTTCTGAGTGCTTAATCCCACTCTGTTCACACAGAGATTGCTTATTGTGTACATGCAGTGGAAAATTCACACATGCAGTATATAATAACTGCACTAAAGGAGGTTTACAAAGATAACAACAATAATTTGTTTGTGATTTTATGTTTGTGCTGAGATTAAAATGTAAAAATATAATATATAATATAGTATATATATAATGTCCATATGTGCTTTTTAAACCAATTTTAGTGATTTATAAACATGAAGTAACACTTTGACATAACGTCTGATATACATAGTCATCAAATCAAAGACAAGTGCTCAGATTCATTTCCCAAACATTTAAATTGTGACAATAAATATAATTAAGAATTTGTCAAATTCATACATTATGGTCCAGAGAGAGCACATTGTTTAAAAACAAAAGGCCACTTTGTAAATTTTAGTTTGTGGTAATTAACATTTCTTTCATCCATCTACATGACCCTTCAAATGTTGAGGTCGGTGTGATTTTTTAAATAGTTTGTGAAAGAAGTCTTTTATATATGGCTGCATTTATTTGATTAAAATAAAGTAAAAATTGTAATATTGTGAAATTTTATTACAATTTAAAGTAACTCTTTTTTCTATTTGAATATACTTTAAAATATAATTTATTCCTGTGATGACAAAGCAGAAGTTTCAGCATCATTACTCCAGTCTTCAGTGTCACATGATCCTTCAGAAATCATACTAATATCCATTCTAATCATTCTAATATTCTAATAGATTTCTGATTTGGTGCTCAAGTAGCATTATTGTAAATGCTTAAAACAGTTTTAGTGCTTAATATTTTTGAGGAAACAGTGATAATTTCTTTTAGGATTTGATTAATATAGAACAGCATTTAGTTGAAACAGAATATTTTAGTAACAATGTAAGTCTTTACTTTTAATCAATTTAATGCATCCTTGCTGAATGAAAAGTATAAAAAGTATGTCTTTATTTTAAAGAAAAAAACGAAATCTTACTAAAACATCTGAAGACATGTCATATCTCTCCCTATGCATGGAACAATCCAGAAAATGCATCAGTCAGCTAAGCGTGAAATGGTCTTGACATTATGATTCAGATATTCTGCTTTAAGTTAAACTGTGATTAATGTGCTCTACCCATCAGCAACACCACCGAGGGAGGAGGAACATACATTAAAAAGTGCTGCAAAGGCTTCTGCATCGACATCCTGAAGAAAATCGCTCGGAACGTGAAGTTCACCTACGACCTTTATCTGGTGACCAACGGGAAGCACGGCAAGAAGATCAACAACGTGTGGAATGGCATGGTGGGAGAGGTGAGAAGATTTCAGTAGCCAAATCTGCCGATGCGATTTGTTATCAAACGCTGCTTTTCCATTTACGGAGCTAAACAAAGGTTAGATTGAATAAAGTTTTGTTCTCCCTCTCTCTCTCACGCTCTCCACTGAGTCATTTTGTAACAGTCAAAGCCTGATAGCAATCAAATGTGAAATTGGGGAAAGGAGCTAGATATTTGTTCAATTTGGATCCAGAGAGAGCGAAACGCTGGAACAAGTTTCATTTGGCTGTAAAAATGAATCAAAATATCCCAGGTGTCCTGTATATAAACTTCCCAGCTTAACTAAACCCTGTGTCGTCTTGTCTCCTTCAACAGGTGTTGAACAAAAAAGCAGTCATGGCCGTGGGCTCCCTGACAATCAATGAGGAGCGCTCAGAGGTCATCGATTTCTCCGTCCCCTTCGTGGAAACAGGGATTAGTGTGATGGTATCCCGTAGCAACGGAACCGTCTCCCCATCAGCGTTTTTAGGTAACTATCTGCAAGGCACAGCAGCTGTTTTTTCGACGATCGCCTTATTTCCACCTGTCAAAATATTGAAGTCTTTCCACCAATCAAACCCCAGATCCGACAGGGCAATAGAGTTGCCCGCAAATCCGCTGAAGTGGGCCGCTTTTAGATTCATAGCACCCTGAGTGCTCCTTTATGCTAGATGGCACTAGATCAGCAAGCCATTATTTAATTAGCATAAGGCCAATAATTACAGGGTCTGAGAAAATTCCCCACTGGACACTTGCCAGTTTCACATTTGCTTCCCACGGTAAAGCTCTTTAATCTCTTCAGCTTGTCTATAGTCACATATCAAGCAGAATGTCTGGATGATAGTCGCTGACTGTGACTTTTTTTCCCCGATCTACCTGTCTCTCGCTTCTCCTATGCTGCAGAGCCCTTCAGCGCGTCTGTGTGGGTGATGATGTTTGTGATGCTGCTGCTGGTGACTGCGATGGCTGTCTTCATGTTTGAGTACATCAGCCCCCTGGGCTTCAACAGGAACCTCGCTCAGGGCAAAGGTACGTAACTAGCACTCTCAGCTACTCACTCCCTCCCTGCACGGTTCCTCCTCCGTTTCCCCTGCAATGCAGTCGGTCTTTCAGTTTTTAGACACACTAGTAAATCCTTGCCCTGCTCTGATAGAGTGTCTCACATCTGCACCACAAACCCCTTGTTCTTTTGCAAAACATTAAGGCTTAATTTATACTTAATTTGGGTGCTGAGTGGTTTCGGGCTCGGAGTTAGTTCAATAAAGTTCAATTCATTTTCCTTGGATTCAAGTGGATCAGATTTAATTCATGTAGCCTCATTTGGAGTGCCTTTGTTACGTGGCACTAAAAAGTATTTCTTCTCTTGTTAGACGACTCATTTAAAGCTTCGATTTTCAAAAGGGAGGCACGTCAAAGCAATCTAAAGATAAATCAACTGTCTATTTCTACAGCCACCTTACAAAGGAATCATTCTAGGTTTACTTCTGTGTATTTATTGTAATGTTTCACGGTGAACTCTTGCATGCAGTTTCGCTTATATGAAAACAAAAGGCAGATGAACTGTTGAAGAATATGAAGATTAACAGCTGAGCAGCAGGGCGCTGTACTTTGGCTTTATTCTGTGCAAGTGCTCTAATGACCGTGAAGAGGGGAGATTATGTTATTTCCGAAATGAAAGAACTGAGAAAGGCTTTGGCACGAATGAAGGATGTTAATGAAAACGCATCTTCCGCAGACCCCCACGGACCATCCTTCACCATGGGCAAAGCAGTCTGGCTGTTGTGGGGCCTGGTATTTAACAACTCTGTGCCCGTGCAAAACCCCAAAGGCACCACCAGTAAATTCATAGTGTCCATCTGGGCCTTCTTTGCTGTCATCTTCCTGGCCAGTTACACTGCCAACCTGGCTGCTTTCATGATCCAGGAGGAATTTGTGGACCAAGTGACAGGTCTAAGCGACAAAAAGGTAAAACGGTATTTATACACTAGTGTTCATATTTGTACGTTTATTTATTTATTTTTTTAAGAAATTTATATTTTAATTATTTGAAGTTTTACTGAAATGTCTACAAAACTTTTATATTTTAATTATTTGAAGTTTTACTGAAATTTCTATTCATCAAGATTTATCATGATTTACACAAAAATATGTAGCACAACTGTTTTCATCATTTAGAATAATACTAGGATAGGCTTCTTGAGCTGCAAATTAGCATAATAAGATGATTTCTGAAGGATCATGTGACACTGAAGACTAGAATAATGGCTGCTTAAAATATCAGCTTTACCATCAAAGGAATAAATTAAATTTTTAAATATATTACAATAGAAAACAGTTATTTTAAATTGTAAAAATATTTCACAATATTACAGCTCTCTCTCTCTCTCTCTCTCTCTCTCTCTCACACACACACACACACACACACACACACACACACACACACACACAAAACACTCGCTCACTCTCTCTCTCTCTCTCTCTCTCTATATATATATATATATATATATATATATAAATATAAATATAAATAACCATTTAATAATATTCACATACTTAATACTGTTTACCTTGCGTTTAGGTTGTGTAAGGATATTTATTGATAGCTTATGTGGCAAAGTATGTGTGTGTGTATCCCAAAGATCTAATGAAAGCTTGGCCACTGATGGCAGCACAATGCTTTCGATCCTGTAATAGCGCAACAAAGTACTTTGACCTTTGGTAAGATGTTGCAGTCTCTGCCAGGTATTTACTGCATTCTACAGTGTTTACTTTGCAGGCTTGAAGTTTTGTTGGGCGCTGGATGTTTTGTTCACGAGGCTCTTATCCAAGACTAACAAGTGCTCCCCCTTTACATGAAAACAAAGTCTTCACAACTGATTAGTATTTATTTCAGAGAGAGAACGCACAAAAATCTTTCACGAGAATCTTGCATCATGCCAGCATGCTGCTGTAAGTGTTGGATGGCAATGAGCTTGAGCCTTTTTTTAAATAATTTGGATGCTTGGAAGGTTTAAAAAGGACTATGCATTGCATTGCAGAACTGGTCTGTGAAGAGAAAACAGAAGAATAAAGAATACTGATAGCCTATACTATAAAATAATGGAATAGAATATAATAATTTTTTTTTCAGGTATTACTGTTAATTAAGGCCTGTTTAATTAGTTCATATATATATATATATATATATATGTATGTGTGTGTGTGTGTGTGTGTGTGTGTGTGTGTGTGTGTGTGTGTGTGTGTGTGTATGTATATATATATATATATATATATATATATATATATATATATATATATAATTTTTTTTTTTTTTTTTTTGGGTGGTGGGGAGGGGGTAGCTAGTCAAAAATATGAGTGAAAATCTGAACTACTAGCCCATCCTGGCAAGTTTAAAATATCCTGTTTGAAAGAATCTCTTCAATCACAAATAAAACAAAGCCCAAAGCTATTTCACATAGATTGTGAACTCTTTTATGTAGCGGTGAGCTCTATTAAAGTAGAATAATTTGTCTTGTTCAGCTGTCATGGGACTTTTTGTTGGTGTTTTACTGTAAGCTCAGCATTTGTAAATGCTTCGGTGTTGTGATGCACAGTTTCATCCACAGAATACAGAGAATTGTGCTTCTGTACAAGTCCAGATAAGAGTATACGTTTGAATGTGTATTTTTCCTGATTCCCAGAGATAGATTTTTTATTTTTTTTGTCTATTCAGGGACTGTTATTTAAGTGTTGAAATACTTGAAATATGGCTGCCCAATGAAAATAAATAACCATACTGAGTCCAGCACCTTGAAAGTGTGCATTGGCAAGAAAGCAGCAGGTGTAGACTGGCTCAAGAAGAGCTCCTCAGCTACTTGTTCCAGACAAAAAGGTCACTGTTTGGCATGTAATAGAGAATAAACTGTACTATAAGACAGGCAATGTATGTTCTCTGAAACAGAATTCGAAAGAGTCTAAAGAAAAGATGAAAAGATATTCTTAAGCAAAGCTGCCGGGCTTAGTTCTGTGATGTTAGGCCTTTATCAAGCACATATTAACTTAGATCCAACTCCAGCCCTAAATACCCACCTGGACTACTTATTAATGAAGGTAGTGATAAATTTAATTCAAATTATGCCAAGAGAATTGTCACGGTACACTCTATTAAATATAGATTCCAAATGGGTTTTCGTAGCGTACATAACATAACTCCAAAGTACTATAGGGAATGACAAGTTCTTTGTAAAATCAAAAGATTTGGGTTGTAAAACACTTTTGGTTCTTATTAGAAGCAGTAATTTTGTGAGTGTGAGTGATAAAACTCAATGTTCAAGTTTTTTATTGTTTGTATTTATAGCCATGGAAGCGTTTTATTTCCTGCTGTGCTTTTATTGTTCATTTATTTTGTTTTTTAACTTTGCAGTTTCAGAGTCCCTACTCCTACTCCCCTCCTTTCCGCTTTGGAACGGTTCCTAACGGCAGCACAGAGAGAAACATTCGTAAGAATTACCCCGACATGCACCAGTACATGGTGAAGTACCATCAGTCCGGGGTGAACGACGCGCTGGTCAGCTTGAAGACTGGGTATGTATATCACACCCTCCCTCACTGGGTTTATCTGGTCAGTCTGAGCATAATGGGTGAAATAGTAAATGAGTCATTGTTTTTGCTGGCATATAATTGTCTCACACTAAATACTGGCCGTGCTTATTTAAAGTGGAATAGTTATCATACAAGCAATACTGCCATAATACTGAGTATTATAAGGTACTGTACAGTGAAAGAAGCGCAGTAGATCAGCACAAGTGATATTAAACAGCAGTCATTATCTCTCTGAATTGTAGAAAGACTGTCTTTGTATATTGGCAGATGGGTACAGCACAAGCACAATATTAAATTACCTTACAGTATATTAATAAAGCATCATTTCTTGCAGCTTGGCATGTCTCTACACATACTGCAGATCCACCGTTACAAAAGAATCATTGAGCAAATCTACTGGATGTCAGCCTGATCCCTGAGTTACATTTGACATTCTTGAAATGTCAGACAAGCAGACTAATGAGTCTTAGACAAAGGCTTTTCCAACAGAGAGATCGAGTTTGACAAGCAGCCCACCATGGCTCCAAATGTCAGTTTGTAGGTGGGGTCTAAAGTCGGGTACACATTTTTGTCAAGTTTTTGCTGTTTGAGACAAATTTCAGAGATCGTAGGAGATTTCTATCATGAGCTGGTCATATGATGGCTGTCTAATGAAGAAGCACAAACTTCCTTATGTTACAACTGAGGTTTTACAGTATCTACAGTTTAGCATGAAAAGAAAAAAAAAAATTTTGTGCTTTGATCCATGATTCACTTTTCAGTTGTGACCATAATGGGGGAGGTGCAGTTGAGTTTAAAATATTACATGTCAGTCTTTTTCCAGTTTTGTTACTGGCAACTGAAATCAAAACTATTAAAATTTGTTTATATTAAATAAAATTAATTAACCCTCTGGGGTCTAAGGGGTTTTGGGGACCTGGAGAAGTTTTGACATCCCCTGACTTTTGTGCTTTTTCAGTTGTTTATAAACATATACATGGCTAAAGTCTAATAACACTGTAATCAGTACTGGGCTACAATAATATGTAAATAGCATGTATGTACATGATTGTGTTTTTGAGAAAACAACGTTTTTGCGTGGTTAGTGAAAAACTACATTTTTGAAGTCTCTGAAATAAGGTTATAAAACACCTAGATAACATTTGTTGACAAGACTGTCAAACATGGACCTCGTAGCCTAGAAGTTTTGCTTCAAAATGATGTGAAAATCATCTTGTTTACTCACTCACAGAAAACAATAGATTGTTTTAAATTTTCTAAGACACTTTTTGTTTCGAAAGGGCATATGCGAGTAGGCGTGATTGACCATCAATATTAGTGTGATTCACACCTGAGAAGACAAAGGCCCGCATAATGAGCTGCATAATGATCCTTTCAGGTGTTTTCAGGTGTTTGACTGAGAGGGAAGAGTTACATTAAAGAATGTGAGGACAAAATAAATGTATATATTTTTATTTTTGTAGTTTATTTAAAATATATTTAATTATCCCACAAAATAACTTGAGATTCACTTGCGAGTGCAGTTAAACAATTTATCAGGAACAATCAAAGCTGACTTTCAAAGCTGAATTTTTAGCATCATTACTCCAGTCACATGATCCTTCAGAAATCATTGTAATATTCTGATTTGCTACTCAAATTTTTTTTATTATTATTATTATTATATTTTTTTTGATTAATTGAAAGAACAGCATAATTTGTAACATGATTATTGTATTTATCATCACTTGTGTGCTAAATAAAAGTTTTAATTTCTATAAATACTGACTCCCATCTTTTGAATGGTATAGTGTATATTGTTACACTTGGAGTAAGACTGTAGTAATGATGATGAAAATTTAGCTTTGATCACAGGAATAAATTACATTTTAAAATGTATTCAAATAGAAAGCTGTTATTTAAAATAGTAAAAATATTTCACAATATTACTGCTTTAGCAGATGCAACTTTCTGTATTTTGGATCAGATAAATGCAGGGTGTTAAATGAAGATCACGCAGAACCAAGGTGGCAGACAGCGCACTCTGTTTGTTTTCTTTATTTTATAAATGCACAAAGTTTTGTTGATATTATGTGTGTATACAAATAAAAGTAGACCCATTACAGAGTCGATTGATGTATTGCTCTTATCTGTACGATCAAAACTGAAAGTGTAATTTAAGTTCTTTTCGGTCTTATCAAGAGAATATGCCACAAAACGCGTATCTGCATTAGTCGACTCCAGAGGGTTAAAATAATAACCATCATATATTTATATAGTTTATATATTTATATTGTTAATATTGTGCATATTGTGTTTCTACTTAATATGATGAATTTTTAATTAAAATTTACTTCACTTCTCAGAACAAATATTATTCCAAAGAAGAGCCTTACAAGCACCAAAGAGAAAATTAAAAACAAAAATGGCAAGATATAGGCTTATAAAAACAAACAATTCTGTAAAGTATGTGCCCTATTTATTTCTTACTACTGAAATGCATTTTGTAAATAAAAAAAGAAAAAAAATCTAAAATTTTCTGCTCCGTTTTGCAAGCCCTTGCATTAAACATTAGGCTGAAGTCAATGAAATAGCTTTTATTGCTCTGTTTTTCTCTCTGTTGCTTCTGGTGTGATCGCACCCGGTGCTGTCTCTCACGTTAAGCTCATGACTGCGTCTGCATCATTGCTGTAAAGTTAAAATGTGTTATGATTCATTGGAGGCTTTTGGTGACATGGCAGTGGTGTTAAGGCATGAGAATGACTCATAACATTTAACCTCTCTATTTGCCATCTGAATAGTGTCTGTGCTCTTTCTTTTCACCAGCAAACTTGATGCCTTCATATATGACGCAGCTGTGCTGAACTACATGGCTGGTAGGGATGAGGGCTGTAAACTAGTGACCATTGGTAGTGGCTACATCTTTGCTACCACTGGCTATGGCATTGCGCTGCAGAAAGGGTCGGCCTGGAAGCGCTCGGTGGATCTGGCCATTTTGGCTATTATTGGAGATGGTAAGTGCTTGCATTCCTGGCATTAGTGCATTTTAGAAAGAACAAATTGAGAGACGTATTAACCCACTGAGATTACAGTTGTACAAGCACTACTGATCTTTCCATTGAGTCCCCAAAATAGTATTGAAATCCTTATTAAATATATATGTTTATATACATATGCGGGTAGTGAAGCATACCATTCCAGGTTATGAATGGTGTAGGTCTGAACATGCTCTAGGAGGCTGCTCACAAAACACCTCTTCTTCTCACCAAACAATTTTAAAAGTAGAAACGCAGAATCCAAGCACACAATCTAATAAACGATGCCACACGGTCACAACGCGCACGCGATGCGACGTGCTTATTTTTTCCAGGTGTGTCCGCACCACATCAAGATTAAAACATTTCAACTTTTCAGAATGCCGCAAGTGCACCGCAGGTCATGTGACAAGAACCAACCAATCAGCTCCATCCTTTCCCATGACAACATTAAAAGCTCAGCCAAGATGAAGGAACAGCTGAACATAGCTGTACAGGGATAGCCATTTTTAAATAAATTTAGTAGCAGAGCTACAGCAAGTGATTTTTAGTGCTACAAATCTTTTTATTCTTTGCTGAAACTTCCATGTATTCATGGAGAGCGCAGGTCATGGTTGCTTAGCAATGGCAGACACCTCAGGAGCGCAAGCAGCCGAACGCTTTGGAAAAAAGCAGAAAGCTGCGCGCCTTGTGTTTTCCACGCATTTGTACGATGTGTACGACTACTTAATGGTCACAAAAATAATTTTTAGAATACTGGTAACACTTTATTTTACAGTGCCCTTGTTACTCGTTACATGTACTTATTATTACAGTAACAATAAATTATGCATAATTACATGCAAGTAACCCTAAACCAAACCCTAATTCTAACTCTAACCGTATAGTATAGTAAGTACATGTAGTTAATTAATATTACTCAGTACTTAAATGTATAATTACACTGTAACAATGACACCTTAAATTTAGTGTAACCATAATAATTAATTAAATAACAATATTTTCATTATATTTGAAAATAATATTGTCATGAAAAATGTGATAAATGGGACATCCATATATTTTTCCTCTAAGAAAACATGGGCACATTATGTGTCAATGACTCATATTCATAATTATGTGTGCAACTGTATCTATGTTGAAAATATGTCTGTTCCTTATTTGTAAGTCACTTTAAAAGCATCTGCTTAATGAATAAATGTAAATGTCTACCCTAAAGAGATTTTATGTGGTGTATAAAAGCCAGAACTAGAATGTGTTGTGTTCATGCAGCAATGTCCATCTGTTAAATTATTTAGCATAATTTTTGTTCAGGGATCTTCCTTCATAGACGTCTGCAGTATTTCTCTCTCTCCAGACTATATGCTGTGCTTCACAGAAGTGCTATACACTGAACATGAAAAATGACAGAATTATCCTCCTGGCAGCTGCACCTTGTAGAGAAAGAGAAAAAAAGTCTCAGATGGTGCTAACATATGGCTAAAGCTTGAGTGTATAATTTTACTGATCCTCACTTTGACATGTTAGTGCGTGGGGAGATCTGGAACAGGAGGATATGTCTGTGGATGGTAGTACTGTGGCCCACTGATGTATACATGAAATGGGAGACAGAGCTGATTGATGACGTGGGCCTGGGCGTATGCGTCTCTCCTCAGGTGAGATGGAAGAGTTGGAGGCTCAGTGGCTGACTGGGATCTGTCACAATGAGAAGAACGAGGTAATGAGCAGCCAGCTGGATGTGGACAACATGGCTGGAGTGTTCTACATGCTGGCGACTGCCATGGGTCTCAGCCTCA
This sequence comes from Cyprinus carpio, assembly GCF_018340385.1. Taxonomy (NCBI): domain Eukaryota; kingdom Metazoa; phylum Chordata; class Actinopteri; order Cypriniformes; family Cyprinidae; genus Cyprinus; species Cyprinus carpio. The sequence continues at coordinate 25,296,499 of NC_056599.1, read as the reverse complement.
TTACCTTTGTCTGGGAGCACCTGTTCTACTGGAGACTCAGATACTGCTTCACTGGTGTCTGCTCAGGCACACCAGGCCTGCTCTTCAGCATCAGCAGGGTAAGGCTTCCGTACAGACAATCTTCCGTACCTAGACATAAAATGTGGGGGGGGACTCCCTGTTTCATGTATAAAATGTATTTAGCGCAATCTAAGCCAGGTCTGTAATCATATGCATATACAGTAGTATGAAAGGCACAAACAAATTAGGGACAAATGAGGGAGAATTTTTTTTAGATCAAGCAATACTTGGCTGACTCGCAGTAGACCACCTAGAGTTTGTGAATCCACTGTTGAAGACCCCTAGTTTTGGTGTTTGCTGAATTGGATCGCCCCCACAGTTATTGATTTTAATTTCATGCCATAAAAGACGTCCTCAGTCTTGACAGTAGGGACAGCCAGTATCACTCAACCTGACTTCTGAGAGTGTCAGTGGTAATCCAGTTAGTGTTTGAGGTCTGTCTTTACCCTGACATGGGCAGTGTTTGAAATAAAAAGTTTTTCAGAAATTTGATTTTCGACCACTCTTTCCCTGGCCAGGGAGTTTAAAATGACAGTGCAGCAGGCTGTTTTGACAGCCAGGATGATTTTAGCACAGTAAAAAGCTCAGTATGTCTTTGTTTAGTTTTGATCCCCGATGGGTTTGTGTACGTGCTGTCAGTGTGAGAATATGGTGCCTCTGATTAGCATCTTTAAGGTAATAAAATGCTGGTGTTGAAGAACTCAAGCATAACTGATATAAGTGTTTACTGGTAGAAAGAGATTCACAGAGATAGTAATAGGAGGGGATCGTTTTTAAAGTAAAAAATATGCCTTTCAAAATAAACCCTTTGGTAATTTACATTTGACGGCATCTGTGTGACAGGCTTTATCTATGCCCTAATTAAAAACTTCATAAGTGCTCTTTGATGACACTAACTGGTACATTTGCAAGTCACAGACATCATGGTTAATGTATGAATCTTGAGCTTGATTCACTCTTTTTTTTCCATAGGGTATTTGGAGTTGCATTCATGGCGTTCACATCGACATGAAGAAAAAGTCATCTGATTTGGACTTCAGTCCACAGTCCAACATGCTCAAGCTTATCAAGTCCGCCAAGCAGATGACTAATATGACCAACCTCAGCGGCTCCAGGATCAACTCTCCTAAACGTGGCGGTGAGTTCATGCATTCGGCGAGCCCAATGATCATGGACATGATGGCAGAGAAAGGGAACTTCATCTACACTGACAACCGCAGCTATGCCCAAAAGGACATCTACGGAGACTCCAGCGACTTGCAGGCATATCTGGCCAACCGTCACAAGGACCATCTGAACAACTACATCTTCCAAGGTCAGCATCCCCTCACCCTCAATGAATCAAACCCTAATACCGTAGAGGTGGCGGTGAGCGCAGACACAGCCCAGACCAATGCAAAACCCCGAGCTCTGTGGAAGAAATCTGTTGATACTTTGCGTCAAACTCAGGGGCCTGAAACCCTAGACCCCCGTTTGTCCATGAAGAGTCAGAGGTACCTGCCAGAGGACACGGCACACTCAGATATCTCTGACTGCTCAAGCAGGGCCACCTCCTACAAGGATCCAGACAATAACAAGCACCTGAAGCCCAAGGATAACTTAAAAAAAAGATCGATGACGTCAAAATACCCTAGGGATTGCAGCGAAGTAGAGCTGTCCTACTTAAAAAATAAGCAGGGCGGAACAGGCCGGGAGAAAATCTACACCATAGACTCTGACCGGGAGCTGAGTCTGCACTCAGAGCCACAACACTACAGGGAAGGCAGAGGCCTGACAACTGACGATTTGGATTTTGCCGAAATTTACTCAGACCACAACGACAATTACAGGAAATGCGACCAGCCCATCATCCATCTCAACAGCAGCCCCCTCCATCAAGGTGACTCGGACCTTTTGCCAGACAACGTCTACAACAAACACTACAACGTGAAAGAGAAGAACCTCAGTTCTCACGAAAGCAACGACCGGTTCAAACAGACTCATTGCCGGAGCTGTCTTTCAAAGGTGACCAACTACAGCACTGGGCCGTACGCCGGCCTACGCTCACCATATAACCGGTGCGAGGCGTGCCTCCACATGGGCAACCTGTATGACATCAGTGAGGACCAGATGCTGCAGGAGGCCATGATCAGCCCTAGCATGCACCACGATGACATGTTTAGCCACTACTGGCCTCAGACGGATGGGCCACACGTGCAGAGGAGGAACAGACTGAGGCTCAGCCGTCAGCACTCCTTTGACAATATCATGCTTGAGAAGCCCAAAGAAATTGACCCGAACCGGCCGGCGCGGAGCGTCAGCCTAAAGGAGAAGGACCGTTTCCTGGAGGACAGCCCTTATGCAAACATGTTTAACATCAAGGCTGACAAACTATTCGGCAGCAGGTCCATGCTCTTTAACCGAAACCTGGAGGAAAGCAAGCGTAGTAAGTCACTTTACCCCGATCACCCCTCGGACAACCCCTTCATGCAATCTATGCGGGATGACACTCGCCTGGTCCATGGCAGGAGCTCCTCAGATATTTACAAACAGTTGGCTCCCATCAAAGCTAGAAACGAGAACAATCTGAGGTCCTCTGAGAAGTCCACCACTTCATACTGTTCCAGGGATGGTCGAATACCCAATGACATGTACATTTCAGAGCATGTAATGCCTTATGTAGCCAACAAGACTAGTGCATACTCAGCTCCCCGGGTTCTCAACTCTTCGCAGTTTAGCAATAGACGAGTGTATAAGAAAATACCTAGTCTCGAGTCAGATGTTTAATGCTTTTTTGTGTAGTTAAACTATTTACTCACTTAGAATGCCACAGTCACCTACATCTACAAAGTACCTGAGATATTGCTCCTCTTATACGAGAGCTTTCCAGAGGTTTTCAGTATTTTAAGATGCCTTCTGGGCAGGTATCTGCAGAAAGAGTGTTAGTCAAGTGTAAGCCAATAAAATGTGATCCGGCATGGAAGTTGTTCATTATCCCCAACACTTGGCCTAGCACTACTGTGTACTCGAAACGCTGAGTGCTAGGACAGATGTGCCGCTTCAAGTCTGACCTGAAGCTGCGGTGGGCTAAAGCAGATCCTAGGGTGGGGTTTCAGGTATTTGACCTCACATTGCATGTGACAAGAGTGTATATGTATCTGATGGACTGTGGCTGGAATAGTTCCTGATCTTAAGGCAAGCAAGGATATATCATCCATGGTACTCAGCAATTGCATTTTTGCTTTTATTACTATAGACTTGGGATTTTTGGCATTCTAATCCCTATTTAGAATCTAGACTCTTCTCTATCTTATTTGGTAGCACAATAATCATTAGTTAACCACCCACCTCTGCTTTATAAACAGAACTTCTATATTACTGTCAGGAATAGATTTCTTTTGCATGTGTGTTTCTTTTCTGGTCTTATTTCAGTTGAAGATATACTTGCATTAAGGATTTCGTTCGACAGCTGAGGTGGTCATCTGTGCAATGAAAACTTGACCTGTATGTAGGTTGTTTGACTGGGAATATTGTGTTGATCCTCCATTTCCAGATTGTGGGGAAGTTTTTGCGATGGAAGTTTGTCTTGCATTTATTTCGTTCGATACTTCCATCCTGTCACTGTACACTGTGAAACCGAATCATCATCTCTCGAAGACTGTTGTTTACTGTAGTTTGGCGGAGCCTCGCTTCGCTGTTGTGATCCACTCAGTAAGTGTAACGATGGCCGTGTGTGAAGCTTGAAGTCTGAACTAGAACATTGGTTTTCTGTTGCAGTCCGTAACACGATCAACACGCTATTCGCATTGAGGACTACCACGCAAGACCTTTGTTCTGCAGACCTATTACTAAACTATATACTGTACAGACACACTCTATGAACTCCTTGCAATGTGAATCAGAACACATAGCCAAATCATGTATTAGATCAAATACCTCAGGATGGTTCTGTGTCATTTTGTGTAACATTTTCTCTACACCACCTAAAGGCACATTCACATTGCATTTGGGCATGTTTTCCTCCTCTCCGCTATGTTTGTCTGAGGACTTCCATTGCAATTGTGTTTCTTTCAGCCATCTTTGAAATGAGCTTTATGTTTACGACTCCAATGTCTGTTGGAAAACAGGATGTGTATCGACATGTTGTACGACTGCTCTAGCAGCTTCCACTCTCATATCAGACTTGGTTTCTTTCAACTTCCCCAATAATGTGACATAATTCACCATACAGTTATCTTGAATATGTCATCACTGTCATAATCATGAACATATTCATCATATGAAGTGCTGCTTTAAGAAGCTAATGTGCGTATGCACATGTAAAATATCAAGGTCTTGTAATCATATATGCCATACATAGTTTTTACTCTTTACAACTTGTTTTTCAGTTATTTTTTCACCCTTGTAATAACCCCAGTCTTTAAGGAAAATGTATTTTGATTACATGAACATGAATTATAATAATTTCGATGTTTTTGTTATGATGTTATGATCACAAATTATTTGTAACAGGGTGCAAATATATATATATATATATATATATATATATATGGAAAGAAACTATCATTAATATTGATATATATATATATATATATATATATATATAAATATATATATATATATATATATATATATATATGGAAAGAAACTATCATTAATATTGCAGAGCTGCTGTTTTGGGGAAATAAGCAAGGTATTAGCCTCTAGTATTAGTCACAGAGCCACATCTGCATTTATTGCGAGATGAATATCCTTGCTCTTCCTCTACTGGCAGGTGAAAACCTCACCAGCTGCGCTTTCTGTATCTTACCTGTTACCTATAGCCAGACTTAACCTGTAAAGAGAGAGAGAAAAAAAGTCCTTTTCGGGTCTGCTATCCCTCCAAAGATATGACGTCTTCTTGATTTTCTCTATTATCTATGGTTTGCTGTAAGAATAGAGCTTTTTTTTAATTCCTCAAAGACTTAGCAACTATTTTGAATATATGACACTTGTAAATTGCTTGTAAATTCATACTCAAATAATTCATGAAAGTTACGAAGATACAGAGTAAACAATATTTTTTGTGTGGGTTTCACAGGTCTGTACAGTAGCACTCGTTTTCTGTAGCATACGTACGAGAAAATGACATCACTCATAAGGTCTGCATCGAAATGTCACCTTCCGAGATTTCCAAGTCTCCATGCAGTTTGTTATCAGGGATTGTAGCCCTGCAGTTTTTTAAGCTTGAACATTTCGAGGCCGGGGTAGGGGTTGGGACTACAGCTATTGCGGCAGATTTTTTCTAAGTAAATACTGTCAATCCACTTGAAGGTGAGCTTGGATCAAGCATGCCTACAGATCGATGTGAGGAGAACTGGCCTCTTTGGTTCACAGACATGAGCCGTCATAAGACTGCAGGATACGAATCCACCCTGCTCATGAACCAAAGCTCTGTGGCTACTATAGCGTGTCGTTTAGGCCGCCAAACTTCTGGGATTTTTACACAGAAACATCTTATAAAAACCAAAATGTACTTTTTACTTCATCGTTCTGTATTTGTGGAAGGTTATCAGAGGCGGCTGGGTGGAACAGCGCAGGTCAGGTATTGATTGCAACTGGATACAGTTTGGGAACTGTGTGGGAATATTTTATGTAGCAGATTTTGGCTAGGCAAAAGCCAACAATAGTTTATTAAAAAGCTATTATATTATATTTTTGGTTTTATTTACCTCTCATAGAATAGTACACGAATGTGAATTTAACATAGCTCAGATGCCGATTATTTCCATAAGACGAGCTAGACTAGTACCGTAGTTCAGTTTTTAAAAGTCAGTAAGCGAGGATTTTTAAGTCACAGAAGAAAATTAGTACTTTCTCAATTACACCTTAAACGCCAGTTAAAGGTTAATCCATTTCGTCCGTCACGTTTGTTACGCTCCACTTCTTTCAGCAGAGACGTGTGTTTGTGTACGTTTATCTGTAGATCATGAAGAGAGGGAGTTTTTGGATCGGCGGCTAATGGCGCTTAGTCCGTATGCTGAATATTTACACTTTAAAAGTCTTTTCAGATAACAGAGATGCCTCCATCGCCACGCGTTTGCCTTTTATAAAAACCCATTAGGCTAAAAGATACAAACAGAACCAATTTTCTTTCCCTTTGAAGCGAGTTTTATGACCGCGCGGGGTAGAATATCAAAAGCGAAGAATGGAAGCAGGGATGTGAGACGTTACTTAACATGACAACAGATCTTCTTCCGAGTCAATTCTGCATCCACCATTTGAAATCCATTCTTTCCCAAACTGATATTTTGCCAAGTGCAGAGTAGTAAGAACAACAGGCCCTTTCGGCTGCCAGGCAAGCTGTCGTACTGTCACTGCATCATTGGCTGTGTTCCCATCGAGGTAGTTTCAAGGAGAAATCACCTCAGCTCAAATTACATCTGTCAGAGCCACACAAGGCACGGTGAGAAGGGGCAGGTGGCTAAAGACAGGAGCGAGAGTCCTCATGCATGACTGTGTCGACTGCAGCTCGCTCTCTTTCGTTCTCAGGCCGCTTTATAACCCTCAGGAAGACGTTTGCAGGGGCAATAACGGCAGCTTGAAAACAACACAGAAACTGTCAGTCATGCGGCTCTTTTAGCAATGCCATTTTTTATCATCGCATGACTAAATATGAGGATTATTCAATCACCTTGAGTTTTAAAACCAAACGCCGCTCTTGAGTTTTGTAATGCATTGACGGATATTTTAAATACTCGATTGTTTTAGTAGGGAATCAAAATACAGTACAGACTGTGATTTAGTGAGTATCGACCCTAAAAGAAGCAAAAAGTAACTTTTTGATTTCTTTGTTTGGATGTTTGAGTTTGAGCACAGAGCTGCTTGGAACACTTGCACTTAATAAAGGATAAAAGAATGCTGCCTTCCCAGTAAAAATGGACTCACAATGGAAAGAAACATTTGTTTGAAAAGAATCACTTGTGTTTCCTGTTTAACTAATCACTTTTGTGAGCTTTGCATTCATATTTTCTGTGGTTAAAAGTAGAAATTATTTTAGAACAGTGTTTTATACTAGGGCGGGTTGGGATTGTCATGTGACTATAACCTATTTATCACTGAAACCATGTGACCTGCTGCCTAAATGTTCTTTTATAATGAAGCATTATCACTTGTGTGCGTACTGAAATGTCTTAAGAACTTTTTAATGTAAGTTGAAAGTAATCGCTTACATAAAGCTGACACAAACTTGCATTAATTAAATAATTTCTGCTATTGGCAACTTGCATGAGAAAGTACTAATTCAGTGGGGCGGTTTGAACATATCTCCTGTTCTCTCTAAAGTACATTTCATTTGTAACATAAAGTATTGTGTTCGGGGATTTTTTTTTTTCCGTTCTCTGCTTTTTTATGTGTATGTAGACCATATTAAAGGAACAGGTCTGATATGTGACTTGTGAAATGTCAATATAATGTGGTTGCAGGACGTGTGCTGGGTTACAAGATGTAAAAACATGTATATAAGTCAAAGTTTCATTTTTCTAATAAAGGCTCTTTCTGCCACTTTATATGATCACTGTATCTGTTGCGGTATGTTTCCGAAGCCCGTGCTCCAGGTGAATGTTGCAGACTCCTCAAAAGTTCATGAAGCAGGGGGTTGGGAGCTGACTGACAGCTCTGGTAATTTCAAGTGATGATTGGTACATGCTGTAATGGTGCTCAGTCCTCGAGTATTGAGCCTGAACATGTGTGAAACAGGGGCTGTGACCTGAGTCAAAAAAGCAGCTTTGCTATCAGCAGAAATGAGGCATTGTGTGTGCGCAATGGAGATGCTCTGTCATGGACAGTGTTGAGAAAAGAAAGAGGGATTAATCTGTTTTACTTAGTTTTGCATCCATCTATTCCATCTATTGAGACAATCCATGTTTTTGGTTAAATATGCAAGCAAGATTACAGTATAGTTATCAGTATGACTACAGTGCTTAACAAATTTATTAGACCACCACCACCCAATGTAAAATCTGTGCCTAAACTCACATTGGTGATTACCAAAATCACTTTTTATGTTTCTCTAATGGTTAATCCACCAGTATGTGTAAACTCTTTAGTCACAGCAGTGTTTCTAATGCATGTTATCCATGCATTTTTGAATTTACTGTTGTACAAGAAAGGCAGAAAAATAGTAAAGCCCCCTTTTTTTATTCAGATGCCCAATTACAGTCAATAAATATAGCCTAACAAATGTGTTAAGCACTGTGTATGCACTCAAAAATAAATAAAAATTCTGTCATTAATTACTCACCCTCATGTCGTTCCAAACCCCTAAAACCGTTCATCTTCGAAACACAAATGAAGATATTTTTGATGAAATCTGGAGCTGTCTGACCCTTCCATACACAGCAACACAACTGACATGTTCCCAAGTCCAGAAACGTAGCAAGGAGAGCTGTAAAATAATCCATGTGACATCAGTGGTTCATCTGCAATTATACGAAGCTATGAGAATACTTTTTGTGCGCAAAAGAAAAAAAAAAAATCTGTTATTATTGACACTGAAACAGTGTATCGGCGTGACGCAGCTGACACAGAACAGCATACATCCAGAGGATATTCTCCAAAATGGCACCAGGGTGATGCGGAGGAGACAAATTGCTGAATAAAGTTTTTTTTTTTTTTTTTTTTGCCACAAAAAGTATTCCAGATCTCCTTGCTACTTTCGGATGAACCACTGATGTCACATGGATTAATTCACAGATCTCCTTGCTACGTTTCTGGACTTGGGAACATTTCAGTTGTGTTGCTGTCTATGGAGGGTCAGACAGCTCTCAGATTCCATCAAAAATATCTTCATTTGTGTCTTACGGGTTTGAAACGACAAGAGGGTGAGTAATTAATGATAGAATCTTCATTTTTGGGTGAACTAACCCCTTAAATATATCTATATTTATTCACGACTCTGTGGAATACTTGATTCTAATTGGTCAATCAGGACATTCTGAGGTGTGTTATTAATTCCTGAATATAACACAGGCTCATCTGGGTACTACGAGTCATCTTGACCATTAGTAATGATATGCTTAATGTATAACTCCACTGTTACTGATCAATGTTTCATGTCTAATTATTTACTTTGTGGCAAGCACCATGTAATAAGCGGGATAATGTACATCCAGCTGGTTATTATCACAAAATAAAGCCCTTCATACTTATACAACAGCCCAACACAAGCTGATAAGCCTTTCAGGCTTTATTCTGTGATAACAACTGGCTGGATATATTATCCCTTACATATACAAGGGGGAATCTATATAGTATTTATTCATTATATTTTTGATATTATTATTTAATGTTCTAAAAATTATATATAACATAAAAATAACATGTATTATATATATTAAATTTAGTGCTAATTATATTTATATTTTTTATATTGTTATTAGCTATTATATTATCATTTTATTATTTATATTTATATGTTATTATCCATACAATGTTGTCAACCAAACTAAAAAAATGCAAAGGTGGTTCTCATATCTATTATTACTTTTTATGATCAGGACACTGGATGACACACACAAAAAAAGTGAATCGTGAAAAGGAATGTTTTAAAAATTAAAGTGACTTTGAAATGAGTGACTTTAAATTTTTATCAACCACTGATGATTACAGTGAACAATTCTGACCTGATTAAAGACAACAACAATGATGATAAAATAGTTTCAGTAAGTATGTCAGAAATCATTTCAGGCCATTTTGCATCAGTTTCCATCTTGCAGCAAAGGTTGTACTGTTCTAGAACTTGCACCTAACCTGCTCGGCTCTGCCTTTGTTCTGAGGTAATGTAATATTGATCATATCTGGTATGAATGGGACAAATACGCCTTCAATATCTAAATAGGCTTTGTGCTTTAGAGAAAAGAAGGAACTATCACTTATGTCTTTGCTATTTAATGGATCTTTAGGTTTGTGCTGTTCATGGTTGAATACACTCTGGAACAAAGAACAATAACTTTACCGTCGAAGACTCACAATGACTCACTTTCACTGGGAGAAAGAAAACAATTGAAGATGTAATCTTTAGGAGAAAGGAGTAAGTGAATTGGTTTAGCTGGAACATGGTAAGGAGGCTAACATGTGAACAAACACAATGTTACCTGTCTATAGCAATTATTCAGCCATTGAATATTTCCTTGTTTTAATCTTATGAGTAATCTGAGTTTATCAGAGAAATGATAAAAGAAGGGGGGCCGGCATCTGTGTGCTATGAGTTACTTGCATGTGGAATGACTTCAGCTGCAGATGTGCCTTTGTTGCTCACTGAAGGTAAATGAATACGTTTGCTCAGCATTGCTCATTTTCAAACACTGGCTAATGTGGGCTCCTGATCTCTCGGTTGTATCTTGTAAAGGGCTGCAATTAATCATCACAAGCGTGATGTGGACTGGCAGGACTGAACCTGTAATTAATTACTTTACAAACTAGCCAACAAAACCCACTTCCAGAGCGTATACTCTTTGTAGTTGACATGGGCTGACAAAATACTGCATTCTAGGCTAAACACTGTCCCTCTCCCTTCCTTTCTTCTGTTGTGATCCTTCTCTATTCAGCAGAACAAAATGAATCTCAATGTGCATGAATCCAAAAGACAAGTCAGAGATTTTCAAGACAAATGTATTGTACGGTTAAAAATGAAAGCCTTGTGACTGCTTCAATTGACCTTACGCTAATGATGCGTTTAGGTCATGTCAGAAAGTTTGTGTTTATGATTTGAATGCACATGAATGCTACTGAAATGTCACAATTATGTGTGGGAAACTGGATTTTTTTTTTAGCTCTGAGTTTCAGGGATATCATTTACAAAACTAGCTAGTGTACAAAATATGTTAAGTATAACTGAATAAGTATATATATATATAATATATATATATATAATATATATATATGCTATATATATATATATATTAATAATAATAAAAAAAACATACCTGAATCACATTCTTTATTCGTCATTTTGTAAAAATGTAAAAAACCTTGCTGTATTTTAATTTATAAAACACTGGCATCTTGTTTCAACCAAAGCAATCTGAAGGCACCTGCTGTCATGATTACTGTACGTTGCACCTAATGAATTTAATTAATACAATTATTTCTCTCCTTTATATTTCTTATGTGTAAAAACTGCATACTATAGTGTGTAGTGTAGTGCAGTGCCCACTAAGGGAATCATCAGTCAGCAGTCCTTCTATCTATTTGAGAAGTGATTTTTATTCAGTATGGATATATTCAGATCACTGGGTCTTGTTGGCCTGAGGTACTGCACCGATGTAAAGGCTCATCTTTCTGGAGTCATAATGCAGGGAACACAAGATTTATGTGATACTCAATAATGCTCCATGCTCTAAGATACCTTCTAGCATTATTAAAAGTCAGAAAGTTATCTGGGTTAGCAGTATGGATCCCCCAGCTGACTGCTTTGAATATAATTTCCAGCAATTGAGGCAGACTTATTTGGGTATCTAGGGCACATATTCAAATGCATGTGCTTCCAGCTCCATGTTGACTGCTTATCTGTGCAAGCTTATCCCACATGCTGCATGTCTGACTCTATTGTCCTTTATCAGGTTATGACCTCACACATGATCCCGGAGGAAAGCGATAGAGAGCGTTTTATATCTTACATAATTCAATCAATTTAACAAACTATGGAGATGGGAACAGTAATATTATCATGGTTAACAGCAGAGCCCTTTCAATTGCTTTGGTTCACTTGTAGAATGGCGCTTGCATTCTGTGTGGCTTATTGTGTTGCATGAATCATAATTAAGCCTTGTGCATTATTTACGTCTGAATGAGATAATATGTTGGAGCCATAAAGCGACAGCTCATAGTCATAAACAATTCCAGCAGGTCTTTGAATGGTGGTTGTGCCTTTCATCCTGTAGGAAGCGAGCCGGTGAACAACGCTGTTATGGTGGAGGATGTTACAACTATCAACTGCTGTTGCAGAAATCTCATCTCCAAAAGATACCAAAGAACACTAAACATTTTCTTCTTATATTTTTAGAGAACCTAGTTTCAGCTTACAATCTAATTTATAACAAGTTTGTAGTAACACTTAAAGCTAAAGTCTTTATGTATAATACATTATAATAGTAGTTTTACTGCATTAATTATGCCTTGTATGCTCCTTATAATGCACAATCTCATGAATAATTGCAACCACAGTTAATACATTTTAACACTTATCAATTCATTGTTACAATATGCATTTTAAATTTGGTTATAATTATTTACGACAAGATATAACGTATATGAATAATTTTAATGCATTATACCCTTTAATAATGCATTATACATAAAGGCTTTAAGTAAAGTGTTTTTTTTTTATTGATATTTTAATTTACTTTAAAAAAAGTGATCCCCACAGCCAGTGACGACTGTATTCTCATTGTAAAAGGGTATGTAATGTAAATGGGGATTAACATTTAAAAATAAATAAATAACTAAATAAAGTTCAATATTAAATAAATTTGAATTACACTAGTCCACTAATTTATTTTATTTTTATTATTCAATTATTATTATTATTATTTTATTTTATTTTTTTGTTTCATGTAATTTTAAGCTCAAATTGGTTGGAAGAAATCAGTTACTGGACTAATTTGAGCAAATTTCTAAATACCAAAGCTCATGAGAGCCAAATGGGGGCATTTGGTGGCAAAACTTGCATGACAATGTGATTTTACATCACATAAATTGGTATTATTATACCAATAAAATGTCACCTCTGACTAGTGGCCCATCAGAAAGCAGCATATCAAGCACAACCGAGGGTGTTCTCACAAGTGTTTGTAGCCGAGAGGCTAATTCATGCAGAATGAATACATTTGAGCATTGTGGATAAGCCCCGGTTGCTTTTTTGATGAAAGGCTAGCGGTTGTTTGCTTGTGACGTTAAATATTCAATGCAATCATGCAGATATTGGCCGTGGGGAGTTTCTGACAATTTAACATTTGAGGTATTAGCATCCGGGTTGCCTACGTTGACAGTTTAATATAAAAACTTGCCATAGATATCTTATAAAGCGGCTCTTTTTTTAACCTAATTATGTTTTGCCACTTTGAAATCATCTAAAATACACAGGCGACAACAATGCGTGAGTAACACAGGCTCTCGGTGAGCCGAGGGCATGTAGTTAGCCATCCATGCGATGGCTTCGAGGCTGGTTTAATGAAAAGATGCAAGACAACCGGTGACTCATTGCTGTACGTAGCAAAGATGTTGAATATCTCTTTTAATAAGCAGAGGAATGACTCATGTGGACTAAGTTTAGTTTGAAATCTTGATCTAACACTCTCATTTCAGTGAGGGCACAGACAGCGCTCATTGTTCAATGTCTTCCGTTATCTACACGCACTGACTTGATGCAGTCAGAGCTTTGACTGTCCTTCACAACTCAACAGGCAGTGATTTGAATTGCAGGCTAATTTAGTTAGCAGCAAGACTCTCTCCGGAGAATTCCACTCCGTATCTGAACATATGGACAGTGTCTCAGTGGTAAGGCTCTATTTGGGGGAAAATCTCCAATTAGTCAGAGAGATGCTTTCATGGCCGAGCTATTTTCTCCATCTTTATATTTAGATAATGAGTACTATCATATTTAGAACATTTGGTCATCTGGAGGTAATTGAATTCATCACACAGAGCAGACAATGATAGCTCATTAACATTAATACTGTAAGAAACTGTAGTATCAAGTTTAGTTATCAGGATTGGTTCAGGGGTCCGTTTGTGGTAAATTTTGACAGAAGTGGATGGCGCTAATCCATACTGCCGGCTCTGTTATTGAAGGGAGCCGCGATGCATGAAATTAAGTGTTGGCGTTGACCATCCCTCACCGTCCTCCTCTTCTCTCGGCTCAGCTAACTTTTGAGCTGCTCTCTGCACTGTAAGTTTAATTAGTACCAAAAACTGCTACCTTTGCTGTAAAGTCAAGAAAGAAACAGAGAAAGTCACAGCTCGGATCAATTCGGGTGCTCCTCCGGAGTTTCACTCTAAGACACTATGTCTAGTGTTGTGAATGCTAATGCGGGCGACTAGCGCACTGCTTCAAACCTCCACATCCGTCTTATCTCCGCGCAGGCACTTCACAGAACTGCAAATGACCCCAAAAAACAAGTTTGAGAAAAGTTGCTGAAAATTCAAGGGCAGCTTAACAAGATAAAAAGAAAGCACTAAGCCATTTTAAGGTGGTTGTTTAATATATTATCTTTTAATGAATACAATGATGGGGAAAGCAGTTGAGACAGATTAAATTTGTCTGACAAGCTGGCTTATATTAGACACTCATATTACCATAGAATTCTTAAGAAGAAACATTTTGCTCTCTAAGGTGAAACGGAATTTGTTCTTCCACACACACACACACACACACACAGACACACACACACACACACACACACACACACCACACCACACACACACAGACAGAGGAGTTCACAAAGTTTGGTCCTTGCAGAATTTGTTTTAGCGTGTTTTAATTAATGTAGCGTATCAAAATAAACATCATAACATATATCGTTAATATATCGTTAATGCACAATATTGTTAATGCACAATTAATGTTACACATTTAAAAGATTAAAGAAGTTATTCTCAATCCAGAGATTTAGAGGGCCAGAGGTGAATTCTTCCTCCTCGTATTTATCATCCCAAGTCTTACTACTTTGGCCGCACGCATTCATCCAATGAAAGCAAGTAAAATTGGCATTCTGTGCCAGTGGATGTATAATGTGTTTTATTAGCTCATCTATGTCAGTGAGCAGCTTGATAGCATTTTCATCTCACATTGCTGATCAGTATGGACTGTAAATTAGAATCTCAGATGCACAGAGATATTAAACGTGCACATCAGAAATCAATAATAAACCATGAAAAAAATATACTGTTAAAATACATATATATTTTTATACAGTATAACACAATCTGAGAACCCCTGGTTTAGCTGTATACTAATATTCTGCAAGTTTTCCAGTACATTTCTCTTTTTAATTAAAATCTGTATATAAAAAGGCAGTATGTCATGCTCTGAGGATACAACAGAGCTCTCTTGATGCATCACATTCTTCACTCTTAAAAATGTGAGTATGTGCTGTTATAGTATATGCACAGATGCATTTGTTTTCAAATAGCTATAGAAAACATGCCTGTGCTTCATGTTTTTGTAATCATGTAAGTTTGATCAGGATTCTGGGCTCCAGTTCTCTTTTTTACTGAAAGCACATGAATCATTGTAATAACTCTTTCTTCTAAGTGTTGCTTGTTTTTTTTGTTTTTCTAATTAAAACTGAAACAAATAATTAATGAAATGCAGCTTTTAGCTGGAAGTGAATCATGTTTATTTTGCATTAAAACATCCTCCTTTGCTTTTCATCTGTAGTCACGACAGCAGTCATTTAATACTGAATGTGGAGGCCAGACATTTCAGTGGGAGCCTCAGTTTGGCCATATTTCATCGTTGTTCTCTCTGAGATATTTAAATAGATGATTCATAGCTCCTTCAATGACTCAGTGTATAAATTTTTCAGCAGTTCCAAATATAATTTATGAGGAGATATTGGTCTGTTCAGAATGTGACAAAAATGGCCTTTAGACCATTTCCAGTGTATTGCACTGATTCAGTTGTCAGTAAGTAGACAGTGAGCGTCTCTGCATGTCACACACCTCGGATCATTTTTATCTGGTGCTTTTTACCCAAAGCAACTCTAGAAATCCCAATTACAAGGATAGCAAATCTCTCAAAAGCAAGTCAAATTCCAGGGTTATAAAAGACAAACGTAACATGACTTACACTGAACATCCAACCTGCCTTACGGCAGAATACACAGGCCACGGTAAGGTAATACTTTAATCTTGACAAAGTTTTTAAGCAGAAAAAGGGGATTTCGGTAAATCTTTGTAAGGGGTTTATTATGTCTTTGAGGTTTTCTGCTGTTTGGAGACACCTTTCTCGCAAATTTCCTCCTCCTGTCCGCTGACACAACAATTCATAAAAATAATTAGAAATACAAACAAACAAGACAACAAATAAATAATAGGACTCGGTTACCAGATAAACATGCCAAAATATTGTGACACTTACACCTAAACTAATTCACACAAAACGTAAATGGTACCATCTGCTGACTTCTACACATAAAAATATATTATCACCAGGTCAGCAGTTCAGCTAAGCATTAAAATGAAAAGTTTTCTGCACTTTCATGCCCAAACGGAATTAATTATATCAGTTGAAACAGCATTACAGCTCTGCACCCCTGAAAAATGAAACTGAAAAGCACAGCTGTGTGTGGGGGACACTTTCTTATGCTACATAACCCAGCATAAATAGTTTCATTCTTCATTCCTACTTTGATGAGGACAGTTATTTCTCATTTTAAAGCTGATGAAAACTCAGCATTCAAGACTCCAGAATTTAGCTGAAAATGGGTCATTAAAAACCAAAGCAAAGTCAATTAACAGATTTTTAATATGCTTCTTTGGTTCTTCTCTCCATTCCTTTTCATTTTCATCCTTATTGCACATCCTGCTCTCTTTCTATTTATGATTCATATTAGTACGCAGAATAACATTCAGAGTAAGTATATTTCTGTGTTGCACTAATGAACCACAATCCTGTCAATGGCAACAGAACTAAACCAATATATTTCCCTTTAATGTTTTGGTTTTGCTGAGACAAAAGCAGTGACTGTGATTCAGAGAAACAGCTTGGCTGAATGTTAGACAACATGTCAGTTATTTGCTTATAGCACATGAATAATTCATTAGCTTGATTGTGGAACTAGATTGTGATGGAAGTATAAATATTCATATGCATTTAATACTGTGTAATGAAATTGTATTTATATTTATTTGTTTGTTTGGTTGGTTGACTGGTTCAGAAACATTGCCAACTTTTCAACTGATCGGTTTTTATTTATGCCCTGTAAAAAGCAGACAATGCAAATTAAGAAAGTGATGCAAATGTACAATGTCTTTGTGACAGTTAATGAAAAGGAAGGAAATGTTATCTAATACAACGGCTTTTATCTGACCTTATATGTTAGACTTTGGGAAGTAATGAAAGATGACCCACAGTTTGAAGCCGATCCACTAAACATTAGGCTACTGCGCATTGCCCTTGAAATGAATATGGCTTTACAACATCTGGGCTGTTGTTATTATGCAAGTATAAACTAGCACCATCTGTTTTCAGTGACGTTAATTATCATTCCATTCTCCAGACTTCAATTTAAGCAACCATTTGGGAAACAGGAATGCATGGTTCAGCCGTCTATTCAAAATGAGAGCCAACTGTGAAAGCGTTCTTCTTTTAAATGAGCAAATATGACCAGTCAGATCCCAAAGAGCTTCATCTATTTCCATTTGAGGTCAAATGATGCTTCGCAAATGAAAGCACATGGTGGTTTTTACAGATCTACTAGTAATAGATGAACAATGGATTATCACGAATAATATAATATAATTTGTACTATTCTATATTATTTTATAAAATATACAAAAATAATGTTAATTGCCTCTAGGGAAACATACCGCTGATGTACAGTAAGTGTACTGGAGAATTCCAAAGAGACTGAAGGAAATGCACAGGAAAGCTGCTCTCAGAGCACATGACAGATGGACAGAGCTCTGACTGCTGACCCAGACACACACATACAGCTAAATGTGAATGCAAAAAATAAGAAGAAGAAGAATAACAATAATTACATAATGCAACATTGCATTCACGCACTCTGAAGCACAAACATACACACTCAGTGTAATGATGTATGAGCGACAGCAATGAACTACAGCTCCATCTTGCAGCATCGCTATCAGAGGCTGATATCATCATTCAGTTGTATTACTGCTCTAATTGACACTCGATGCAAATATACTCACCAAACTGTCAGCAGCAGCATCCCAAAATAGCCAGAACTGGAGGTATTGAAAGATTTAAGTCAAAATGCCTGCCAACCAGTCCATGACAAATGCTCTAGCTGCACTGAAAGTGGTGGGAGCAATAGTCAACTGAATGTTGATTGGATCAGCTCGTTAAAAGCATGTCCATCACTCATCCTTCTGGTTAATGGACAGAAAGATCATTTTTGCAGGGGAATTAAAGGAACAAATCCCAGATAAAAAGATTAAATTCTCTTGTATGTTCTATTATTAAGGTCAGCCTCACTGAGCAGAAGAAACACTGAGATATCCCCTGCTGGCCAGCGGGACCATGGGTACAAATATAATGTTAACAACCCATTAGTCTGGCAGGAATACGCAGTGGTACAGGACACGTTCAGATCCAGATGTCTGTGGTTGTAGCACATACATGCTGTCATGCAATTCTATATGAATAATAATGATACAGTCTCCATAATTCATGGATTTCGTTTGAGCTAGTGGCATTTCATTCAAAGTCCCGTGTGAAGGTGGCAATATGTTAAATTATACATCTTCACTTTGTCCTTAAATGATCCTCTCCTTTCCTTCTTAAATAAAAAACAACACTGAAATTATTTAAGGTGGCCATATCTTTATGTAAAAATATTATAGCATCACATTCTAAGGGTAAATTGGCTGCTCGTGTTGCACTGCATTATGGGTACTCGTTTGCCCTCACTCATGGGCAGGATAGTGAGTTGGCCATTAGTGAGGTGAGTTTTTAAGCTATGCATTTCTAAGGCTGTTCTATATTGTATCAAAATAAAAAGCTTTTGTTTTTAATGAGCTACTGTGAAAGTGTATCATATGTGACCCTGGACCACAAAACCAGTCAGAATTATTTTTATAGTCATAGCAGTATTTATCTCTCATTAATAATGAGGATAACAGCATTTAACTGAACTGGATCATTTTAAATCAGTGTAAATTTACTGTAAATACAGCAAATAAACACAATTAGTATAGAAAAAAGTGATAAATAGGAGAATCTCACAGAATGTCCACAACAACAAATGTAAATATACACAGAGACTTTAGAGACACTAGATGACAGAGACTACTGTGAATAAATCAGATTCTTTCACACAAACAATCTGAACATAGAGAATGAACGGTAAGACTTCACAACAAGGTTTCTTTTGTTATCATTAGTTAACTACATTAGCTAACATTAGCTAATAAACAATACTTGTACAGCATTTATTAATCTGGGTGATAATGTCTACATTTACTAACATTTTAAAAGCAAATGTTGCATCTGTTAACATTAATTAACAAACAAATAACTGTATTTTTATTAACTATGGAACATAAGGTTAATAAATGGTAAATATATAGAGAGCATAGTGTAATACTTTAATTTACAGTGTCTTTGTTACACAATGAATGTACTTACTATAGTAATATTTGAAAATTATGCATAATTACATGCAATAACCCTAAACCACACCCATAATCATAACCCTATAGTACAATAAGTACACGTTGTGAATTAATATTACTCAGTACTTAAAAGAATAATTACACTGTATACAAGGGCACAGTAAAATAAAATATAACCAATCATAGTTAGATCATAATAGCTAATGCATTTACTAATGTTAACAATGAGACCTCTCTGTAAAGTGTTACTGAACAAACATTTGGCAGAAATAACATTAGTATGTTTTTCTGAATGCAGCTGTTTGAAATTGATCCAACTCGTTTATATGAGGGGAAAAGTAGCTTTTTATTTGAAAAGCTGTACTGTTCATATACTATAGCTGAACTTCTGTAAGTTGGAAGTGTTGTTACCTTTAGTTAGTCACTTGAGATATGCAGAGATAAAATTGCAATAACTATGCTGACACACAAAACTTAGGTAAGCAGAGTTCATTTTCTTAAAGCCACAGAGTGATTTTTTCATGTTTCCTGTTGCTATTCCTGCTCAAAATCCTCTGCAGGTCTAAAAATGTTATTGCGAAGCTTAAACAAGAAAGAAAAATATGCGTCTGGTCAAAACTGCTGCAAGAAACATTAAAGAGGCTGGTAAGAGGAGGAGAGTCGGTGTGGAGGGAGCACATGCTCCAAAACTCAACATGCAAAATGATTCTTCAGTAAGAGTGAAATGGGTTTTGACAGCAAATCAAGGCAGGAGAGAGGGAGAGAGAGAAAAAAAATGGAAGTGGGAGGAATATGAATAACCTGAAGTGGAATTGGGGAGGAATCAGCACTGAGAGTTATAATGCGGTCTGTTCTAGCTGTGCTGCTTTTGTGATCGCTGTATCCTTTGAACCCAGCCTTATTTGTCCCCGCCAGCATGACGTCGTCCACACGTCTGCATCGCCAGGGGCAACAAACAAGCAAAGTCAGATCAACAGGTTCATAGCAATTTAATGTTCCACATCCAAAACATGATGATTCTTTTTTAGAGACTAATTATGACATCAGGTTCATGTAACTAGGCTAGGCTTGTTTGTTTCCTTCTGCTGCTGCTCACACCATGATCCTGACAACATTGTTTATAGTGGTGTGATCCATCCAGACACTCCCAGTGGCCCAAAATACAGCTTTACTCCACACCGTCTTCAGATTTAAGCACTGTCAGAGCCACGCTGGCAGCTTTATGTCTTGTGTGACGGGTCATATAAGTGCCATCTGCTTTAATAATCACCAAACCAGTGCTTTATCATGGGGGGGACATGAAATCAATGCATTTACTGTATATAGAGCCATGTTGGACCTACTATTCCTCTATTAGGCACTATAATTATTTGGTAACACTTTAAAATAAGGTCCAATTAGTTAGAAGCATACAACTTTTGATATTAATAATGTATTTGTGAATGTTGAAAGTAAAGTAGATTAATAAATGCCTTAGTAGTACTTTTTTAATGAAGTCCCCCAATGTTAACCGATGGAAATTTGAGTTTTAAATGTGAAAATCTCAACAAATAGAAATGATTTCTGTTCTTTATATACACCAGGAAATATATACTATAAATATGTACTACTTTAAATATTTTTATTTTAGTATCAGCAGTTGATAGTGCCAACATATAAACCTATGCTGGGACAGGGCTTAGTGGTTAAAGATCTAGTATCCCAGAGGACACAGGTTTAATCCCCTAAAGGTGCGATTCTGGAGATACAACCATTTTGCCCCTAAGCACTTCTGCATGCTACAAGAAGATTGTCCCTGTAGTATGTACTGTAAATTACTTTAAATAAGAAAGCATCTGCTAAATGAATAATGTAATGTGGTGCTGCCGCATGGGATGTCTGTGGAAGAACTGCAGGTGGACTCATGTATCTGCTAACTTGTTTAAATTAAGCCTCTTGGTCATATCCAATGTAATACACGTGGATGACGGACTTTAAAATAAAAAAAGCTTGAGCAAGATTAATGAATTTATATTTGGTTAAACAATAGCTTTTTATTGTGTTTGTGTGTGGCTAGTTTTGTAGCCTACGTCAGTGTTGGAAAGCTTCGATTGTTTTTTATGTTTGTTTGTTTTCGTGACATCAACTGCAAAATTGGCTTTTTGGGAAAATTGACCTTTCGGTGCTACTTCCCATTCGGAGTAGATAAATTGACCAATCAGAGGACACTGAATGTCCAAAAGCAGTTTGTGTCTTAAAATAGGGCCACATCAATATCATTTTTAGGCCAAATGTCATGTGGCACGGAGGTGATGAATGGAATATTCTGTCAGATCCATATCACTCATTTGATGCTTTTCTCTCCATCACTGCCTGCAAACAGATTGATCACGTCCGGGATGACAGATGAGTGAAGGTCATTAGGGCATATTCTACCCAGAGTGCTGTGCAATATCTTACACTGGCTCTGGGCTGTGTTCAGCAAGCTCAGCCACAGATAATTATACCAGCAAAAGCTCTATTGATCGATTCAACAATTACAGAGCTTACCTCCAGCAACTGAAATGCAACCAAACACAAATGCTTAAACTCAACACTTATTAGTCCTTTTTAAGTGTGCAACTTATTTTAAACAGGATGGCTTTAAAATTATGTTTAAAAGATAGCCTCTTTAAGTAATGTTAATCACAGACTATATATATATATATATATATATATATATATATATATATATATATATATATATATATATATATATATATATATATATATATATTCAGATCTATCTATCTATCTATCTATCTATCTATCTATCTATCTATCTATCTATCTATCTATCTATCATTCAAACTCAGGAACTGAATCATTGTTTAAAGTCATTCTCGGTTCAAGTTATTTCCACATGTGACAACTAGCCCCAGTGTCCCTTACTCCTAACTGAATTGTTGATGTTTCAGGGATTTCCACCTCTGAAAAACCACTGTCGAATGTACAGCGACTGCAGTTGTAAGACTCCTCAAATTGCGGTAAAATTGGGGCTGGTTGTGCTAATCCAGCAGCATGCTTGACTCTCCTATCTCCTGTGCTTTCCTCTTTGGAGAACTGAGAATGGGAGGACACAGAGCCTATCACACCCTATAAAAGGGATGGGGGATAAGTTGCACAGCCGGGGCAAAATGTTGGCTTTTCTGCCTACGGCCTTATCAGCCACTTACAGCTGCGGGCCCAGAAAACCCGATTTCTGCGTGTTCCACCCTGGAGGACAGAGAGATTCAAAGCAGCAGAACCTCTTCAATAAAACAGTGAGTGTTTGCAGTTTTAACTCAACTTAAATGCCATGACCCCTTAATTACACGCCACATTTTCTTTTGTGGTGTCTTTTCATATGAATCCATCCATTTCTCTCATTTGTGTGACAATGTTTGCAGATAGAAGAGTTCAGAATGAGACTATCCTGCCCTAAAAATACACATAAACTGCTTTAGCACTTTATTTTAAGGACCATTTCTCTTCTATTAAGTTATTGCTTATTAGGATGCATATTACTGGCTGTTTATTAATAATTATAAAGCACATTTTAATACCTTATTCTACTTGACCATATTTTAGATCCCTTAATCCTACTTCATACCTAAACTTAACAACTACCTTACTCACTATTAATAAACAGAAAATTTGGAGTTTATTGAGGGAAGTTAATATGTTACAGTTTTTTCTCAGTCGCTTTGGTGCATTTCTCAAATCAGAAATGAAATTCTCAAAACTACTTGTACAACCTCCACATCATCTAGTCATTTATACACATCATAAAACCAGTTTCTCATTCTTTTGAACAAGTTGCGATTGCTTTTGTACATTCATGCAGTTGATTATGCACATTTATCTGCAGTTTCCTACATTATCAGTTGCTAATGTCATGTTACTCAAAAATGTATTATATAGTTTTCTGTGCAATAGTCTTACCCCTCAAAACATCTAGTCTTTAGTTCATCATATAAGTCACTGAATGCAAAAAGGTTCATCTAGTTGTCATAAACTGCCAAGCACATTTTTTTTTACACATTATTATTAGACTTTTTGTAAATTTGGCATGAATTGTGCAAGTGAAATCTTGACTAATGAAGAGAATGTAGATAAGCCAATGATAAACCATTTCTCTGAAATAGCTCAAAGGTTCATCTCATGACTCTTCAGTTGGAAAGCATACACTGTATAGACAGACACAAGAGTTACACAGTGGACTTATCTTTTTATTTTCATCTTTGTGCCCATATTTCTTTTTTCCTTCTCTATATCACAATGACATTTTAAAGGTTTTTTTTTGTTTGTTTTTTTTTTTTTTTGGTCAGACCACTAGTAAAAGTGTAACTAGGAATTCTATCCAGTCTCTTTCAATCAGTATCCCACATACAGTAATGTGTAAATTTATACTTTTGAAATGGATATATTGCATACATAAGCATATGGCATAATGTTCAATAGAGTAACTTTCATCCAAAATGTTGCCATAGTTTACATCAGAACATCCCTTCAGAGTACACTGTTATATTGACAACATGACTAAGTAATTTGACTGTCTTATCCGTACACAGTGACACAAGGACTTGTCATTCTGATGGCACTGACATGCTCATTGACACAGATATTTATTTTTGAGAGATGAACTAAGGATTTTGAGTAAGAGACTGGCTTTTGCAGGTAATCCATGGTGTTTTTGCTATTTGTACGAGTTGTTTTGAGAAATGCACTTACTGTTTTGCAAATGTAATATAATTAAAAACATATCCATTACATAAAGTGCAAAGACCAAAAAAAGTGAATATGTTTTCCCTGATCTAAAGTGTAAAGAGTTAAACTGTTAAAACGAACAAATCATTAGCGGTGCTATACTATAGAAAAAGTCTATATGCTTGTTCATGTAGTTTCAAACAGCTTATTACTGGTACACAAGTGATCCTGCTTCAGCAAATATGGATTATGCCCTTAAATCTGATTTGCCATGTAGACAAGGAGAGATAGAGAGAGATAGAGAGAGAGAGAGAGAGTTTGTTGCCCTAATCAATGACTTATTCAATACTTTGCTATTTCTCTTTTAGTTGATTTCTAGAGTTTAGATCTTGACTTTGCTCTTGACCTTAAAAAAACTGAATTTAAAATGCCAGATTTTAGGTCAAATCTGCTTGACATCATTACCATTTAGATTAAGTATCTGTAACAAAGAGTTCTATGCAAATTGTTCCCTTAATGTGGTTTTAAAAAGCTTAACATTAACATTAATAATAACAAAAACACATTTCAAACACATCTTAGTGCATGAAGCATGACAGGTTAAAAAACAACTGATTATGTTAAAAAACGAAACTGATATCAAAAGAAAAAAACGTTAAATGTCAAAATGAACAACAATATAAATAAATCTAGCCAAGTCAAACAATATAGATACAGTGCCCATATAAACAGTGACCCGCTTATTAATATAACATTATGTGCTCTGAATTTATGAGTTATGGACATTCAATGACTCGCCAAATGTAACTCAGGTGACATGCTGTTCACAAGCTGATTAAATTACTGTACGTCTCTCTGCGGTTGAAAACTCAGATAGAGATGATGAATTCAAGAAAGTTGCACTGTATCTATTAACATGAATTTTAAGTTTAATTATGTTTGTTTAATGCTACAACTCATGGTAAAGTAGAAGAGATTTCAACCCCAGCTGTGGTTTGAATTAAAGCAGCTACAATATGCCAAAAGATCTTTAAAGAACTTCAAACGGCAATTTATTGTGTGAATTCGTAATGAATAAAGAAATAATATAATGAATATGTAATGCTGTGCATATGAAGAGTTTGGTTCCAAAATGCAATGCAAGGTGCAAAAACAAACAAAACAAATGTAAAAATTAAAATTTTCGTTAAACATACGTTTATTTTAATGCATTATTATTTTATTTATGGATTGATTTATTTTTATTTTTTTCCTGTTTCGGTTGAAAAGTTGCAAGTGCTGAAATTGAGGTGTATGACTAAATCTATTATAGGCTATGCCATTGTGTAAACAGTAAATTTTGTAGAGTTCTCACACTGAAAATTAAAACAGGAGGAAGTTTACAAAGACTAATGCGCGTCAAATGCTAGATGACAAACTAAGCATCTAAAATTCACACACCGGGTGATATAGGTGAATAGTATGTGTATAGTTATGTACACAACTTCATTCTAAGACTCAGTGTTACATAACAGAACATGCGATACATACAATAAAATGTTAGATTGTGTTTCACTAACTAGATTACACAGATGTGTCCATAGTCAATACAAATGTTCCTGAGTTACTCAATGCCAGCAACAGATATTATATAGTAACTCAATGCCTGAATACATTATGAGCAAAACTGTGTTTCTGAAAGGCAATTGCGCAGCTATGGACGACTTATTACTTCAATTTATGCTTTTAAATCATGTTACAGGACCTGTAAAACAATTTACTCCTCAGCTCACAGCACGCACAACAGCCAGGCATTTCTTCAGCATGACTTAGAGGAGAACGTGTGCAAATAGTTAGACAGGTGGTGCATGCTGGCGTGAGGAGTGTTAACCGCTGCCCCTCTGAGACCTTCAATCATCTACACCATCAGCACTGAATGAGTCATTTTCTGTGTGTCCATCATTTCATTACTGCAGGAAGGGAGCCACCTGTATTCCAGCACCTCAACACTCAACACTACACCCATTCTCAGACAGATGGTGGGTGACATGTGATCGGGAAAGAGATGGCTCTTCCAATAAAGCTGTTCTGACTGCAGCAAGAAGCTGCCCGTTGTTTTTGCTTCCTCAGGATCTGCTTTGAGCTTGAAGTTTGCTTGTTCCCCTATAGACCTGGTTACATGATTTATTGCTTAAGTGCTTAAAATGTGCACCATGCTATCATTGCCGTACTGAGGCCACATTTCATTAGCTTCCCCTTGAATTTGGAGAGGCGCTGGAGCTCTAATCTCGTATCCTGACTTGGAAAAGATAATTATAGCAGAACTCTGCCTTAAAAAGGCTTTGTTGCATGCTATGCAGGGTGAGATACTATGTTCTACTGGTAGATAACCGTCCACAATGAATAGCTAGGAATTACCAATTAGACATAACCACTGCTGGAATAGATCATTGTGCTTCGGCCTAGTATTTATAAATCTGAGTTGCATTCTCTCTCTCTCCTCTGCTCAGTTACAGTAAACTTAATCAGAATGTAATGCTGCACATTTAATCATATTAGAACATGTATGATGAATGCAAAAGAATAACTCTGCAACGTTATATTAAGATGTAGTATGATGGTGTTGTAACTGTTTGTGAAAGTAATAATAATAAAAAAACAATTTTATAAAAAAATAAACAAAAAAAAAAAAAAAAAGAAAGAATCATGATAAAATATACATCTAGATGCATATATTATATAATAAGATGCCTATTTTGTATAACAGTAGGCTAAAAATATATTTTGTCAATTAAAATACCATCAAGTTATATTTATAAATGGCTTATAAAAAACAATAGATAGTTTATTTAATTTTACTTTTGTGCAAGTAAATAGGGTTTAGCAAAAAATAAAATAAAAATACAAATGTATCGACATCAATGTGTGTGTTTCTCTATGGATCTGCAAAATGACAGTTTGTTAATTTTTTTTTTTTAATCTAAATATAAATCAGAAGAAGAGCATAATATTTAACCTGTTTTTTTTTAAACATTACCTGTGCAGTTAAATGTTTAAATAACAGATGGAAAAGAACATTTTGACCCACATAAGTAAACTCGCTTATTTCATGTAAAAATAACCTCAGTTGTCACCAATCTACCTCAACTGTCAGCTGAAATCTCAAATTAAACTCTTGTATTAAATGGAACCAAAAAAGTTTGTAAAAGATGGTCATTCTGACTGCAGGTAAAAGGAAACTGCACGTCTGGTGTAGGAGATTTGGATGACAATCTAATTTGCATATCAAACCTTACAATAAATATTTATGCTCTCATAATTCATTCTGGCTGATATTGTTTTTTAAAGTGCAGAGCTCTTTCATTATTTATTCATAAACATTATTAATATTCACAAGAAACATTACCATATTGCAGTCAAATAGCGGTTGTTCCGGTGAATAACTTGGAGGGTCACCTTTTCCGAACCTTCCTCTTCAGCTGTCTCTGCCTTTTAAGGCAAGTAATGGTTTACATCTGATTTGACAAATGAGCTTTTGCAGCCTTTCGCACATTAGCATTTCAAAAGGTGTAGTTGCCTCTCCGATCTGTGATAAAGGCTGGAGAGATTACAGAAGGGGTTTGGAGAAACTTTGTGCTGCCAACTGGTTCCATGAAGAAATCATTTCTGACAACAGCACAACTCTTTGAAGAGAGTTTCCAGGGATTACGGCTGCCTCCCCACAACCTGGTTTAATGCAGGTCAGAACACAAGAGACACTGTGTGATGTTCTTGAGTAACATTTGAGTAAAGCTATGCTGCTTGACTAAAGCTTCAATAAAGGAAAGGCTGACTGACCTTCAAAACGTTGTCAGAAATCCCCCTGCACTGAATAATAAATACAACAATCCCCTTACATTATACATTATGTAAAGTAAATACATTATTAATTTAATTAATAATACTACATTATACATTATTAATTTAATTAATAATACAATTAATGCATTAATTATGTATTTATTTAATAGATATGTTTTAACACAATTTTTCTTGCCCAAGCATGCTATTTTAAATAACAATGTCAAATAATGACTTTTATTTATTATTTCTTTGAAGACATTTATAATGTTACAACAGATTTCTATTTAAAATAAATTCTGTCATTTCAGCACAATCTCATGGCAATTCGTCATATTTTATGAGTTGGCTAATTTGTACAAATTCATACGACCTCACTCGTACAAATTCATATGATTTTTGCTAAATCGTACGTATTTTAAGAGTTGCACAATTTATATAAATTTGTACAAATGACCTACACCTAACCCCGCCCCTAAACCTACCTGTCACTGGGGTCTAGACAAATCATACAAAATCGTACGAGTGAGGTTGTACAAATTTGTAAGAATTAGCCACCTAGTAAAATACGTACGAATTGGCCATGAGATAGTGTTTGCCATTTTAAACTTTCTTCTCAAAACTAAATGAGTTTGTAGTGAATGGGTTCCATCAGAATGAAAGTCCAAACAGCTGATAAAAACATCCCAATAATAAGCAATCCACACGATTCCAGTCCAACAATTAACACCTTGTGAAGCAAAAAGCTGCGGGCTTGTAAGAAACAAATCGATCCAGATGTTTTTAACTTGTTAAACTAGTCCTTAAGCATCAAACTGCCCACCAAGCATCAAATCAGCACATTTCTTAAAGATCATATGACACTGAAGACTGGAGTAATAATGCTGAAAATGCAGTTTTGCCATCACAAAAATAAACTACATTTTAAAATATAGTATAATAGAAAACAGTTATTTTAAATTGTAATAATATTTCACATTATTGCTGTTTGTACTGTATTTTTAATCATTTATTATGAATTATGTATTTATTTTATAGATATAATTATTAACACATTATTTCTTGAGCAAGAATGATATTAAAGACACAACATAATAACATTTATTAATTTATATTTATATTTATTTATTCACACTTTTTTTATCATTACTAAATCATTTAGACTGGAAATTCTATAGTCACTTGAATGTTTGCCCCATTAAGTAATCAAATTAAAGCAGCAAAAAGTTGTTTCTGTGAATATACCTCTATCTGTGTTAACTTTTATACTGACTAATTGCAGTCCTGCAGTTTCAGTCATGCATTCTAATCAGGCCGATCATATTCTTCACTTTACAGTGATCACACAAGGACAACACATGATCTCTTATCTTCTGATTTCATTGAGTGTGACTGACTGCTGCCACCTTGCTTAACTTGTACATCTGACACTCTTACTAAACCCCAAAATAATCTTATCACCAAGAATTACAGACAGCAGTCATCCTGACAGCTATCTCTGGGAGTTGAAGTTAGCTATTCAGTATCGGTTATGCTTATCCTTAACAGACAGATGCTCTCTCTCCTCTTTTGCCCACAGGCTCAGTTCCTGCTGGACACTGATAAATCGCAGTCACAGCTATTGCTTTTGCCTGGAAAGACAAGAGCTGACGCCGACTGAATCGCTCCCTGATGAGTAATCTGCACTTGGTGGGCAGTTGAAAAGAATATGATAACCCTGACGTCACCTCAATTTCCAAATGCTCGTCCTCTCCTTCCTGCCTGCTCCCACGTCTTGACAGAGGTCATGGAGGTTAAGAATGATCCACAAGTCTGTGGCTCTTTCGATAGGACGTTTTCTTTTGTTTGAGATAGTGTCCGGCCATTTCCTGTAAATGTTGTGCCAGCACTCTGACAGAAGGACAGCTAATGTGCCCCATATGGGTGCGAAAAAAATACAAATGCTTCACATATAGTATGAAAGAGTCACTCACTGCTCTACAGCGACTGCGTGAAGTATGTTGTGTAATAGCTCACAACTTGACTTCATATAGAAGAGGCCAGGGTTCACATCCACTTGAAAGCTGCTATGGATTGTCCTATGGATTATTTTGTTAGTGTTTACAGGTAGAAACAGATCTTAATACAGCAAATGAAGTGAAATAAGACTTATAAGTCTCATAGTTGTATTTATGAGCCTGATACATGTACAGTTATTATATATTTACAGATGTCTTTTGTAGGCTAAAAAAAGGTCTGATATATATATATATATATATATGAATACATACCCAGGATCACATCACTAGATAAACATAAGCTCAGTAAAATAATATTTTATTTAGATATTATTTTTGGATCAAAAATGCAGTACAAACCGCAATAATGTGAAATATTATTACAATTTACAACTGTTTTCTATTGTAATACATGTTAAAATGTCATTTATTTTCAGAATCATTATTCCAGGCTTCAGTGTCACATGATCCTTCAAAAATTATCAGAACATGCTGATTTGGTGCTTAGGAACATTTCTTATTACCATCAATGTTGAAAACAGTTGTGCTGCTAAATTTTTGGAAACAAATTTTTGTGAATAGTTTTTGAGGATTCTTTGTTGAATATAAAGTTTAAAATGTCAGAATTGGTTTGAAATAGAAATCTTCTGTAGCATTATTAATGACTTTACTGTCACTTTTAATCAGTTTATTGCATCCTTGCTGAATAAAAGCATTAATTTCTCAAAAAAAAAAAAAAAAAAAACTGACTCCAGACTTTTGAGCAGTTGTGTGATTTAATTGAATTTTATATTTATTTTGTTAATTGTCTAGCAGCACACAAGAAGTTGGTTTATATACCATTAAGCACATAAAATGCATTGAGTAAAAGCGAAAACTTGTTTCTCACACATTTGCTGAGACAGGTGTACAAACAGTAAATGATCTCTTTTGATAACCGTACATCTGCAGAACACATGCTAGCATTGCACAGCATAATTTATCCTCCACACTTTATTTGGCAGGAGATTTCTTTGTTGACAATCAGACACCTGCACAAGCTAGCTTTTCTGTTCTCTTTTCTTTATACTATACGTAGTTCTACATCATCTTCTGCATCTTATCGGTCAAACAACACCTTTATGATTGGATGTCAGAGATATTAAGAAGAAATATTCAACGTCTTACTTGGAATATAATGCTAAAGGCAAATTATGGAACAACAAACAGTGTAAAGCAGGAAAATAATTTCACTGGCACTAACAAAAAGTTCAGTAATAAACTAAACTGGAATAAAACACAGAGTAAAACTGTAAGTAATAAAACAAACCCTGCAGATCTGAATCTAATATAATTGAGAGCAGATTAAACTCAGTTATGTATGTAAATGGATCTCTGTATCTCACACTAAAGTAGGACTTTTTGCTCTGAATGTCTAAATTGTATCTAAATGATCTACTTTGCACTTCTACAATCTTTCAGAAGCTGTGGCATTGCAGATCTCATTAAACTAGGTGCCACTGGCTTTTTATTTTCTTTCCAGTAAACGCAGCAGGTTTTTTCCCCCTCCACAGCTTTTCTTATCTTTTGAATTGCATACTCTTACGCATAAATACCTGAATTTCATGGACAACTTTGGTATGGAAAGCACTGTGGCCATAGGCAAACACTGAGAGCAGAGATGTGGGCACAGAGCTCAAAGCTGCGTTCTGCTCTGTTAGCACATTGCCATGACAGGGGGTTAAAGATATACACAAAGTCTCCGGAGTCTGGAAGAGAATTAGCCACTGACATTACAGGCAACTAACACAACATTGTCAGCAGATAAACTGTGCTTTCTACCGATCTTCAGTCAGTGGCTATCACAGTTTCAGACCCAAGTACAGACCCAGCTGCATTTGTACACAGCCAAATACTGTACATCCGGACAAACATGTGATGCTGATGGAGTTGAAACTGAAAATCCACTCCCCTTCATTGAGGAAATAACAATGACACACAGAACTCTCTTTGAATGTTAAGAATAAACATTTACAGTTTATAGCCAAAAAGGCATTCGTAATACCCACCCCCATAAAAGGAGAATTTGTGAAGTATCTCACAAATCCTGATCTGACTGCAATAGTTTCCTAGTTAAAGGAGTAGTTCGCCCAAAGGAGAAAATTTACTTAAAATTAGGAAATCCAAGATGTAGAAGAGTTTGTTTATCGGAACAGATTTTAGCATTAAATCACTCACCAGTAGATCCTCTGCAGAGAATGGGTGCCGTCAGAATGAGAGTCTAAACAGCTGATAAAAACATTACAAAAATCCACAAGTAATCCTCATGATTCCAGTCCATCAATTAATAACTTTTGTAGTAAAAAGCTGCATGTTTATAATGCATCAAAAGCTGTAATTTCTGGCAAAAATGTGAGTCCGTAATTCATGAGAACACTTCAGTGGAAAAGTAACTGTTGTATTTTCATCGAAATCCACCAACATATTTGTTTAGAATTGTTTTCATTTGCAATTGGTGTTTGACCTCTGCATATTTCTCTCCTGATTCAGACAATCACTATGTGACTGGAGAAAGTAACATTTATAGATAAAGGGCTAGTTTAACAAATTTAAAATGTCTTGATGGATTTGTTTCTTACAAACACACAGCTTTTCGATTCAGAAGATGTTAATTAATGGACTGGAGTCTTGAGGATTACTTGTGGATTATTGTATATGTTTTATCAGCTGTTTGGACTCTCATTCTGACGGCACCCATTCACTACAAAAGCATCTACATCTTGGATGGCCTGTGCTGAGTAAAATAAAGTTTTGCAGGTTTTAAATGAATAAAGGTAAATGAGAGTAAATGATGACAGAATTTTCATTTTTGAGTGGACTATCCCTTTAAAGACGAACAGAACAAAAGAACAAAAAAACTGCCTGACAGTAAGTTTAGAGTGCCATCAGACTTGATAGGACTGTTAAATATGCAGACACAATGCATTCAAAGCATGAGAGGACTGGTTTCGCTTGACTGCTCTGATGTGGAATAGAAAGACAGCTGCAGTCTGCTGTTACTGTAAAGAGCATTACAGCATTTTCCTATTTCTGCCCACCTTTTTTGATGGATTTTCATATTTTAGGAAAGTCTTCATCTGGGATATGGGTAAAATCATAAAATGTATTCACAAAGAGAAATAACAAAGAAAAATAATAAAATACATGTACATTTTAATGTGTCCTTCAAATTAACATATGCACACAAAAAAATAAAATATGAAATCTGTTTGTTTTAATAAAAATCAACCCCTGGAATATAAAAGGATTTGGAATTATGAGAAATCAGACCAAATTAAGTGAAATATTTACACCTGACAGGCACATTATGGTAATTGTCAGTGTTTGACTGCAGTAATGGTGGTGGCATCAGAATTTATGTCTGTTATCTGTTCACTTTGCCCCTTCATGGTCTTCACTTATGTGTGAATTCAAAAGGGAGAGAAGAAGCATAAATATTGGAGCTTAAAAATTTGATTGAATCTCTGGAGGGCAACGAATGGGACGAGGAGAAAGGGATATAACTTCATCTACCTGTCACCATTCGTCTAAGGGAAAATCAATCACAATGAAAAAGGAGGGAAAATTGAGATGGTAACATATTCTTTTTTCCCCTCCTCTTCCTCAGGAAGCATCATCTGTCAGTCTCTCCAGAAAAAGGCCTGAGAAACTATTTGTAGGGCGGCGGGTTGAGGACTGGACCTTAACGCTCTATAACGATGTGGGCAAGAGTCATGCGTGAGAATCAGCCTGGGGTCGGTTTCATCGTTTTAAACATAACTAACCCAACTGGTTGATGCAATGGTATTCAATTCAAATTAATCTTGAAAATTCATATTAATATTCCAAGCCATGTCAGGCGTGAACATATAAACCAGCCATGTAGCGTGAACATATAAACCATCTGTCAAAGTTTATCTGCACACAGTGTGTTTACAAATTGCACTGTGGTGTCAGTGTTTTGCATGCTTCAGGCTCACCTGAAAACATCTGTTTCTTCAAACCAGGGTTGAGCAAAATTCAGAATTTAATCTAAACTATCATTCAAAAGTTTAGGGTCGGAAAGATTAAAAAAAAAAAGAAAAAGAAAGAAAGAAAAAAAAGTCTCTCACCAAGGCTTTATTATTTGATTGATTATACAGTGAAATGTTATAATGTAAAATATTACTATGCTTACTAAGATAACTGTTATCCATTTTAATATATTTATAATATTTTATAATTGTTATATTATAATTTTATTTTTCAGCAGCCAGTACTCCAGTCTTCAGTGTCACATGATCCTTTAGAAATCATTCTAATATGCTGATTTGGTGCTCAAGAAACATTTCTGATTATTATCAATGTTAAAGGGGTGCTATTATGCTTTTTCACTTTTTCAACTTTAGTTAGTCTGCTGTTTGAGCATATTTCAAAAACTAAAACAAACAACGTTTGAGCTTTGCACTAGAAACCTGGTTGAGGCAACGAGTGTTATCACAATGTCTGAGACACGCTAGCTTTCCCAAGACAGACGAACTTAGAGTGGTTACAATCATCCGGGTTTAAATCGTGCTCAAATTTATTTGATTCAAATCCCAAACAGACGCCAAATTGTCCAAATAAAAATAGTACCAGAACCAAATCAAGTACACCCCCAAAGCCGGTTCATGCCAGACTGGGGAGAGAGATGTTGTAATAATGTAAAATATGTGAAAAATAATGTGTTTTTTGAACAACCTAGTATGAGAGCCTGTTCTAGTACACCCCCAAAACAAAATCAAGACTTTGTAAAAGAGAATAATAGGACCCCTTAACAAACAAACTAACTAACTAACTAACTAACTGGCTATTTAAGGATTTACCATCTTGCCGCCTTGGCATTATAAGGTTCTATCTGCATTCTGAGCAGTTTTGAGATATTGAGCTTCAAATTTTTGCGTTCCATAGACTTCTGTAGATAGAAACCTTTTTATTTATTTTTTTCTCTCTCTAAAAAAATGGCCCAAAATGTACACAGCTAACAAAAGAAACCTCACATAATGTAAATAAGTTGTCACAGAATAAGAATATGTGAATAACTCAGTATATAAAAATATAACACAAAGAACACAATAAATCCACATATACAATCTGTCTCCATATATTGTACTTTATTTTTAAAGTAAGGTACTGTCAGTTCAATTATAGTACATAACCTTGTTTCAAACAGAATGCACTAATGCAGAAAGCACTAGATGGCAATGAAACTATCTAAAAAAGAGTTGAGACACTTTGTGGATGACAAAAAAATCCACGTCAATGTAGGATGGGCAGAAGCTTCCAGTACTTAATCATGCTGAAAAAAAACAAGGCTTCATGTGTCTGTGTTTGACTGACTTACACACAAACATGGGCTGAAAGAAAGGCCCATGGGTGTCTCTGCATAATCCAGAACCTAGTCTTTGATGCTGCATTTTACAGCCTGCGAGAAACCCAGCTCATCTGAAATGCGCCAAACAAAAACAAACACTCCTTCAACCTTCTAATATTGTAATAGGAAGATAAGAGCTGCTCCATAAGTGATGAGCATTAGGGGAGTGCAGCTGGCGCAGGGAAGCAGGCGGGCCGCATGGATGTGTAGCCAGTCAGGCAGAAGCTTCTTCGGATCACTCTTCTTCCTACTCCGTCTAATTTTTACTCTCTCTATTTCTCCCTCTCCACCATCTCTCTGCATGAAAGAGTATGCCTCGCTGCATGGCACGCGACGTCACCGAGAGCTACTCAGATGATTCATAGTCCAAACTATTTTGGTCAGAAATACATAATTAAAATTAATTCTAAACCAGCTATTTTTAGACTTTTCCAGCAAGTCGTGTCTATGTATATTTTGCTCAGTTTTTGGTCGTGAAAATTAATTGGAAACCAGCTTTGTAATTAACAGGTTTGGCTAGGCCGCTTAATTCCAGTGAACTCTAGGGATGCGAATCGAATGGAATTTAATGATTCCTCTTAATGATTCTAGTTCCTTAACGGTGCAATTAATGATTCTTTTAGTACTTCTGAGGAATAAACATTTGGAGTAAACAAATACATCTCCTATTGCATTTAATGCCCTCAGCAGTCTGTTGCCAAATGAGATGAGATTATTTCAAATACAATTCTTTGCAAAGGTGTTTACAAAGATCTTCACAAATTGTAATCGTATATCCAATCCAACAACTGATTCTTTTTATATTAAATAAAACACTAAAAAACAACAACAAAAATGTGGTGACTCTTATTAATTCAAAACGCTCATAAGAGTCATTCATTCAGTCAGTCAGATCTGGTCTCAGTATGTTCTTGATTCAAAGATTTGGATTGTATGACTATTCATTCAGACAAATTACAAATTACACTTATAGGCTGCACCCTCTGTAATTTCTTTCTTACTTTGCAATGAAAGGATTACTTTTTTTAAATAAGACAACCTCAATGAATGAGACACAGCAAAACTATGCATGTTTTCTATAAAAAGAAGTAGCTCATAAGAGTCATTCATTCAGAAATGGGACTAGCTGTTTCACTGTTAAAGGGATACTCCATCTCAAAATGAAAATTTTGTCATTAATCACTTACCCCCATGTCATTCCAAACCATAAAAAACCCCTAAACCTCAGAACACAATCAAAAAAAAATTTAAATAATTTTGGATGAAAACCTGGAGGCTTGAGACTGTCCCATAGACTGCCAAATAAATAACAGTGTCAAGGTCCATAAAAGGTATGAAAGTCATCGTCAGAATACTCCATCTGCTGTCAGACGTGCAATCTGTGTGGATGATACAGAAGAGCATACGCAGCATACAGTGATATGGAGAGACACAGAGAAGACCGTTGACAGAGGAATTATTGAATAAAGTCGTTATTTTTGTTTTCTTCGCTTACAAAAAGTGTTCCCATTTAATATCTTAAGTTGTGTTCTGAAGATAAAAGGAGCTTTTACAGGTTTGGAACAACATGGGGGTAAGTGATTAATGACAAAATATTCATTTTGGGGTGGAGTATCCCTTTAAGTGTTCATTTGTTCAGGAATCAGACTACACTGGTTATGCTGTTGGTTTTTGATTCGCTCAACATTATATTTGTCCATTACATTTTATCTGCTTTTGATTTACTAACCAGCTCAGCTGCACATTCAGAAACACTTGGTCAATGGAAGCGCAAGTTATGAAAATGATTCTGTTGTGATATTTTTAACTGACAGAGCCAGTTCTGAACAAGAACATGCAGGTGTTTTGGACAAATATGTCTAAGCCAAGTATGTCAGTGTTCTGCATATAATATAATCAAGTTCTTGCCAATAATCTGACACGTATTGGGCATTTTATAGATTAAAATCAATATCCTCATATTTTGCCAGTTACGTGATGGCCTGAAGTAATTTTTACAGTCCAACTATCTGGCTTCCACTCTTAGTCTTTAATTTGCCTAATGTTGTATTTCAGTAGTCACTTTACTGAACACAGCAGGTTTGTCCAGTATATCTTTTTGCTCTGATATAACAATTGTTTGATTTAAAATATTCAGATGGTATTGCCTGGGGGAAAATGAACAAAAACAGCATTTGATGTTCTAATTAAATTTAATACATAATGGATTGTGTTTTGTCTTTGAGATGATAAAGGCTTTGGCTCAGGTGAACATGTGAGAGTCTTTCAGATTTAGAGTGTACTGTGAAGTGGACATAGCTGTCAACAAAGTGATTTGAAGGACCCTGTAGAGTCTTTTTTGGTTTCCTAAGGCATTGCTCCATGAATTAAACGTTGATATGTCTGAATGCTATGCCTTGTCAAATCCTACAGTATTTTCGGTTTCAGCCTTAAGGGTTGTGATCTTGCATAAAACACATCATTTCAGGCATTAGGTCTGGTGTCATCCTCCATGTGTCGACCTGCAGAGCCCCTGACATCATAGAATTTTAATACAACAACAGTTTGACCCCTTGCTGTTAACCAATTTTTGTTCTTCCTCCCTACCTGTCTGCTTTCATTCCTTCATTTTGACATGCGTGGAGGGGCTAGGGGATAAAATAACAAGTGAGAGACATTCATAAATTACAATATATGCAGCACTGTGTGGGAAACATGTTGTTTGACAATGTGCGTCAAAGCTCCTCTGTTACCTCAGCATTTAAATTAAGATCAAATGCTTTTAAATTCTCTGTTTTTATAGCAGTATGTTCTTCCTGCTGTTGATGGATTGACCTTGATCTGCACCCAGCCTTCATGCTCTTAATGGCCCATGTTTGCACTCAGCCATAATGCCCAGAGACATAAAGATAGACAAAAATTATTACAAGGAAAAACAATAGCAGGTAATTAATAAACAGCACAGTGGTGCCAAGTAGTGTGCTCCTGTGGCTCACTGGTAGAGCATTGTGTAAGCAGTGCAAAGGTTGTGGGTTTGATTCCCAGGGGAACACATGTTAGGTGAAAAAAATGTTAGCCTGAATGCACTGTAAGTTGCTTTGGACAAAAGTGTCTGATAAATGTAAAATACTGATTGTTTGCTGGTAATAGCTCAGTTGTTATTTTTCTCAGTTTTGTGCAGGCACATGCTTTTTTGAGGCGGTCAAACCAAGAGCAGTGGCTCAGTTCTCCTTGAGGTGATGTCTTGTGTGTTTACAGTCCTCAGGCTGTTACTCTGCGGGAAAAATAGCTTAGCTCTTAACTGTATTAATTACACAGTTTTTTTTTTTTTTTGTCATAGTTTTTATCAAAAATGTCTATTAAATATAATCACTGTTTTGTGATATTAAGTTTTGTACAGAAAAAAAAAATAAATCCTGTGAAACAATTTCAATCGAAAATTGCTAGTGAATTTCTTTTGAAGCTTATTTCCACCACAGAATAAACAATAAAAAGGTAATTGCAACTGTCATCTCTTAATTCAGATTTTATAACTTAGATTATTAATAGATAATTAATAGATTAAGGGGTGAAGTCATGGCCTAGTGGTTAGAGAGTTTGACTATTAACCCTAAGGTTGTGGGTTTGAGTCTTGGGCCAGCAATACAGCGACTGAGAAATTTATGTAAATTCAAAATTCTAAAATATTCAAAATTACATTATGTAAACTCGCAATTGTGATAACTGCAAAATAAATCATATTAATCTTTTTTTATATTTTTTTTTTTTTGTGGCAGAAATAAGCTTAACAATTTAGAAATAATTAAAAAGGAACAGCAAATGACACACTGAATTAAAAAAAATCTGAGGAAGAAGTATTTTAATATAAAACAATAATATTTTATTTTTTATTAACTTTGAAAATATATATATATATATATAATATATATATATATATATATATATATATATATATATATATATATATATATATATATATATTAGTGGTGGGAGAAAAGCTCGATGCATCGATGCATCGCGATTCGTTATCTAACGATCCAGAATCGATTCTCAAAAATTCTGAATCAATTCTGTGTTCAATTCAAATGCGAGCGCTGTCAAGACTCACGTGACCCAAACAAAAAAGACGTTGATGGACGACCGTTCATATGCTGGTGAATTAGCTTCGGTTTAAAATAAAATGGACAAACTACGACCTGCACCATCTCATTTCAAAATCGGATGTGTGTGCAACATTTTGGATTTTATGAAAGACACCGAAGGTGTCGTTGATAAAAAAGCCCATACTGTGTGCAAAGTCTGTAGCGCCAAATTCAAATATTTCGGCAACACGACTAACATGAAGAAACATATTACGCGGTTCCACTCAGAGCTGGAGAAACAGCATTCTCTTCCAATCACGAACACTCCCGGCTACATTCAAAGGACCCTGGATCAAGTAGCAAAGCTTTCCACCGAATTCTGAAAAGGCAAAACGAATTACCCATCAGTGGCGGGTTTTATTGCCAAAGATCTGCGCCCGTACTCCGTTGTGGAAACCAAGGATTTCGCACGATGTTACAGGTACTTGAGCCACGATACACTTTGCCCTCGCGTCGTTATTTTAGTGAGACGGCTGTCCCCACACTCTACAGTGAGTGTAAAGATCACATCTTAGAATCCCTAAGTAATACGGACAGAGTGGCAATAACATGCGATGCATGGACATCAATTACAACAGAATCGTATGTCACTATTACGGCACACTACATTACAGATGAGTGGAAGCTTGTGCAGCTTGTGTTCTGCAAACGTTGCTATGAGCGAAAGTCACACAGGTAATAATTAATTAAGAATCGTTTTGGGAATCGGATCGTTCCTCCCAGAATCGGAATCGGATCGAATCGTTAAGTGCCTTAAGATTCCCAAAACTAACTTAAAAATTAATGAAAAATATATATATATTATTTTAACAGTGTGCATTTTACACTGAGTGAAATGAAATAGAATTTGAGTCAAAGGAGCTTACATATTAATGAAAAGCTTGTTTGAGCTCCTTAAATAATTACAGTGTATATTATATATTTAAAACTACATTATTGTTAGTAACCAAGTAGGCCTATGTTTTGGGAACGTTCCTGCTGGGTTTAGCATACTGCATTGGTCAAGCTGCTGTAGTCTAGGATAAAGTACAGTTATCTAGCCTCAGTAACAGCATAAAAACAATTAAGATATCTTGAAAGTTGGTGCATAGACCAAAGTCTTTTTTTTTGGCAAGTTACAACTGCAAACCTTTATTTATATCCCTTTAGTATACTCAAAAGCTTGCTAAAATGTATCTTTAGCTTCCTCTACTGTTTCAGGGCTACTGTAAATACTTCACAATCAAAACACTGACCCAGTGGGAAGCTATTCACTGAAGTGCTTAGCTTCACTGAGATATTAAATTTGATAGTTAATAAAAACTAAATTCCAACTTCAAAGGCTGTTGTGTAATCTACAGTTTACACGCTAACACCCTAATACATTTAAAAGACCACCCACTAAGCCACCAGCAGTAATTCAATTCCTTTTTTTATTTCCAAGATCTCATTGAAAAATGGAGACACTTCCACCAATTCACGTCCTGCTGTGACAATAAAAAAAGCGCACTTTTAAAAGTTCTGAGGGAAGCTGAAGGACTGGACCGG
Source organism: Cyprinus carpio (assembly GCF_018340385.1). Classification (NCBI taxonomy): domain Eukaryota; kingdom Metazoa; phylum Chordata; class Actinopteri; order Cypriniformes; family Cyprinidae; genus Cyprinus; species Cyprinus carpio. The sequence continues at coordinate 25,255,535 of NC_056599.1, read as the reverse complement.
AGCAGACGTTGAGTGAAAGGCTTTGACTAAAGCTGCTGAATGTAATCTTGTGAGACTAGGTCAAGCTAGGGATTCAGAACTCATTAGTACTACTGACGAGGCAGGATCACAACTGTCTAACTCTCTCATGAGATGGAGAACAGCAAGGGGAGCTGAAAAACAATGAGTCACAAACTTGTGCTTGATGTGTTGTGCGCTGGCTGTTGAGAGACAGCAACCAAGCATCCATGGGCTCAAAAAGAATGTATAGTTGATCCTTAACTGCACTCACTCACTCGATTCAAGATGGCGGCGCGGTCGGATGCAGCGGCTACTCCAGGTCCCAAAAACTGTGTTTTTATGTCTGTTAGTCTCGTTTCCTTGTCTTCGAAGAGTCTGACCTTATCGCAAAACCATCAGATGAACACTCGGAAACACATCTATGATCAACAGAGCAAACAACAGCTTTCGCCAGAGACTACTGAGAAGCTAAGAGGCCTCTGTCTGATGCTGAAGCCGAATCCCGAGTACGCGGGCTCGCCTACTGATGCTACCCGCACAAAACGGCGACGCCAGCGGTGTGAGAGGGGACAGAAGCGCAGCAAGCATGGAGGCACATGAGCTAGGCTAAGGGCTAACCCCACTAGACCAGCGATTCCATCACTCATGCTCTCAAATGTTCGCTCTCTGGAAAATAAACTGGACTTAATTCAACTCAGTCGGTCTACACAGCATGAGACAAGAGATTGTTGTGTGTTTGTTTTCACTGAAACATGGCTAAACAACAACTTCCCAGACTCCACTATTCAGCAGCATGGACTTGCCTGCTATCGAGCGGACAGAGACAAAGAACTGTCTGGTAAGGCTCGCGGGGGTGGTTTATGTGTGTACGTCAACAAAGAGTGGTGTAATAATGCTGTGGTAGTAAAAAAAAAATTAATTGCTGGTGGAGTTTATGTTTGTGAAGTGTCGACCATTCTATCTGCCACGGGAGTTCATGGCCATTGTTATTGTCGCAGTTTAAATCCCCCCGTGTGCTAACGCAAAGGACGAGCTTCGCAAGCAGTACAGCGCCATCAGCGAACAACAAACAAATAACCCAGACGGATTTTTCATAATAGCCGGTGACTTCAACCACGCAAACTTAAAGACAGTTTTGCCAAAGTTCTACCAACATGTGAACTTTGCAACAAGAGGAAAAAACACAATGGGCTTTGTTTACACAACAGAAAAGAACACGTACAAAGCTGTACCCCACCCCCACCTCGGGTACTCTGACCAGATCTCTGTTATGCTAATTCCAGCATACAGACCACTTCTGAAACTCGCCAAACCGGTTGAAAAAGTAATCACAGTTTGGCCAGATGATGCTACCTCAAAACTACAGGACTGCTTTCAGTGCACAGACTGAAACAAGTTTAAAGAGGCAGCCGCCTACAACAACCTCACAGACTTATACACTGAAACTGTGAGTGCTTATATCAAAAAGTGCATTTATGATGTTATAGTCACCAAGACCATCACCACACGTGCAAACCAGAAGCCGTGGATGACAGCCGTGGTTCGTGGGCTGCTAAAGACCAGAGATGAAGCATTCAGATCAGAAGATAAAGCAGCCCTCAAAACAGCAAGAGCCAATCTGTCCTGTGGCATCAAAAATGCAAAACGGTCATATGCTCAAAAAATCAACAATCACTTCACAGACAGCAGAGACACACAGAGCCTGTGGCAAGCCATTCAGACCATCATGGACTACAAGCCCCCGCCACAGGCCTGTGATGACAACACATCCCTCCCGGATGCACTCAACCACTTTTATTCACGGTTTGAAATGCAGAATGACACACCTGCACAAAAACTACCCATACTGTACCTCCCAACGACCAGGTGCTCTGTCTGTCTCCAGCCGACGTAAGGAAGACCATATCTAGGATTAATCCACGCAAGGCTGCAGGTCCTGACGACATACCTGGCCTGTACTGAAAGACTTTGCAGCACAGATGACAGAAGGCCTAACAGATATCTTCAATACCTCGCTGAGCCAGGCAGTCGTCCCCACAGGTCTCAAATCCACAACCATCATTACGGTACCAAAAAATCACCTGTGTCCTGTCTAAACGACTACCGTCCCATAGTGCTGACTCCAATCATGATGGTTAGTCATGCACACCATCAAAACCAGCCTTCCCAACACACTTGATCTGCTCCAGTTTGCATATCGTCCAAACCGCTCTACAGATGATGCAATTTACTCCACCCTCCGCCTGGCTCTTACCCACCTAGAAAATAAAGACTCCCATGTCAAAATGCTGTTCATCGACTTCAGCTCAGCATTCAAAACAATAATCCCACAACAGCTCATTAATAAACTAAACCTGCTGGGCCCAATTCCCTCTGTAATTGGATCCTGGACTTTCTAACTGGAAGACCTCAGTCAGTCAGTGTCGGCCACAACACCTCGAGCACTACCACACTGAGCACAGGTGCCCCACAAGGCTGGGTGCTCAGCCCGCTGCTCTTCACGCTGCTGACCCAAGACTGCACTGCCAAGTTCAGCTCCAACCACATAATCAAGTTTGCGGATGACACAATGGTGGTAGGTCTCATCAGCAACACCGATGAAACGCACTACAGAGAGGAACTGGCACAGCTGGCTGAATGGTGTGGCACTAACAACCTGTCCCTCAATTTGGAGAAGACAAAGGAGGTTGTGATGGACTTCAGGAGAAACTCCGTTGACCACCCCCCACTGACCATCGACAGCTCGACTGTGTAGAGAGTCAGCAGCACTAAATTCCTGGGGGTGCACATCACAGAGAATCTCACATGGACCACCAACACCATGTCACTCTCCAAGAAGGCACAACAGCGCCTACACCTTCTCCGCCGGCTGAAAAGAACAAGTCTCCCTCCACCCATCCTCACCACATTCTACACAGGAAACTTAGAGAGCATGCTGACCAGCTGCATTACTGTCTGGTATGGGAACTATAGTGCAGCAGACCGTAAGACCCTCCAGCGGACAGTGTACACAGCTGCAAAGATCATCGGTGCCCCTCTCCCCTCCATCCTGGACATTTTCCTTACATGATGCTCCAGCAAAACCAACAGTATCATGAAGGACCCCACACATCCCTCCCACAGTCTCTTCCAGCTCCTATCATCAGGAAGACGGTACCGGAACATTAGAGCCCGCTCCGCCAGACTGCTCAACAGCTTTTTCCCCCAGGCTGTGCGAGCCCTGAACTCAAATTACCCCGCCCTCCTCTGAAACCCCCACACAAACCCTCTACCTCCTGAAAAATGGACCATCATTCGTATAGTCTATATATTTTTCTTTTTCAGTCTATGTATAGGTAAACATTTATATATAGTATATTCATATTCAAAATCTGTCAGTAGGTTAGCTGTGTATAGGTATAGTATTATGTGAAGCATTCATATAGTCTGTATTTTTTAGCGTATAGGTAAACTTTTATATATAGTATATTTAAAGTCAAAATTTGTCAGTAGGTTATTTGTCTATAGGTTTATACTGTTTTACTTTAAGGTTATATGTCTGTATTTATGTAGCACCGTGGTCCTGTGAGGCATGACATTTCGTTCCACTGTATGTCCACACATGTAGCGGAATGACAATAAAGCTCAACTTGAACTTGACTTGAACTTGAACTTGATTCAGCTTTTCTGCAGCGCATGTGTTTTTTTCCTAGGCAGCTAATAAAATGTACACCATGAATGCACTGCATGTTGCTTTGGATAAAACAAAAGCATCTGCCAAATGCAGAACACATATTTTAGGATTCGATGATTTAGGTCCTCTCTTAATACATATTCATATATATTATTGAAACTATGTAGTGTCATACTGTCAAATATGTGCTTTCTGTGATTTTCTGCAGATTTGACTTTTCAGCTTTCAGAAAAAAGCAAAAAAAAAAAGTGTAGCAACTTGGCTACATTTAACCCATTTTATCCATTCATATTTTACCCAAAAATTGATGTAATAAAATGCATAAATTAATAAATGTCTGGGCTTGTTTATGAAGTCAAGTCAAATCTTATTTGGCCAGTGTGTTATTCAATACATTGTTGCAAAAATAGATAGTTCACCCAAAAATGAACATTCTGTCAACATTTACTCACACTTATGTTATTCCAAATCTTCCTTTCTTCTCCAGAAAGGAGAAATTAAGTAATTTATTTATTTATTTACTTATTCAGTTTTGTTTTGATAATGTAGAGGAGGAAGAAAACTTTAAGAGCAAGACTCAGCAGGAACCAGGTCATCGTTTTCTGGCAAGGGATATGTTTAAATAAATAAATGTACCAAGTATTATCTGGCAATGTTCCCTCTTATTCCCTCTAACTTTTCTCTATTGGCTGGACATTTCGGCCACCTGAGCAAAAAAATTTTTTATACCAGACCTGTACAGTGCACACAGTAAAAAAGTTTGTAACGTTTAACTTTAATGGGCTATTTATATTTGATTTGACCCTGGATGTAACTGTTACCTGAGAACATTTTTTTTTTACTGTGCTGTGTTAACAAAGAAATTCTATTAAAAATCATTTTTAAAAAAATCTAACGCAAAACAGTTCAATCCTTTATAATATAATATAATATAATATACAGATGAATCTCAATATATTAGAATGTCGTGGAAAAGTTCATTTATTTCAGCAATTGTGTATTAAAAAAATTCAGTTAGGCTAGGCTACACTAGGCTACACAATCATGGGGAAGACTGCTGATCTTACAGTTGTCCAGGAAACAATCATTGACACCCTTCACAAGGAGGGTAAGCCCTAACATTCATTGCCAAAGAAGCTGGCTGTTCACAGAGTGCTGTATCCAAGCATGTTAACAGAAAGTGGAGTGGAAGGAAAAAGTGTGGAAGAAAAAGATGCACAACCAACCGAGAGAACTGCAGCCTTATGAGGATTGTCAAGCAAAATCAATTCAAGAATATGAGTGAACTTCACAAGGAATGGACTGAGGCTGGGTTCAAGGCATCAAGAGCCACCACACACAGACGTGTCAAGGAATTTGGCTACAGTTGTCGTATTCCTCTTGTTAAGCCACTCCTGAACCACAGACAACGTCAGAGGCATCTTACCTGGGCTAAGGAGAAGAAGAACTGGACTGTTGCCCAGTGGTATAAAAGTCCTCTTTGTAGCAGCAAACTCACCAGACCTGAACCCCCCATATAATCAAACCAAAGTCACTGCACCCGTTTACCAAGAAATTTTGGAGCACTTCATGCTTTCTTCTGCTGACCAGCTTTTTGAAGATGCTCATTTCAGCAGTGGCACAAACTGATCACCTCCATGCCACACCGAACTGAGGCAGTAAAAAAAAGCAAAAGGAGCCAAGTATTGGCCTACCAAGTATTGAGTACATGTACAGTAAATGAACATACTTTCCAGAAGGCCAACAATTCACAATTTTTTTTTATTATTGGTCTTATGAAGTATTCTATTTTGTTGAGATAGTGAATTGGTGGGATTTTTGTTAAATGTGAGCCAAAATCATCAATTAAAAGAACCAAAGACTTCAGTCTGTGTGCACTGAATTTATTTAATACACGAGTTTCACAATTTAAGTTGAATTACTGAAATAATAATATCCATGACATTCTAATTTAATGATAATAACATGTAATATAATATAATATAATATAATATAATATAATATAATATAATATAATATAATATAATATAATATGAAAAATTAAGCAGATATTGCTCAGGAAATCCCTATTTAAGGTAAATTTATTAGGTTTATAATATGATATAAAAACAAACTGAAGCATTTAAACTGAATAGAATAGAATAGAATAGAATAGAATAGAATAGAATAGAATAGAATAGAATAGAAACAGTTAAACAGATTAAACTGTAAGCTAGATATTTAAAAAAAAATGTGAGCATGTGAATTCGGTCACACTTTATTTCAAGGTCCAATTCTCATTATTAACAAACCTTCAACTATGACTTGTGCCTCAATAAACTCCTAATTTGCTGCTTATTAATGGATAGTAAGGCAGTTTGGGTAGGATTAGGGATGTAGAATATGGTCATGCACAATATGTGTTTTATAAGCATTAATAAACAGCCATTATGTTAATAATAGACATGCTAAAAAGCTACTGGTTAACAGTGATAATTGCTCCCTATACTAAAGTGTTACCATGAATTGTTATAGAGTTATATAGAGAGCAAAGTGTTTATTTAATAAAGTATTAAATCATTTAATGTTCTAGTAAAATAAAGATTACATTATTATCTTTGAAGTCCACCCCAGAACATCTGGAGTCCATTCTATGACAGCTGGAGAGATGCAGGCATTAATTCATAACTGCATACCATATGCAGCATCCGAGAGAAGACTGAGGTCATTTTCTCCTTGAATACCATAAATATTATTGAAAAGACAGTGTGGGTTAATGCTGAAGTTAATTTGAATTTGAAGTTAATTACTACATTGGTGATTTACATGCTTTACATTACCTTGATCGATTTCCTGCTGCCCTCCACTTTCTTCACTCACCTCCAAGAAGCCTGAGTTACATGCAATTCTCCATCCCTCTCCAGGGGGCTTTCAGCTCAGCCGAGACACTCTTCTCCAGAGGGTTTGGGTGCTTACTATGTCCTGTTTGCTGTCGTGTCCTCTGTTGTGACTGATGAGTCCACAGGGTTCTCAGCCTAGAGGCACAGTGGCCTCTTCACCAGACGCCAAACTCACTGATCAATACCGGCTCAACGCAGCGGGAGAGTATTTGCCCTTAGTATCCTGAACACACATCTAGACAGAGAACACAACAGTTCAGTCAACAGAATACCAATGTTTTGATGTAGGCCAGATACTTTGGTAATACACCCATTTAGAGAAGAGAATTGGAAACATTTCTGAGATATTGACCTATTACCATCACCAACTACAGTGTTGTATTTTGAAACACAGCATGGCCTTATCTAAACCTCACTAATGCTAATGACTTTACCTGAACAACAAAATTGCAAAAAGATGGAGCCGTTTCATCTAAGAAAAAAAAAGAGAGAGAATGCAGTCTCAGCTAAAATTTTCATTAGTTCAAGTGCAGATCAAAACAAGATCTGGGGCAAGAAATTAAACTAAAACAACAACAAAAAGCATTGGCTTGCTTATATCTTTCTCTTTGTGTGTGTGTGTATGTATATATTAAGTATATTTCCTGAATCATAGACAGGTTTGACCTTTGACTCTCTTTTGACCTTCTACTCTCATTGAACAGAAAAAAAGATTTGCTGGTCTATATGTCACTGTGGTGCAGCAATTGCTTTCTGACATCCGCAGCTCAGGCTCGAGCAGGATTTATAGTCTGAGCCAATCAGGAAAATACATGTTGACATTTAGGACAGCTCAAAGATTTTAATCTCTGAAATGTAAATCATTTGCTTCTCCAAATGCATCGCATACACTTTACATTCAAGGTAATGTAGTCCAGAATAATTACCCTGATTTTATGAAGACGCTGTGGTTAAAATACAGCTATCAGCACTATCCACGCTCATTGACAGTTGCCATTGACTGCTTTGTCAAATCGCTGAATCTAATGCATTGCTTTTAGCAATCATCTGAAGATGCAGAACTTAAATTTGACTTTCTAAAGTGCTGAATGTCAGATGTTTTTTACTCCGAAAGCCAGAGATGATTTAATCAAATCCATGCTGCTGTGACTGAAATCTCAAAAGTGGCACAGTATCGAGGACAGAATACAGTTGAAACGTTTCAACATCCGTAACTCAGTGAATCTTTGAGCTGTGTGTTTCAAACGCTGATATAATATTCCCATATTTATATGCTGCAAACTGTAGTTTAGAAATCTATCCTAAACTCCCTAATACAAAGTTTACTATACAGAGTGCAGTACTTTAAGGCATAGTTCACCCAAAAATGGAAATTCTGTCATTAATTACTCCTTAAATCCTCATGTCGTTCCAAACCTGCAAGACCTTCAATCATCTTCAGAACACACATGAAGATATTTTTGATGAAATAGAGAGCTTTATGACCCTGCATAGATAGCAATGCAACTGACATGTTCAAGGCTCAGAAAGGTAGTAAAGTCATAATTAAAATAGTTCATGTTACATCAGTAGTTCAATTGTGATATTATGAAGCTAAGGGAACACTTTTTGTGTGCAAAAAAATAATAAAAATAAATAAAAATAACGACTTTATTCAATGATTTCTTCTCATATAGATCTATAGACATATAGACCTGCCCTTATCACAGTACTTGCATGGATTTTAATATTACTGAAAACATTTAATATTTTTGTGCAATGAATTTAAAGTGGTAAATGTTATAAAGAGTCTACCCTGTTGATGACTCTATAAGAAGAAAAAAAATGTGGCAGAGGGCAAGGGCATTGGTCTGTCTTTATGCAGCCTAGTGAACTGTGCTTTCAGAGCCTGGGGCAAAAGAGTCGCTCACACTCATGGGCCGATGCAGTCTGCATGGCTGCAAGGCTTTGGGAAGCTCAGGTGGAGATCTCTCATGTGTGTAATTTGTGGCCTTGATACAATATTGATGAAACATGGAGGCAAATGAAAATGAGGGTCAGAGGTTAAAGTAGCAGAGATTTAAGTCCAATGAAAGCCCAATGAGTCTCAGCCAGACAGCTTGATGGGATTCCGATTGCTGACAAGGATGAATGCAGTTCCTCTAAGGTTAGTTGGTAAGGGGTTTGGAGACATTTAAAACATCAAAATTACAGCACTTCTGATTTTTGCACACATAAAGAAATTTTAGACTTACAGTAGGATCTAGCCATTGTTCCTGAAATATACTGTTTAAATGAAAGTGTAACAACCACTTACTGCTTTACCTTGTTTTATTATTTGGCATTTGTGTCTGAATATGAACACTTCCATATATAGTAGGCAAAAAAAAAAAAAAAAAAAAAAAAGTGCAAAATAAATAAATGACTTACTACTAGAAGTGCACATCTGATGGACATTTTAACAATAAATAAGTACCACAGAGAAGTGCACATCTGATGGACATTTTACTAATCCATAAGGCCACAGGAAAGAATTTGTGAATGTCAGTATAGCTATGTATGACAGTGACAACATGGTACATTCAAGTTCCTGAATAAATCAGTGTTACAAACAAATCAGTTGAATGAATTATTCATTGGCCTATTTGTAAAGATTGATACTGGTTTACTTCCTGAATGAATCAATGTGTATGAACAAAGCAGTCAAATGACTGATTTAATAATGTAAAGCAGTCAATGCACAGACAAGCAGTGTGATACAAACAGTGAAAAAGGTCCTGGTCCTTCTGGAAAGCATACATACTTATCACCAACATTTAACCAAGCCACAGAACAAACTATTCTTCTTAACACAAGGGTAAACATTAACTGAACTATAAACTCAGCTGTAAGTTCCCCGTGCAACTTCAGTTCAGTATGACATTTTGAATTCTCTGGTTGGGCCCTCAGGTGTACAGGACCGAGAAATTCAATTCAATCAACGCACATCTTTGAATTCCTCACTTTGAGTGCTTTGAGTTATCTTTAATCCTTTATGATTCTAGATTACACAGAGGTTTGACAGCAAAAGCTTGTGTCAGCCTAATTTGATTACTTTGAAACGTACACGCTGTTACGGAAAACTTCACCTCCATTGTGTGCTCTGAACTGTAGCCTGAGAAGAAGGTTAATATAGAACCTTTTGTATATTAACGAGTGAAAGAAGAATTACTGAACCTCCATTGAGGGCATGTCAGGAGACAAGCCATGTGCACAGATAACATTTGCTTCGGTGCACACCACCTATTGTATTATATACACTATTAATAAAAGCAATAGAGAACTCTTTTCATCTTATGTCCCTAACTTAATCGACAATTTAATTTGTGCTGTCCTTATTAAGCACATGTACAGAACATACTGTATTTATAAATAAGTGGATTCTGAATCCTGTGAAAGCTGCTATTTTCCATTTAAAAGAGAGAGAGAGTGTGTGTGTGTGTGTGTGTGAGAGAGAGAGAGAGAGAGAGAGAGAGAGAGAGATTATACTATTTCATATACTCATTTCCTATGTGCACATGAAACTACACTGTAAAAAAAAGACTGCTTTGAAGTTACTGGAGTCCGATTTACATGAAAATAATATTTCAGTAATTTATTTTCAAAATTTATCATAAAATTTACTAGCAATTTTGAGTGAAAATAGTTTCTACATTATGTACTGAAAAATGTCACATGAAAATGCTTGTTTTTTACTTCAAATTTCTACTGTCAATTCAGTCTTTTACTTACAGATTCTATGAAATGTGAGTAAATAATGGATGAATGGATGGACATTTATTTTTAAATTTTTCTAATATATGATTCATGTGGTAATGAGTAAGCAGTCACTGGCTCCAGTCACCCTAAGGTACAAATGATAAAAGCTACATTTTCATACCAGGTACACTTTATATTACAGTATGTGTACTAACTGCATACTTACCCAAGAAAGAAGCAGTATCAGGGAACCTATGAGTTAAGGTTAAGTTAAGGTTCAGAGTTAGTATCTAGTTATTACCCAGTTATTATAATCACCGTAAAAAGTAGATAGTATACCTGCAGAATAGGACTGTAAAATAAAGTGCTAGCCGTGTACCTTATTTATCACTAAATGGTACATATTAGCAGTGCTGGGAAGTAAAAGTTACATGTAACTAAATTATGTAATTTAATTACAAAATAAATGTAATTGTAATCAGTTAGTCAGATTCTGTGAAATGTGAGTGAATATTGGATGAATGGATGGATGGATGGATGGATGGATGGATTGAATGAATGAATGAATGAATGAATGAATGAATGAATGAATGAATGAATGATACATGCATGCATACAGTACATAAATCCATCCATCCTTTAGTATAAAAAAAAAAATTGGTAACACCTTAGTATAGAGACCAGTTCTCACTTTTAAGTTGTTTATTAGCATGCCTATTGTTAATATATTGGCTGTTTATTAGTGCTTATAAAGCACATATTCGGCATGACCATATTCTACATCCCCAATTCTACCCAATACCTGAATTTAACAACTATCTTACTAACTATTAATCCTACCCTTACTATCCCTAATCCTACCCAAACTGCCTTACTATCCATTAATAAGCAGGAAATTAGGAGTTTGTTGAGACAAAAGTCGTAGTTAATGGTTTGTTAAAAACGAGAACTGAGACTTTAAAATAAAGTGTGACCAAAAATGTGAGCATGACGCCTTTGCAAATACATAATTTGACTCACATTCGGATTAAATTTACTGCACAAAACGAGTGTTTTCAAAAATAATTTTAGAGAAAGAGATATTTTCATGATTATCTGTTATATTTGTGTTCCCCCTTGTTGTGGCATAATAAAACAATTTTTCCACCCTTTCAACATTTTTGTCGTCTAGAGTATTCCAGTGCCAGGATGTTTACACGAGAGCAGGTGATTTGGGAGTGTGGTCTCTGATCCGGCACAGCTGTCAGCAGACATGTTGAGGAGGAACCGAATCACATGAGATGATGAAAGTGCACTGGGAATTTGGTGGCAACTTCCTGGTGATCAGAATTGGTTTGGGTCAGTGCTGAAAGGACAGCAGCATATGCTGTGCAGAGGGAATAATTAAGTTTGGCATACACCCGGGAGCAGAGATGTGGTTGCCTCTTCGTAGTGTCCTTCAGACACACTTCAGCCCCATAATGGGCCTTCGGGGTAAGCTGCTGAAGGTCAAAAACTGCACTGTCAATATGAAGAGTGGCTAAAGCGCTCTGAGATCAAGAATATGCCATGGGCAGGACTATGTTTTAAAGACACTGGCTAAATATGGAAAGTTCTTTGCTTTCTCAGCTGCAAGAGAATATGTGACTTGTTTATGACTATGCCATTTAAATGATTTATTTATTTGCATTACTCTTCATTTAGCAGATGCTTTTTAATTCCAAAAGTATGTTACAAAGACAGTCCTTTAGAAAACTCAATTGCATTAAATTTTCTTTAATTTCCAAGATCTGATGCATACAAAATGGGAATAAAATGGTTAATCATAAATAAATGACTTCAAATAAATCAATTAAAAAAGCTATGGTCACACTACATTACATCCTTGCAATCATTTAAAAACATCCTTGCGTGGTGCACTGTGTGGAGGACGTACATTTTATCTATGCAGATTTGCCCTCAGAACAGCAGTTACAGATTTTCAATGTGACCAGTTTTTCAATTTTTCAAATATATGATTCATGTGGTAATAAGTAAGCAGTCACTGGCTCCAGTCACCCTAAGGTACAAATGATAAAAGCTACATTTTCCTACCAGGTACACTTTATATTACAGTATGTGTACTACCTGCATACTTACCCAAGAAAGAAGCAGTATCAGGGTACCTATGAGTTAAGGTTAGGTTAAGGTTCAGAGTTAGTATCTAGTTATTACCCAGTTATTATAATCACCGTAAAAAGTAGATAATATACCTGCAGAATAGGACTGTAAAATAAAGTGCTAGCCGTGTACCTTATTTATCACTAAATGGTACATATTAGCAGTGCTGGGAAGTTATAGTTACATGTAACTACAGTAAATTATGTAATTTAATAACAAAATAAATGTAATTGTAATCGGTTACATTTACTGAGAAAAAATGTGTAATTAAATTACAGTTATGAAAATAATAATATGTTATTATGTTATTGTTTTTATATTATTAAATATTTTCATTCCCCCCAAGACATTGTTAGAAGCCAGTGTTTCCTGTCAATGTCATAACTAAAGATTTGATTTCAAAGTTAGTCTGATTTTGGCTGTGCTTTAAAATTAAATGATTATAATCTTAATTCAAAATTCATTAACAGTTGAAAACATTAGATATTTAGGGAAATAGTCAAAAAGTAATCATATTTAATTAGTTGCATTACTTTAATAAAGTAATTGAAATAGTTACACTACTTATTACATTTTAGATTGGGTAACTTGTAATCTGTAACCTATTACATTTACAAAGTAACTTTCCCAACACTGCAGATTAGTACAGAAAGTGTACACATTAATACCTTTTAAAAGGTCAGTAACAGTTTTGTATGGAAAAATTAAGATAGCTTCCAGTTCTATTAGATTATGTTTAAATCCAGATCAAGTCTGTTACACTAACATTTAGTGTAAAAAAGTGCATGTTTTGTTTGTTTGTTTTGTTTTAAATATCTTAACACAAGCAAAATTTCACTGCAAATAATCAATAAAAAAGTCTCAATACCATCACACAGTTTCGGCGACAGGCAAAATACCTATAGATGACCCTTGCCACCAAAAATGGTTTATGATTAGTAATGAAATCTGCTTTATATACACAATGTGAATCAAACATTTTTGTAACACTTTTTTTTTAAGTGTCCCTGTTACACGTTACATGTACTTACTATTATAATAACAATTAATTATGCATGCAAGTAACCCTAAACAAACCCTAATCCTAACCCTAACCATATAGTAAATTCATGTAGTTAATTAACATTACTCAGTACTTTTATGTATAATTGCACTGTAACAAGGACACCTTAAAATAAAGTGTAACCAACATTTTTTCAAACACAATAGTTAAGTGTACCCTTTCCACAACATCCCTCCCATTTCCTCTGTCTTTTTCTCTATTTGAAATATTTAATTTAAATACTGTTTTTAAATAACTACATTAATCGAAACTGCATGAGAGCTTTGCAATTATAGTGATTATAAAATGAGAATGATCACCATTTTTCTGTCTGGCAGGCAGGTGTGTATATTACTGCCGTCCTGAATATTGTGGCTGATTCTCTTTGTTCTAACATTTCATTAATCTGCCAATAGGATAGTTAAATAAATGATGGCACACTAATGAATAGCTGTGTTTAGGTCTGTTCTGTTGAAGATGAGAATGTAGATTTTGCAGTGCTGCCAAATGCATCTAAATGCTGAGTGTCATTAATCAGTGTGCCCGTGATTAAGACCTTATAGAAACTAACAGTCTTTAATGCAGATTGCATTGCTCCAACTCGTTAACTATAGAAATCTACTGGCTTGTTTAAAAATGTAGCTGAGTAAAGTTGCAAGCTCAAATCTATGAGATTTAAAGGAATTGTTCACCCAAAAACGGTTTAGAACGACATTGGGGAGAGTAAATTTTGGGTGAACTAGACTTTAAAACTAATACATATTCCTCTGAGCCACAACCTCTCATATTTCAGAGGATAAAAATCGTAGAATCTGGTTTCCCCCAGTGCCTTGTCAATTCAAGGTACAAACTGAATGACAGTAACTTTAAATCAGCACTAACATTTATCATAGTCTTTGAGCTGGAATTAAGCTGAAATCAGCAGGTTTGAGGGAGATGATAATTTGCTTCCCTGGCAAAAGTTTTCAAGACATTTAGAGAAGTTTAAGAGTTTCGACCCAAGGTAAAAACGCTGTCATTTCATGTATTATTTTCAAAGTTGGAAGGCTGGAATCCACCCTCCTCAGATAACAGGAGCACTCTGTTCATTCGACGAATGATCCCGGGCCACAAATCTATAACACTCACTCTGAACACTAAGTGCAGAGCCACAGTTGATGGTCAGGTCATTTAAAAGATTGCAAAGCCCCACAGTGGCGCTTTGTGGAGCCGTAAATCTCCAGAGATCTACATGAGACAGACCAGGCAGATTGCCCACCTATATTTTAAGGTCCAAGATGAACAGAAGCAGTCCATTCTCTTTAGTGTGCTTTAAAGCCATCAAACTCAAAGGTGTCTTTGCTACAGTTACTAGCTCACACTTCTCTTCTCTTTGGTGTGATGATGACAGGGTTTCTTCATAATGGCTCCTGGTTCAAACAGACCTCAATCGCTTCCCTTTCTCTCTCTCTCTAGCTCTCTCTCGCTCAAATTCTAGCCAATATGGTCCTAAAACCAAAGAATTATCCTCTTCTACCACACACAAACACACCTAAAAATAGACTGTGGCTCAGTGCGGCAATTATTTATCGGGTCAGTCCGGTGGGGGCCAGCTTGCAGCGACACCCGGATATTAGAGCACGGACCCTGGACTGCATCCTCAGCGGAGAAGAGCATTTTACAGCTAACAAGCCCTTTGGGAGAAGAGTGTAAGCATTGATTAAGCGAATACTGCTGCTGCTTTTGGTCATTATATTGTGTTCGATAAAATATAGCGGGACTTGGCTCTGGCAGAGCCCTGCTCACCGTCGAGGTGCTGAGACAGCAGAGTAGCTAGTCTCCGCTACTTTTCATCTCCGTCTCAGTCAGCAGCAAGTTTTTCTGGGAGAATGTGTGGAAAATTTGTGAAATCAACTCCTGAGCAAAACTCAAATATATATTAATTGTAACGTATATAAATATACATTATATTATCTTTTTAATTAAACAGATAAAGAGCTGACAAAGACATTGTGTTGTGCTTGACGGTCATTTATTTAACTAAGAGATGTAGTGTTTATAAATTAGGGCTGTAAGTTGAATGCATAATTAGGTTAAATTAAAAATATATTAATATGGTTATGCATATTTATTAATAATATTAACAAATTTCATGATTATTATTATTAATATGAGCAGTAGTAGTAATAAAAATAACTAACAATTGAAAATTGAAAATAATAAAAATAACAATAAAATAAAATAATAATAATTATTATTATTATTGTTATTATTATTATTGTTGTTGTTGTTGTTATTATTATTATGAACACAGAATTTAGTGCAATTAATAGATCAGCGAGAATAATAAATTGTATGAGTAATAATAATTATACAAATTAAACAAAATACACATGAATCTTTTTTAGATTTTTGAATTTTTTATTATAACAAATTATAGGTTAAATTGAAAATAATAATTTTATATGATGATGATGATTATTATGATAATGATTATAATAACAACACAAAATTATTATTATTATTATTATTATTATTATTATTATTAGAATGCTGTGAGTGGACCATAAATCAGACTGAAAATATGATATAATTAATTCTAATTAAAATTCATAATCAATTGACAGCAGTTGTGTAAATCCATAGAGAGCTATGTTACCATGTCCATGAAGAACACAGTGAAAAATGATGTTAGTCTTCAATCAATAATCACGAGATCCAAATGTTTAACAGGTAGGCAGGTGGAAGGAATGTTCTAGGTCAGTGGAGCTACTAGGTGGTGGTCAGACAGCGAATGTCAGGCCTCCAACAGCCATTACAGTGATTAGCCGAGACCCACGAGTGTCATCTGACAGGCCCTGCAAATGAAGCATGAAGACAGGCTGAGCAAGATGACAGGCCTGACAGCCCAACCTAAAAGAAACAGCTCAGCAGTCATCCGGGCCAACATATATGTCCCTTCACTTCTCTCTCTCATGGGCTCTGACCCAGTGGAAACTTATCATTGTGCTCTTGGGTTTAGGTTTGGTTTCAAAACTTAGTACCACTGGTGACATTTCAGGAGTCAGCGATCAATCCTGACCTGTCTTCTTCACAAAAAGATACAGTATAGGGATCAAAAGCAGCAGAGCATTTGTACACAGAGCCTAAACACACACCATACCAGTCCATGAGAAACATGAGCCTCTGTTATGAATAATGGTTTGTCAAAATATGTCATGAAATATTGTATTAGGAAAAGCATAAATAGTTATATTACAAAACTATTAGACTGATAAGCTAACTAATACAAGTGTATAGCAGTGCTGCACCACTGAATCTTCAATCTATAAAATCTATAATAAAATGTCAACTTACAACACAATATCTATCTATCTATCTATCTATCTATCTATCTAGAAACACTGTTTGCTGGTTTCGGTGCTATAGATAAGCTTAAGAGTGATACAATCAAATAAAATAGTTACAGTTCATCAAGCTTTACTGTTGTAGTTTGAAGCACTTATTGCAGTGCTGTACTGTATGCGAGGAGATTGAAGACATCTACAACCATAAGCAGTGATTTAGTTGGCAATAGGAAACAATAATATCCACACAGACACAAAAAATGGGTTTGTAGACCAGCATGAATGTTAAGTATTTGAGAACAGCTGATATAAAACACTACTGCACCTACCACTAAACTAAATCACACTGACTTCCTGTTCTATACAGATACAAATTATTTAGCCATCCTAACATATACAGATAGAGATAGCGATAAAGGCATTGCTGCACACCCTTGGTTATGACCCTCCTTGAATGCCCTTCACCAAAATAGCGGTTCCTTTCGGACACGGGGAGCAGCTGAGGACGTTTACATGTTGCAGTGATGGATTAAATTATATATGTTTTAGATGCAGATTTGAATGATTATATTGTAATGCAGGGAGATGGAGCTTAAATTGTCCTAGCCTTTGTAACAGACATGCGAAGGTAATTCATGCAAAATCTCATTGCACCTTTATTTAGGAGTCAGACACCCAAATTACTTATGAATAGCCCATCTAGAGAGAGCAAACGTCTCAAGTTGACAGCCTCATGAATAACCCAAATGAAAATGGAGCCAACTATTCGTGACCTTTGCTGTCCTGAAAAACATGGCACTATTTGCAAGCCGACGGCATTTCATCCTTTCAAACTATGTAAAATGCATTTCAGTGAGCCAATTAAAATTTTATGAGGAGATGCACCAAAGTGACTTTTTTGTCTTTATCTTTTGAACAATTGCACCTCTGTTTGCTTTTGAAATGTTTTAATATTGCTTGTGAGTAGTGTAAAGTCTTTCATCTTGTTTATTGGTGTTTAGACATTGCTAAACTCTTTTCTCATGAGTATTGATCAATGCTCTATTTGCTTTTCTTCTGTTTTGAATAAGTAATATCACTGGCTTGAGTGTGATTATCAGATGCAGAGATTAACTTTATTCTTTAATCATCAAATTAAGTTCTTTAGCTTTTCATTATGTAGAGTGCATTGGGGCAGGGGACTACTGTACCTCAAAATCATTATTTAAAACCAGAATATATTAGACAGAAACAAGGATAATTTGTCATAGAATATTCTCCTAATTTAAAGTGAATCAGATATACTAAAGCTATGAGTGTAAACATAATATTTGTGCATTAAAGCAGGGGAGTGATTGAATAACAGTAATCAAGTGATTGAATCAAAAACGATTTTTTAAAGTAAAAAAATAATAGTCAAAAAAAAATAAGCAAAGCATGAACTTATGATAGATTTATGAGATAATTCCACCCAAAAAGGAAAGGCTCAGTTCAATGCTTACACTCACCCTCATCCAAAACCCGTGAGACCTCAAATCTCGGAACACAGTATAAGAATATTTTAGATTTAGATAGGCTACGGTATACTGCCAATCAAAAAAACGATAACATTTTTTTTTGGTCCCAAAAATATCAAAAACTATGACTTTATTCAGCATTGACTTCTCTCCCGGTCTGTTATGAGCGCGTTCAGGACATTCCGGTTCGGCGAACGAATCACTCGATGTTCTTCTTGAAAATCGAACTGAATAAACGTTCGCGTCACACATACATTAATACTGTTAACTGTTAACTTTTTTAACATGGCTGATACTCCCCGTCTGAAAAAATAAGCATTTTACTCAAACAGCACTGATGAACCGAGCCAGATAACGAACGAACATTGACTCGTTTTATTGCATCGGTTTTCAGATCACTCTATAGATTCAATAAACCGTTTGCCGAAAACGGTTCATTCTTTTGCGCTCGAACGTAATTACTTCATTGGCGATATTGCCCTTGATTCAAGCCTTCGGTTTACCCGCGCTTCTGAGAATCAGTTTCATCAATCATCAAAAGAACCAGTTCAGTTCTTTGTGTGTCGTCTGCTTCACGCATGCGCAGTATCATCAGCTCCCCTCGGTTCTCGAATCGGACGCGCGTCCGAGACAGAAACAGAGAACGAGTCAAGTTTAAGTCAGCCACTGGGATATTGGTTTATTTGAACCTGCAGCCATCATTGTGTGAGCTGTGAAACCGTTTCAAATGATTCATTGCTGGTTCAAGAAGACCCGGGAGTGATTCGTCGCTAATGTGAATCAAACTCAAGAAAGTGAATCAGTGAACAAGTCTGACCTGGTTTTTTGATTTTCAGTTTGTATTTTCGATGCTTCAAAAAATTCTAACGGACTCTGATGTCACATGGACTACTTTTGAATATGTTTCAACCTTTCTGGACGTGGACAGTATACCGTACATACATTCTCAATGGAGGGACAGAAAGCTCTCGGACTAAATCTAAAATATCTTATATGTGTTCCGAAGATGAACGGAGGTCTCAAACATGTGGTCTGTGAGTTTTTGGTGTGAACCCTTTAAGCTTCAGTGACTGGACTGAATCGCTATGTCAAACTCCTCAATGTATGAATACGGTCACCAGAAATAACTAATATGTTCCTCACATATTGGGTGCGTCAATCAGCTCCAGAGCTTGTGAATCAGTATATTGTGTATGAATACGGTCACTGGTAAGAACTGGTTCACTGCACATTGGGACAATGGTCACTCTTTCTGGTGACATGACAGTGTACAGTACAACGTCAGCGGAAAACATTGCAAAACATCACCGCTGGAATTAATCAACAACAGGCAGGACCAAATTATTTTTGATATAATTTTTATTATCTTTAAACACGTTGTTCTGTTACAACATTTCAGCTGAATATTAATTATAAATGAACACTATGTGTTCATTAACTCTCTAGATATGCGTGTTTATGAAATATAAAAAGGACTCTGGCTTTTCAAATTTTCCATTGAGTGTCATTTTTATCGAGTTGGCTCGTGTAGTTTATGTTTTGCGCTTCAGAAATGTGACATACAGTAATTTCCAGTAATGAGCATAGTGAGCTTCGATGCTCCCTAGTTTTTGTGGTGCATTGTGGGATTTTTTTTTTGAAATATATTCATGTGGACTGCATAGCCCTTAAAATGTAGGACTCCTTAAACAGTGCCCTGACTACTGAACTAGGGAGCTGATTGAGACACACACATTGTTTCAGAACTTGTGAAATATAGTCATGTGGACTGCATTAAATGAGATATTTTATTCAACAGATAAGTTGTACAGTTTTAGAAAGATGTGAAGGTGAGTACATGACATAATTTTTGAATAAACTACAGCATCTCTTCATATCAATACACACCTCATGAAATATCTGTTGTATAAACATAAGTGGCCCATCATGACAGTTCTGGAAGGAATAATTTTCATTATAAAAATGCTATTTTTTAGCATTTTAAAACAGTTATTACTTTTTAATCAATACATAAAATATGTGTTTATATCATATCGGTTTAGATGTCATTCTGCCGTTAAACTACAACACTTGAAACTGATCGTATAACTAGTCAAAAGGGCAAATACCCTTTTAAAATAGATGTCCTCTTACATCCTTGAAATCCCTCTCACATTTGAGCCTTCTTTGTAGGCAAAGAGATGAACTTACAACTCTCTAAAGTACTGGCAGAAAATCAAAAGCACTTGTTAGGATTGTTGTGAGCAGATACTTGAGCAGACCAGCTCTAGAGCGGAGGTGAAGAAGATATTGAGGACACGAGTAGATGGAGACGATGAGAGACATTCATGCTGATGTATGACAGTCCCAGAGAGCAAATTCTACACCTTGGAGGCACTAAGAAATGTCCAGGTCAAACAGCATCCCAGGAATTCTGGGATTCAAGAAGGATGGAATAATAATAGAACTTAGCAGGTTTCAATCATGAATTAAAGTTTTTACAGCATACTCTAAAACATGTATTATTAATAGCTTTTCTTATTTTTTACGTTTCACATTGTAAATTTACTACAGGGCATGATTTATGAACAAACAATAATAATTAAATAATTACTATTAATCTAGTGTTATAAATGCTTTCTCTTTTTTTCTATATGATACCTATAACATGAACTAATGTTAATGAATTAAACCTTGTTGTAAAGTGCTCCCAAACAGTGTCAGATCATTAACTTTTCTTAAACTTACTTGTAATATAAGTGAGACAAAGCTAATTTTTCAGCATTTTTTGATTGGCAGTTAAAGACTTGCCATCACACATGTGCTAGCACAGAAATGAGTACAAAAACATCTTTTCCCACATTCACATAGAAATCCTCTAATTAATTATCTTAATTCGTTGAAGAGGAGGAAAAAAATACCATCTGCAGCAGCCCCAAAGGCAAATGATAATTCGGAGAAAGAAAAAAAAAAAAGGACAGAAAAGGAAAAAAAGGCGTAGGAATAAGATGCAACTAAACACTCTGTAAAAATAAATAAATAAATAAATATTGTCCTAAAGGCTGCTTCTACATCACCGCACAGCTCTAAAGTTTTATTTTAAGTCTTCTCTTGAGTTGGGGAGCATTTGGGGTACACTTTCTCCCTGGGCATTAAAAATTAATTTCTTCTATTTGGAATAGAATAGAGATAAAAAGAGAGAGAGAGAGAGAGAGAGAGAGAGAGAGAGAGAGAGAGAAAGGTAAAACATCAGCTTTGTGACTTTTGGGTTGTTTTGTTGCCTTGATTCTTATTAATGTTACTGTCCTCATGATGCACAAGGAAAAAAGGCTCCACGTCTGCAAGGAAAGGGCTTTTCTTTCTGTTTTGTAGAGGTGTATCCCTCAGGCAGCTCATTATTTTTACGAATTGTAAATCAAGAATTTCTTCTGCTTCATTTGAAGTAATGCCTTCTCTTTTTTACTACAGAGAACAGCACAGAGGAACGTGGTTAAAGCTGACATGTTTGCTGGGTATGTATACACTGGTATCAATGCAAATGCAGAAATGTATATATCAAAAATGCTGCATGTTCTAGCGGCAGTGGGATAACGTGTTTATTTGCTCTCGTGCGAGGCGAGAGCTGATTCAATGCAGAATCAGGGTCAAAACATGAAACTAAGCTTCGTAGTTGAGCCCTATTATTAGACTAGATGGTGCATATCATGAATATTGTATCATCAAGACTCCCTTCTGTTGAAACACTTCAAATCATTAATGATAAAACGCATACTCTCAAACATTTCGCATGCTTTGTACACAACAAATATGCACGCAATACTGCTGCAGAAATCATCTGAAAACAAAACACTAGTGCATGGAAAGCAGTCTTCAGTTTTTGTATCCGACCAGCCCCTTCAGACTATGTTTGCATCAAGTCTACTTGGGGTCTTAGCTGGGATCTCAGCAGGCAAGCATTTCCAAAGAGGAGCTGGCAGTGAAAAAGCTGTGTGCGGATTTTGCTTTCCCAAGCTCCATGCATTGATTCCGAGCGACAAGTTGGCTCTGGATCCACCACAACATGTGACCCTCGCTCTCCTGGAAGGTAAAGAACACAGACCTTTTATCTCTGAGGAGGGAAAGAGCGAGACGTATCGCAAGGGCTGAACCTGATCAACACCTCGGAGATCTCACCTCCCTCAGCTATATCTGAGTTGAGAGACGCACAGGAATCTTAAGATACAACAGTATATCTCTGAGGCTTTGTACCTCGGATTTAACAGCTCCAAAAACAGGCCTGCCTTCCTACGCCAGAACAGTCTGGTGCTTTGTTAAATTTCAAGAAAGCAATACAATACATAATGAGACAATCAGAGAACTGAAAACTGCTTGTTTTCAGCACAAGAATGCAATGTTTTTTTTTTTTTGAAAATGCACACCTATTACAATGGTTAAAGTGATAACTACATTACAATTCAGTCATCATTTACTTAATCTCATGTCATATCAAATGTTCATTTTTCTGCAGAACAAAAACTGTTATGCATAAAGTGAACAGCAACTGAAGTTTAAGATAAGATAAAAAAAGTGCCTTGCTCAAGTTGGCAAAGTGTCATTCAGAGTTGCAGGAACTGAACCAACTATCTTCTGGTAAAATCCCATGAGATTTGACAACTTGAAAGAACTTGACATTTCCATTGAAATTTTAGGTTAAGTACAATTTTTAAAATGTTTTTGAATGAAGTCTCGTATGCTAACCAAGGCTGCATTTATTTAAACAAAAACATAGTAAAAACAGCAATATTATAATGATAATATCCAAATAATATTTTATAAAATATAAATATAATTTTATAAAATATTTTGAAATAATATATTTATGAAATAATATTTTAAGTTGTTTTCTAATTTATTAGCACTTTATTCCAGCGATGTAGAGCTAAATTTTCAGCATCATTACTGCAGTCTTCACTTCAGTGTCACCATGGTCCTTCAGAAATCATTCTGATATGATGATTTGCTGCTTAATTTGCATTTCTTATTATTATCAATGTTTAAAACAGTAATGCCGCTTAAAGCAACAAATGCATGTGTACAGCTATTCACTTTAATTAGGAAAGTGATTTATTTACTACAGTGAATTCTACTCATCTTACTGGTAGAGGCTCCAAAGATTTAAAAATACACAAAACTACATACAGCTGCTTTATTTTATTTTCATTCATTCATTCATTTCCCTGGAAACGGTGACACTTTTTTTTCAGGATCCTTTAATTAATTTAAGTATAATATAAATATAATATAATAATATATAATTTTATATAATGCCAATACAAAAATATGAAACAGAGATATTTTATAACTGCCTTTACTGTCACTTTAGGGGAATTTAACGCCTCCTTGCTGAATAAAGGATAAATAAATAAGAAACTAATTTTGAATGATATTCTAAACACCAATACACAGTGCTTTAGGACACACACCAAAGGAACCATATCCAACCCTGCTTAGTTTAGCTGGGGTTCCTTGTTCACAATGTGCTCTAGAGTTAAATGAACTCTCATCACATGTGGGATATTACAGTTTACCAGAGTAATCTATGATGAATGAGGTTAAATGGTCAGGGTCATTGTGCTCAAGGTTTATCGCTTTCAGGTCCCAGAAATTCGCCTTCACATTTGGGTGTGGGTGATTGCTTTGCACCCCAGTCCACTAACCTTTATGACCTTACGTTTAGCTCTCTTCTTCTCGTTTACCACATCCATGCTGTTTGACAGCATTCAACATCATGTGGGCTTCTGAAGGATCTTTTCAATACACTGCAACCACGCAAAGCCTATAATATCACAATTCATTCATATTTGCAATATAGCATTTAATGAAAAACTAAGACTCTAACACAACACCCACTTACATCCCAAAAATAAATAAATAAATCAGTTATAAATGTAAGGCTTTCCCGTAGCTGAAACAGTAGATTAGATTATGGCGCTAACAACGCCAAGGTCATGGGTTCGATTCCCAAGATATGCAAGAACTAATAAAATGTAATATGTAAATACGTTGAATGCAATGTAAGTCGCTTTGGATAAAAGCCTCTGAAAAAACATTACATAAATGTAAATGTTTTTTATGTGTAACTTGGACTCCCCAGTGTCACCAGAGACAAACTCTTAAGCGAATCCATCAAGGCAGCGCTGCTGTATGATTCCATATTTATATTCACAGAGTTCCTTCCTGGAACGAGTCCAGCATTTACGTGCAGCGCACCTGCGCATAAGCATTTCTTATCAGATCCTATTCAGGCAAATCACTCGCTATATCGCGTTTGGCTGACGGTTCAGGACCCAATTAAATGAAGCCGTAACGCAGTGTTTATGGGTAGCAGTGGTGTCTGCACAGCCAGCAGTATGAATGGCACAATGACAGTCTTAAAGAAGTGTTGATTAGCAATGACAGCCCTGAATAGGTAATTAGCTTCTCCGGCAGCTTTCTCAATAGACATCTCACGCTTTAAATGTGATTCTCTGATGCCTCTGCTGGTATTTTTAGTCCGAGACATTGGGTGGGAGGACTCTGTGCAGCAGTGATTAATGGACACGTTTTCATCTATTGTAGTAAACATGTGAACATCACCATGCTTTCTGTGTACTTCATTCATGTGCCAATGCGGACCTCTAAGGTACAGTAAATAAAAACAAAAACAATTGTTTCTACACCTTTTTCCAGTGTAGCAGTTTAAATGGTGTGAGAAACAGGAATATAAATGGCTCTGGTGTTTTTATTTTTATTTATTTTTTATTAATAATTATAAAAAACTAGTAGAAAACAAACTTCCACCAGAATAAAAGAACAAACAAAAAAGCCCAATCTTCTTGCAAGTAAATTTACCTAAATGTGTTTGTTACTAAAATTAGTGCAGCAACCTGTGTGATAAATATCAGTGAAGGGAACACACGGGGCGTATTCAAAGCATGACATCACCACCTAAAGCATGTGTTACTGTATATGTTCATGTCACACAAAGACACGCCAAGAGAGGGTGATGCAAGAGACAGAAGAGGGTGAAGCAAAAAGGGAGAGGAAGGAACACTGGAAAGGATATAGAAACAAGGGATGGTGCTGTGATGTATGAAGAGAGGAAAATAACATGATAGAGGAAGCGAGGGAGAAAGGGACAGGGGAAGAGAGCTGTGGAACAGAGGTTTGCGGAGGGAGGGAGTAGTTTCACCTGCTGCTGCTGCATTGTGCTGCAGTGTGGTCTGGTCTTCCTGCAACTATACTTCACTGCACCTGTGGAACAGTGTGTGGTGCTGCTCCCTAGAGGTCATTGAGGGAACTGCCTCCTCAGCTCTCTGGCTCTCCATTTACATTACAAAACAAAGCACTGTAACTGATTTCCAATCTGCTCGTGTGAGAAATTAAATCATATACAAATGTAGTGTTTTCAAATTTAATAAATAATAATAATTATAATAACTGGATATATCTACATTATCTCAAATATAAGGCAGAAAAACATAATAATAATAATAACAACAACAATAATAATAATACATACATACTTAATTCAGCCTTATATTTGAGAGAGGGAATCAGTTATTATTATTATTATTATTATTATTATTATTATATGTCTTCTGACTGATACTGTAGAGATATTCAGACAGTATTATAATTATTGTTAATAATAAATATTTTTATAAATATATTGTTGTTTTCTGCCTTACATTTGAGGTACTATAGATGTATTCAGTTATTATTACGGTTATCATAATTATTATTGGTTGAACAGGTATTATTGTGTTGGAAACGTTACACTGGAAATGTAATAGGTTACAGATTACAAGTTACCCTATCTGAAATGTACACTGAACAAAATTATAAACGCAACACTTTTGTTTTTGCCCGCATTTTTTCAGGAGCTGAACTCAAAGATCTAAGACTTTTTTATTTCTATTTCTCTCAAATATTGTTCACAAATCTGTCTAAATCTGTGTTAGTGAGCACTTCTCCTTTGCTGAGATAATCCATCCACCTCACAGGTGTGGCATATCAAGATGCTGATTAGACAGCATGATTAATGCACAGGTGTGCCTTAGGCTGGCCACAAAAAAAAGGCCACTCTAAAATGTGCAGTTTTATCACACAGCACAATGCCACAGATGTCGTAAGTTTTGAGGGAGCATGCAGTTGGCATGCTGACTGCAGGAATGTCCACCAGTGCTGTTGCCGTGAATTGAATGTTAATTTCTCTACCATTAGCCGTCTCCAAAGGCGTTCCAGAGAATTTGGCAGTACATCCAACCGGCCTCACAACCACAGACCATGTGTAACCACACCAGCCCAGGACCTCCACATCCAGCATCTTCACCTCCAAGATCATCTGAGACCAGCCACCCAGACAGCTGCTGCAAAACAATGGATAGGTATTCTCTTCACGGATGAATCCCGGTTTTCACTGTACAGAGCAGATGGCAGACAGTGTGTATGGAGTCGTGTGGGTGAGCGGTTTGCTGATGTCAAAGTTGTAGATCGAGTGGCCCATGGTGGAGGTGGGGTTATGGTACTGGCAGGCGTATGTTATGGACAATGAGCACAGGTGTATTTTATTGATGGCATTTTGGATGCACAGAGATACCGTGATGAGATCCTGAGGCCCATTGTTGTGCCATTCATCCACGACCATCACCTCATGTTGCAGCATGATAATGCACGGCCCCATGTTGCAAAGATCTGTACACAAATCCTGGAAGTTGAAAACATCCCAGTTATTGCATGGCCAGCATACTCACCAGACATGCCACCCACTGAGCATGTTTGGGATGCTCTGGATCGGCGTATACGACAGCGTGTTCCAGTTCCTGCCAATATCCAGCAACTTCGCACAGCCATTGAAGAGGAGTGGACCAACATTTCACAGGCCACAATCAACAACCTGATCAACTCTATGCGAAGGAGATGTGTTGCACTGCATGAGGGAAATGGTGGTCACACCAGATACTGACAGGTTTTCGGACCCCCAATATCTGTATGTGTGTGAAAAAAATAAACAGTAATTGTTAACATGTTCATAAGTAACTGTAATTTAATTACACATTTTTTCTCAGTAACTGTAACTGATTACAATTATATTGATTCTGTAATTAAATTATGTAATTTAGTTTCATGTAACAAGTTACTCCCCAACACTGACTATTATCGTTCAAAGTAATAATAAGTGACGTGACATACAGCCAAGTATGGTGACCCATACTCAGAATTCATGCTCTGCATTTAACCCATCCAAAGCACCCACAAAAAACAACAAACACACACCGTGAACACACAGCAGTGGGCAGCCATTTATGCTGCGGCGCCCGGGGAGCAGTTGGGGGTTCAGTGCCTTGCTCAAAGGCACCTCAGTCGTGGTGCTGCCAGCCCAAGACTCGAACCCACAACCTTAGGGTTAGGAGTCAAACTCTCTAACCACTAGGCCACGACTTCCCCACTTATAAGATAATAATAACAAGATTATAAGATTATATATTAGATTGTAGCCTATATTATAATATAGATTAAAAATTATATTATACAGTGGAGGCCATAATTGTTAGAACACTTGGCATATTTAAGAGGTTTCAGTTGTTTTTGTTGAATTGGCCATTACAATACCCATAAAACAAATTATTGCCTGAAATACCCGCGATGGAAGGAATCTGCTGGAACATTGAAAATGATGGATTGGCCCCTCAAAGTCCAGACCTCCACCCCATCGAGCAAATTTGGGGCGAGTTGGAAAGTAAACTGGACAGATCTATTGTACATTCAAAGGAAAGCCTTTGGCTTGAGTTGCAGAAGGCATGGGATAACATTAGTGTTGAAGTCCTCAGGAAATATATTAACACTATGCCAGAGAGATGTGCTGCTGCAATTGCTACAAAAGGTGGACATACCAAAAAACTGTTTGACTCACTTCATCTGATATTTGTTGTGCTCAGAGCAGCCATCTGCATGTTTCATGAACATTATGAAATGAAATCATGTTTCAGAGGCACAAAAAAGGTCAATTTGTAGGCAAAAAAAAAAAAAAAAAAAAAAAAAAAAAAAAAAAAATATATATATATATATATATATATTTATTCAGATCTGTCAGGTGTTCTAACAGTTTTTCCACCACTGTATATTTTAATAATAATAAGATGATATATTATAAGAGTTACAAGAGAACTTAAATCAGAATCAGAATTACTTTTTGACAGTAGCCATCGCTCATGAATCCCTGTTTGACCCTATTAATCCTTTTTGATCTCTTATCCACATCAGTGGTTTTCCCTGAGTGAGTCCCACAATTCCTTGGCCATACAGCCACACTGCAGTATAATTCTGCAATGATCTGTGACATCAATCATATCGGCCCGCGCCTTCTGCAACCCCTTCCTGACTCTCATCCAGCACTGGTTGCCAAGTGAGGAGCCAATGAATTAGTCCAGGCCCCTGCCATTAATTCTCCATGCCAGGTCTGCAGGCACTCTTTCAGATTGCCACCACTGAGCCTACCTTGCATTGGCAAAACATTTCGGAAAAAGCAGGTTTGTCTTCTCCTCTGCAGAAAATGAATAAACAGAGATAGATATATAGAACGCGAGAGAAAGAGAGAGAGAGAAAGAGAGGGATAGAGAGAGAGCAAATAGCCAAAATAGTACCATGCTGCATTTGGTGCTAGTTTAGAGTGACTACTCAAAGCCCTAACTTTGACACAATGAGATCATCTAAGCTAGAATACATTAAACATTCTAGGCCAACAGCTCTGGGAACAAACACCAGATCATGGGGCTGCGCTACTGTGGGAAAAAAATTTGGTACTGCTTGGAAGTCTCGCACACTGAACCAAACAACTGAGCTGTGAATGCCATGTGACTGATTAGTGCTGTAGAAAAGCATAATAACATATATGATAGAATAAAAAAGAAAAAAAACCTGATAAATAATATAATATAATATAATATAATATAATATAATATAATATAATATAATATAATATAATATAATAAATATAATATAATGAATTTGTTATTTGTTTCTTGCAAAAACTGAAAACATCTGCAGCCAAGCTTTTTGAGTCAATCACCTGAGCTGTGAATGCCATGTGACTGAGAAGAGTAAAATAAAATAAAATAAAATAAATTATATTCAATTAAATTAAATTTTAAAAAATTGCAGCTTCATCTTTTTTTAATTGCCAAGCATCAAAAAGAGTGAGCGTCTCAGTCAGCTAACGATAAGAACAAGTAACAAAAGTTGGTTGTAATAAAAAAGAGTAACTCATTATTGCAATGGTGTACTTATGAAAGTAAACTAAACACCTCATTCACCTGTAACTTTGCTGGAGAAAGCTGTGGCGTGAACTGTATGTGGGATTGAGGAGGGTGTGAGTGTTAACGGATGGAAATGATGGTTTATAGAGAAGGATGTGGTGAGGACTGGCAAGGGCTGCAGCATCCTGCTGGGGTGTTGGAGAGAGAAGCGACAGCCAGAGCAGTGATTGTGAGGACACTATTTGACTCATCACCTAAAGCCTTCAGACAAGCGTCCGTAGCACCCTTAGCAGAGCTCACAGTGACTCATTGGCCATTTTAGTTCTTTGTTTCTCTACAGAGGTGCAGTGCTGTCAGATCATCAAAATGTCCCTTCACTGACCCCTAACACAGGATGAAAGAAATCACAATGATTTAAAACACTGCTGCTGGAAGGTCAGCAAATATTAAGTGGAATCCAGGAAAGAAACAAGCCAATTTCAGGAAATGTGCGTTAGCATCGTTACATGATGTATTTTATGCAAATAGCAACACTGGGGAGAAATAACAGCGAGTTCAGCCATTTTTCTTGGCATTGCTCTATAAAACAAGACTCTGCCATTGTATTGAAGCATGATGGCTTTTAAGGAAATTATGAGGTGCTTAGATTATTTCAGAATAGCTATTCATTTTATATTAGCGGCAGAGAGATCAGTGCCAGGCTTAATCAGGAGCTCTACCTCCCATATCATTCAGGAAAATGGCCCCCTACTCTACCACTGATGTCCTATTACTCAGCAGTTTCAAGAAACAACATTATCATATGCAGTTTAAGTCGGTTTTCTGCTTTATTTTTATTTTTTTTAAAGTCTTAAAAAAGACTACACTATTGTGAGTTTTAAAACTTAATAAGGTGTCCAAAGTGCATTTAAAATACTATAAATATGCATTTTCTAACATAAAACTTGTAGTCTATGTTGTTATTTTATACAGGAATGATACTGCACCTTTGTTACAGATGCATGATATAGGACAAAGTGGTTTAACTCAGCATCTAACCTGCTTAAGTTATCTTCATATCTAATAAAATGTGTTAATATTCAATAGAATTTAAATAGTAGTTTAAATGTGACTAAAACTAGGATTTGGAGAGAAGAGTTTTTGTGAAACACACTTAACAAACCTGAAATGACAAACTCTGAATTTAAATGGTTTTAGAATTTTAATGGTTTATAAAAGAAAAAGAGAATAACCTGGTAAAATACTTTTCACTTTGTGCCAAAGAGTCATAATTCATGAGTCAAACTTCTCATTACCATTTTCTGCTGTGTCTCTGACCCTTCAAAATAAACATGCTGTGTTTTGCTGATGTGTTTTATTTGTAAAATGCCATATTTGCATGTGAAATGACCAACAGCACTTACTTGTGGGCTAAAGTCCAATGTATTCCTCATCCTTTAATAACAGCTTCTTTGCAAAGCTTGCATTACATTCTGACATGTCCACAAAAAAGTCTGTCCTGAAATGTCTCACGTAAACTGTTAAAATCAGGAAAAAAATTCACTGGGTTATAACACCGGGTTCTGACTGTTTCTTGAAAGATTTCTAGCTACATTTCTAGGCAGTTGGGTGGATACTACTATATAGCATTGCTATGCAGTTCCTAAAGACTGGAATACACAATATTTGACCTGATTTACTGTCTGGAAAAGTTGCTAAAAGTCAGAGCCAGTCTGCAGATTTGAGCTGGCAGATTTCATAGAAAATTGTGTACAATCTCTTAAAAATAAAGGTGCTTCACGATGCCATAGAAGAACCTTTTTTGTATAAATGGTCCAATAAAGAACCTTTAACGTATAAAGAACCTTTCTGTTTCACAAATGGTTCTTCTGTGGCATCACTGTGAAGAACCTTTTATGCACCTTTATTCTTAATAGTGTAGTGTCTGATGGTCACAGACTTCGCAGTCTTAAGGTGTTCTGGGTGGTTGCTAGGGTACTGCTAGGTGGTTGTCAGGGCATTCTTGGTGCCTTTGGGGTAGTTTTTACTGAAAAGAAGCCACATCCATGTCTTTATGATATTCTAAACCCAAGCTATGATTCTTTTCAGTTCAAGTCTATGGGATTTCATCACTATTTTCAGCCACCATATGATCCAACCAATATAACAGCACACTTTTCTTCAATAAGCTTCACAATCACTTAAAGATCTGAATACTTTTGACGTCCAATGTGATCAAATAAAAACACTCCATAAAACATTCCAGACATACCACACTGTTCTCATTTGCTGTGTTACAGAGAGAAAAGAATAGTGTGCATTATCAGAAAAGGTACTGTCAGCATACTGAATTCTATATACATTCTCCTCATTTCAATCTCCCTAAGACCTGTGATAAATCCTGGTAATAGGATACAACATGAATGAAAATATGATTAGAAGAGCTCGGAGAAAAGATCCGTTTAATAACATATTAACTTGTCACTCGTACCATCAAATGATGTCAGCTTATGTTCCCCTCTGCCGTGGCTGCAGCAGAATGCATGTGGCGTTAGTGCATCAGTGACTAAGTAGGACACTACAAAATGCTCCTTCCTCATCCGTCTCTTTCAGAAGGAGCAGCGAGCCCTTAGATTTATGTGCATATGATCAAATAAGGAGCTCTATAGGGATGTTCTCTGGGGAACCTAAAAAATCCTTCCCATGAAAAGGTCATTTGTTGATGATGGCCTGTAAAGAGTCATTTTATGTCACTGTCCCTCTTGAATGGGTTTCCCTTCAGACGCTGCAATTCAAACACATCGTTTATGAACAGAACCGCAAAAAGCTGTTGGGAACTACTGATTTGCAACCGTGAGGCAAAAAAAAAAAACAGTCAGGCACAGTAAAGAGAAAGAGGGAAGGTGTTTGATCTGGGAAGTGGAAAGGATGGATGTTTGGATGAAAATGGAAGTATCTTATTTGTGTTTACTCATGCATGAACACAACGAGATGAAGTCTTTCTGCTGTCTGACTTCTAATCTGCACAAAAATGTATGGTATCCAGAGGGTAAAATATGCATTTAACTATCCCCTCTTTACATGAGAGGTCTTACACGGCTTTAACAAACATGCTCATGAAGGGCTGGCAAGACCTGTACAGCCCCTGAAGTCTGGAAGCAAATTTCCATTTTGTTTACAAGCAGCTCACACAGGGGGAGGGAGGGCGAAGGGCTTCCTGACTGGTTCGGTAAAGGGCCAGATGCTGAGTACTGGACTCAGCAGACAATGAATTACAGTATGTTACTAATACAGAGAGGAAAACAGCACAAGTTAAACAGAAAGAAAGGGGAGATATATGAGGGATGCGTGGTGAAAATATGGTCTGATATCCAAATTAGAATTTTCTTTCATTTAGCTTGATTTGCATATGTTGAATTGTAAGTAATTTAAAAGGGATAATGTTTCCTTATGTAGCTGTAGTGATATGTAAATTGTATCCGTTCTTAACCAAGAAATGTGTGAAATTGTACATAACATATGGTACTAAATAAATTATCATTCCAGTGAAATTACTGCATTACAATATGTAGTACATCATTCAGTATAAACCATCCCTGCAATGCTACATGATGAATATGAATATTATGATGATATAAAATCTGATTTTAAATACAAATACCTGTGACTGCACAACAACTGAAATCTTTTTTCATGTGTCTAGTTGTTAGGTTGCTCAACAGTTGTTAAAAACAGCCTACAATAGCTAGCAATATTATACAAGCAGGAATGCTGTTGTTCCGAATTGTGAAACTACTATAATATAACTTTTATTAGACAAGAAATTAATATAACTTACATTTAAGGCATGCAGTCTTGCCAGGTTTTTGCATATTTTTGCAAAGTAACAAGCTCCAAGCAGTGAGCTGTGTTTTGTTTCTGAGTGAATCTTTCGTTATTTTGAACAATTCAGTTGAATGAATAGTTTACTGATTTATAAAAGACAGTCAGAATGATTTGGAATGATGCATGGCACAGCCTTTATACAACAGTTCAATAAACAAGAAGCTAATATTGAGTTTTTCAGTGCGTTGTTCCTGAATGAAACCTGCATGAACCTGTGATTTTGAATGAATCAGTTGAATGAATGATTCACTGACTGCAGAAAGAATCACTGACTGCACCTGCAGAATGAGTTGCTGGCTGAATTAGAAATGGCATACTAACTACTACTAACACTGGTATCTTTTATCATATTGATGTTCATGCAGCTAATTAACCCCTGAAAGCAATTACCATTTTCCGTGGTGAGGGACTTTAATTCAATTACTTTAACACTCTGATAATTTTTCTATATTAAACAAAGATCCACTGATGTCATCTTTAGACTAGCAAGAGCAGCTTGCTCTCAAATCTGTATTCATACTGCAGTAATTTTTGTAGTTTTGTTTTAGCATCAAAAGTAATGGGAATATAATAAATGACCTCTGGTTAGACTGCATCGGAGAAACTTCAGTGTAATAAAATGTAAAAGATAAATCAGCCTAATGCCGTGACTGTGGGGGGAGATAGTGCTGTGTGAAAGTACTGTACCTCATTAGTTTCTGCTCTGTTTTTGTCTCTTGATTGATCCCACAGTATTGGATGCCACCTTGAATCAGATTATTCCTATGTCAGCAGAAGAAGGACTCATTTCATGCACATCGTGTGCTGATAAAAGTGCTGAATGCAGATTTACATTAAATAAATGTTACTAGATAGTTAGTAAAGAACTAATTTTGGCTTCCTGTTTCAGTTGAAATTACGTCACCACATAGAATAATGCTGTGTGTTTCAAGGCACTTCAGGGGACCTTTAATCGTAATGCCTAGCACAACCAATTTTTCGGCTGAGAATCCATTTAGAAGTTTGACAGCAGTGAGCTAAGTGTGTGAGAGCTGTAACGTCTCATCTTAACACGCCATTACATTTCCAAAAGGGAAGACTGTGATTGTCTCAATTATCATTAGAGCTCATTTGTGTTAGCCGCTCAAATGGGCTGGCCATGGCTTTGAACACAATGCTCATTATCGCGTTTTTGAAGACTGACGTAATTAACGCAGGATTTCCAAGCAGGTGCTTTGCTTGTGTGTTTTAGAATGGAGGGGTGAGTACAATCTTCACGCCGCTTTAACATCAGTCATCTGAGCACACATTCTGAGGCACACAGCTGGATTTACATAAGTGTCGTGGATGGTAAAATACTACAACTAAAATTGGCTTATCATTAGATGGATGGAGGTAAAAGCTTTCTTAAGGAAAATAAAAAATATTTGGACTGTAAAGTAAACATATTAAAATAAAATGACTATGAATCATAGATGAATAGAACTTTCCACAAGGTCTTTTGTATGGGTGAGGTTGCTTCAGAAATTCTCAAAAATGCTTGCTTTATTCACAAACTTAACCAAACTGAATGAAAATTTTCAGTTTTTACTATGATATACTAGAAGGCTAAAAACTATACTATGGACAACATTGTTACAGACACGTTCCAAAAAAAAACAGCATAAAAATACACTATAAAATAAATAAAAATGGATAAAATGCTAAAAAATGCAATAGGTCAGTTCAAATAAATAAATAAACAAGGCTGCATGCATTTATTTGATCAAAAATACAGTTAAAAAAGTAATATTGTGAAATATTACAGTTTAAAATAACAGTTTTCTATTTTAATATATTTTAAAATGTAATTTATATATAAATTTCCAGCAGCCAAATATTTTTCTAGAAGCCATGATGCTTTTTCTTTAGGATTCTTTAAAATGTTTAAAATGTTCTTTTAAAAGTTTTGTGCCTATATAAAAGTCTTTTACATCCCTTTTGATCAATTTAATTCATTCATTTCATTCATCCTTGCTTAATAAAAATATTAATTAATTTTCCCAAACTTTTGAATGTGTGTGTTTTTACTATAAAAAAACTGAATGTGTTTAGAGTTAAAAAGTGATCATTTACATTACAGCAAAATAGAAATCTCACAAAGTATCCCCTAAAATACAGAAAGTCCTACTGAGTTTAGATTAAAAAAAAAACAGTTTTCAAGGGTAGAGAAAGTACGCACTGAAAACCCTCCACTGTAGACTCCCAAACCTTGCAATAGTATTGAACAATACATGATTTATTTTGATATTGAGCCAGTATATAATAGTAGAGCCATGTCAGATGTGCTTTCTTGGATTCTGTACAGTCAGTCAAATATTTGGCTGTTTTCAGAAAGTAGCTCCCTGATGGCGTAAGGTAACTACTAAATGAGGAGTTTACAGCAACAGCAGGAAACTTTCCAAGGTTAGAGCTTGTGCAGGTGGGCAAAACTGCACAAGGCACGAGCAGAAAATCTCCTTCAGGACTACATCAAACAAATGGGTGTATAAATCCCTGATGAAGCTCAATTTCAATTACAGGTGTCTCGCTTGTAAATCTCGTGTGTTTGTGGAGTACACACATTAGGAATGGAGTAATTAGACAGCCAGCTGCCAAACTAGCTCAGAGAGGAGCCAGCTCGCTCCCTGAATATGTGATGGTGGAAAAAAAACAAGCCATACCCAGGGATCGATTTCAGGGGAACAAAACCACAATGGCTAAATGTATTAGTAACTCTTAAGTTTGCATAACTCAGTGTTTGCAAATAATCTAGCCAAGTTCACCTTGCACCTCTGTGTTTGTTTTGCTAAATGTATACAATATATATAAACCATTTATTAACACTTTTAACTACACCTTAAAAACTATACAAATATAAACCATTTATTAACACTTTTTTAGATGCTGTCAGTGTTAATATTTTACATTTCAGTTTCTATGCAAACATACAAAAATTTATGTGTGCTACAACTACACCTTATAACGCATACAATTACTAATGAGATTGTGTTGTCCCAAGAGGTTCAGATTTGGCAGGTTTGCAAGACCCTGTTTGGCCCTGCTGGTAGATGTCATAACTATATCTGATTGCAGAAAAAGCATCTTACTCCATGGACAGCCATTCAAAGCTTGCCATTCATCACTATATTTTTAAGCTAACAGATATAAAGCTAACAGACAGCTTTCCCCAGTTATTAAAGAACTCCTTGAATGCTCAAATGTACTGATTGTTATGTAAGCCACCTTCTTACCAGCAACAGTATCAATTGGATGAGCTGCAGTGATGAACATGGGAAGCAGCACATGTCAGAATGCAACAGTCATCCATATGTATGAGTTTGATATGTGCACTCTGACATACTTTGTGCTGAATTCTTTCCCGACCTTGTTGCCCTTATTTCCCATTTTGCCCTCTGCTTTTGGATTATTCAGTCTTGTGTTGGTTGTTGGAACCGTTCAATGGATTTTGACTACTGGATTATGGATTTGTGGATTTTGTAAACTCTGCACATGAATCCTAATCCTGTCTCGGTCACAGTTACATTACATTCTAACACTCTTGCTTTGGAAGAAATTAGAATAATAAACAGGATTTTCTAAGTCTTTAATCAAATGTAAAATAAATAAATAAATAAATAACAATCTTATATATATATATACACACACACACACATACACACACACACATACGAATTATATATATATATATATATATATATATATATATATATATATATATATATATATATATATATATATATATATATATATAAGATATAATTATATATATATATATATATATATATACACACACACACACATACACACACACACATACGAATTTAAAAATGAATATCCATTTTTCATATTGTACATTATTATGTTGTGACTTGCAGCATTTAAAATGATTTTAAAATGTTTATAAAATGTTTTATCTTTAATTTATTTTAATTTATAAATTAAATAATTTATTTTACATTATTTTAATTCACGAATTTGAATACTGTTCATTTAATGCATATCTGCCAGAATTTGTATGTTGTGCATCCCTAATTCTATACTTTTTTTAAGTTTATTTTGCTGCAAACAGATCAATAGTTGTGAAGGAAGGATGGAATGAAGAAAGAAAGCAAAAACACAAGCAAGCAAAAAAAAAAAATAAGAAAGAAAGAAAGAAAGAAAGAAAGAAAGAAAGAAAGAAAGAAAGAAAGAAAGAAAGAAAGAAAGAAAGAAAGAAAGAAAGAAAGAAAAATAATTTCCTTACATAAATATTACCACATACTATGAATACTTTGTGTAACATCCATTTCAGTGCAGTGCAGCACTGGACAAACAGTCCAATATCCAATATCATACAAAAAAATATTATAAGGACACTTTTTTTTTCTATTTTTACTTGTCTTACTATTACAAAGTGTGACATGGCTGTGCCCTCTACTGATGCTCTCTGGCATTTGGGTGATATTTGCAGAGGTCATGAATAATCAACTGGCCCTGCACTGAAGCAGGTTGAGCCTCTGCCACCAGTGTATTTTCATCAAACAGCCACACAAACACTCAATTCATAGTAATCTGTAAACCTGCCAGATTCTGCGGCCTTTAGAGTCCCTGCAACCCTATAACACGCACCTGAGGGTAACTTAAGTACAAGAGTGTATGGCAAGCCCAGTGTAAGGGCCAGGGCAAGTTTACCCTACAATTTTAGCAGCAGCATGCAACCGCAAGGGCACAACAAGTGCCACAAAAACATTACTACTGGTTTTAGAGCACAAAACCTGCTGTTAGCAGTGAAGTTACTTTAATGCCTATCCGCCTTCTGCTGTGTGAATACAACATGTAGCCCTGTGTACTTTTGCTCTGTGCCGCTCTTTGAAATGTCCTTTTTTGTTGTTCAGGGACACAACTTTGAGGGTCATTTCTGACTACTATCCTGCAATGCACCTTCAGGACATTGAATTTGTACAGGTACAATGTGCCAATTTGGATGAAATGATGTGCGAAGAAATAACCTAGAAATGTCAATTACATGGCTCAGTGTCTTAAACCTTTGAATAGCACTTCTGAATGAATTATTGCACACCATTCACTGCATAATGGACAGAAACACATCTGAGATTAGAATTACCACTGGGACCTCACTGCTGGTTTGTATCTGCAATCATAATAATTCAGTTCAAGTGTTTGAGTGAGTGGTGTTATTACATCGAATGAAAGAACTTACAACGCTTTTCATTTTCATTGTGCATGTTTTGGAATGTTGATAAAATGGGTGGAATGCCTTTAATAGAATTCATTATAGAACATGAGAATAGACAGGCAGTGTGTAAAAGTGATTGACACAACGTGAGGTCGTATTTGTTTTTTATTGTGCAAATATTTTGGACGAGAATTTCGGATTCAGTGTGCAAAGACCCTAGTGTTTTGAAGCTACTAAAAAAGTCAAATGGTATACAAAACTGGAAAAAAGGAAGTCACATGAAAGACTTAATGATACCAATTATACTTTTTGATTGAACTGTACCTTAATATAACATACAGATAAATCAGGATAAACTCTTTTACTACTAATTAATTTGCCCACTTTTACTACAAAAAAAAATTAATTTGCCCACTTTTACTACCAGAGACAGTCAAATCTAAAAGCAGGTGTTTACATCAAGTGTCATATCTGTTATATTTGCTCAACTCTGATTGCATTTAATGTACACAACCCAGATTAGAGTGGAAGAGAAAATACATACTGTACTCACAATGTTTCCAAGACTAGACCACCTTTATTTCCCTGGGGATTCGGTGGGGGATGTTTGCCCTCTGAAATGCACAGACGGTAATGGTGAAAGTTTTCTCTCTCTCTCTCTCTCTCTCTCTCTCTCACACTCTCCCTCCATATCAAACTTCCCACCTGGTCCAGTCAACTTTGATTTAAAATAGTGAAAAACAAGGCAGAAGGAAATTGTTACACTGACACTGACACAGGCCAGTCTGCCCTTTGCTTACTGAGATAGGCCAGGATTAGAAAAGAACACATTAAGAGATGAAAAAAAAAATGAGAACCGGGCAACCGTGTGCTGTCTTGAAAGCAGCAGACCTGGAAGAGAAACGCCAGCTGCTCCCTGGGTTTGTCAAAACTGGAAATAGCTCTGTGATCTGGAGATAAATAGAGGACGAAACGCATATTCTGCATGACCTCAACATTGTGCACCTCCAGACGGTCACAGAGGGAAGTCAGGTGTCATCGCCCTCCTTACTTTTCCTTTTAGTTTCCACCTTGTTTTATTCGGATCGGGCCCCTTAAGAGATGCCTGCTTGAGCGTCTGTGTGAAGAGTTTGCTCATTTGGAAAGTCATTGTGTCAAAGTGCTCCCGGGGGAAGCTGTCATAGAGAGGTGACCAGGCCTGTGAGCTCGGCTCACCCTGGCATTCAGAACGGGGTCTTATTCTCAAAGGCAAATTCAGAGGCAAAAGGGAATTACTTATAGGTCAGTGGAATTTCAAGCTATGAGCGCTTTTCATCAAGGTTGCAAGAGCTCCAGAAATTGCTCCATTAACTACATTAATGGGACAATGACATTCATTTAGTTGGCTTGTCTAGTAATTGGTTCAAAATTACATTAAAATTCAATTCATACATACAGAGACTTGAACACATCCTCTTCCATGATGAGCATGTTTTTAATTTCTGAATTAAAATTCATTTAAATTGTCAGTATGATACAAAATTGCTTATTAATATCTGAGATTTTAACATCATCTGAAAGCTGAATAAATAAGCTTTCTATTGATGTAAGGATAGGACAATATTTGACTGAGATACAAAACACTAAACTACAGTGCTGTGAAAAGGTTTTTGCCTTTTTATTTTTTGCATGTCACACTTAAGATTCTAACCCTAACCCTAACCCTTATTACACAAAGATAACCCAAGTAAATACAAATGCAGTTTTGAAATAGTGATTTAATTTTTTAAGGGAAAAAAGCTATCCAAACCTGCCTGGCACTACGGGAAAAAGTTTTGCCCCTTAAATCTAATAACTGGTTGTTCCACCCTTTGAAGCAACAACTGCAATCAAGCATTTGCGATAACTGGCAATGAGTTTTTCACATCACTGTGGAGGAATTTTGGCCCACTCTTCTTTGCAGAATTGTTTTAATTCAGCCACATTGGAGGGTTTTTGAGCATAAATGGACTGTTTAAGGTCATGCCACAGCATCTCAATCAGATTTAAGTCCGGACTTTGAGTTGGCCACTCTCACTTTAGTTTTTCTTGAGCTATTCAGAGGTGGGCTTGCTGGTGTGTTTGGGATCAATTATAGCAAGTCTTCCAGGTCCTGACTCTGCAAAGCAGCCCCAGACCTACACACTACCACCACCATGTTTGACTGTTGGTATGATGTTCTGTTTATGAAATGCTGGGTTAGTTTTAATCCAGATGTAACGGGACACACACCTTCCAAAAACTTTTGTCGCATCAGTCCACAGAATATTTGCCCAAAAGTTTTGGGGATAATCAAGATATTTTTTGGCAAATATGACACTTCTACTGTTCTTTTTGGTCAGCATTGGCTTTTGCCTTGGAACTCTCCCATGGATGCCGTTTTGCCCAGTCTCTTTCTTGTTGAATCATGAACACTGACCTTAATTGAGGCAAGTGAGGCCTGCAGTTCTTCAGATGTTGTTCTGGGTTCTTTTATGACCTCCTGGATGATTCGTTGTTGTGCTCTTGGAGTAATTTTGTTAGACCGGCCACTCCTGAGAAGGTTCACCACTGTTCCAAGTTTTCTCCATTTGTGGATAATGGCTCTGACCGTGGTTCGCTGGAGTCCCAAAGCCTCAGAAATGGCATAAAAACCCTTTCCAGACATGTCATGTCAACTATTTTGTTTCTCATCTGTTCTTGAATTTCTTTAGATTGCCGCAGCATGATGTGTTGCTCTTTAAGTATCCTTGACTTTGAAAGACAGGTTCTATTTAAGTGATTTTTTGATTCAACAGGTCTGGCAGTAATCAGGCCTTGATGTGGCTAGTAAAATTTAAATCAGCATTCTAAAATAATGTGGTTAATAAAAGTTCTTTCATGATTTAACAGGAGGGGGCAATTAATTTTTCACGTAGGGCCAGGTAGGTTTGGACAGCTTTTTTCCCTGATCTAAATGAAATTAAGTGTGAGAAAATATGCAAAAAAAAAAAGTTTCAAAACACTTGGTGGCGATTAAACCTTTTTTGATGAGCACTGAATCTTTTAAGTCTGGAATCTGAGGGTGCAAAAAAAAAAAAAAGTATTGAGAAAATCACCAAATTCAGTTTTGATATATTAACAGTAGGAAAATAACAAAAACCAAAAAATAAAATAAAAAACAATAACATTAACAAATATAAAAAATAAGAAAAGAAAAATCGATAATTTGACCCATATTATGTATTTTTGTCAGAAAAGAAAAATCGATAATTTGACACATATAAAGAACACATTTCTAAGAACTTCCATTCTTATGACTGGTTTTGTTTTCCAGGGTCACATATAAAGAGCACATTTCTAAGAACTTCCATGTGATTTAAGCTAAATGTAAAAGATTTTTCCTTGTCTTTATCATTGACCCTCTTAGATGTCGTTGACCCAAACGCTTGATTAAACCCTTCAACCCTTCCATCATTATCTCCACTAGAGTCCAGTTCAGACCCTCATTATCTTGACCAGGAATGGAGGCTCGATTAGGTGCCTTACAGCATGTAAATGTGACCCTGGTGGCTAAGGATCTGGTCTGGTAACCTAGAAGTAGGCTACTTAACCTTATATTTCTTATATTTTCTGGAAGGACTGTGATCTAAAGTCACTCTAGATAAAAAGTACCTGCTAACAAACGGCCAGCAAATCTCAATACAATCTATCATTAGAAAGCTTGAAGACAGGAACTTGAGCAGTTAATGTATTTGGTAAATACTCACGTCAGTTGCCACATAAATCAATTGCTCCCTGACCTCTTATCTGCTGCACATACAACACCTGCTGCTGATAACCAGTGCTAAACCCAAGCATGCGCCGATTCACATTAAACTCCATAATTGCAGCCTCAGATCTTCAGATACAGCAAAGAGCTCGTGTTTATCGCACAGCACTCGGTATGTTTAATTACAGATTCTAGCTGAGAGCTGTTACCCATCAGCACAGCACAGGGATGAGGAAACGATCAACACACTTTTGGCATCCCTGTGATCTCTGCACTGAGACAAGATAGATAATTTATTCTCATCAGGGTTATCAAACGGAGGGGGAAAAAAAAATTCAGTTACAGAGAAGATTCTCGGAATTCATAACAGATAGGAATCAATCTTGATTATGGGGAATGAAGATGGATTTCACAGGGATTCACAAACTGGTATGATTTTAGTCAGACTAAAGCATTTACATAACTTTTTTTTCTTCAGAAGTGGCCTCTGTGTTAGGAACTGAAGTCAGCTAGAAGTTAAATCAAGCTGATATAAGCTCACTATAGGTTATTATAAACCTGGAGGTCTACTCAAACCCACAACTCTCTTCATCAGACATCATGTTATGCAGCAACTTTTGCCATGCAGAATTGTTTTCCAAATATTACTATCGTATTGCCGTATGCTTGATTATGAACTTCTCACCATCTGCAGAATTCAATGTTCACATTAGCACTTTCAATAGCCCACATTACTGTCACACATAGTCAAAAAATAACACAGTGCTCCATGGTGTAAAGGTGATGTGTGATCTGTGCCCTGTGTGCCATGAGCCATTTAGAGCTCGTAATGTGAGAACAGTAGGCCTAAGTATGAGAGAAAGGCTAGTAGGAGACAGAGCATTTGTGAATTAAATTTTGTGTACCTTTTATCCACATAGGGGTTTCAGGGCAGGAATGTTATGGAGAACACATTACCTTGCTGTCTTGTGAACTAAAAAATGTGGGAAATGGGTCTGTTAAAGAAGTGCTGTGATCTTGCTGTTAGTATCTAGACGCTACTGGGACAAAATAGATCGTGCATATTATAGGTGTACCAATTCCTAATGTTTCCAAAGTCTAACGTCTACATGAACTTTTTTATAAATGTTTAAAAGTTGTGTTTTTAAATGGATTTTCAAAAAAATCAAACACAGGTAATACACTCTGGGT
Source organism: Cyprinus carpio (assembly GCF_018340385.1). Taxonomy (NCBI): domain Eukaryota; kingdom Metazoa; phylum Chordata; class Actinopteri; order Cypriniformes; family Cyprinidae; genus Cyprinus; species Cyprinus carpio. Next base: position 25,212,008 of record NC_056599.1, on the reverse strand, counting down.
AATTAAGTGTTCTTCCATTTCTTCCAAGCTAATTTATGAAACAGCATATAATGAAAATATATGGATTTTTTAAAATGTTTTTGAAAGTCTATTATGCTCACCAAGCCATGCATTTATTTGATCAAAAGTACAGTAAAAAGTAATATTGTGAAATATTACAGTTTAAAGTAACTATAAATTCTATTTTAATATATTTTAAAATGTAATTTATTTCTGTGAAGGCAGTGAAGCTGAATTTTCAGCATCATTACTCCAGTCTTCAGTGTCACATGACCCTTCAGAAATCATTCTATGCTGTTTTGCTGCTCAAGAAACATTTATTATTATTATCAGTTTAAAAGTGGTTGTGCTGCATAATATTTTTGTAGGAGCTGTGATCATTTTTATTTATAAAATAAACAATGTAACATGGTATTGAAGGGAAATTTCTTATTATTTACAGTGTAGAAAAAAACAATTTCCCCAGGATTAGATTAATAGAAAGTTCAAAAGAACACAATTTATTTGAAATAGAAAACATTTGTAAAATTATGCATGTCTTTAATGTCAATTCTTTCAAACCCCAGACGTTTGAATATATATATAAACCTACCTCCATATATTCCACATTCTATTTGTAATTCTGTATCCTGTTTGCAACCTCAGTTCAAATTGTCAGAACCAATTCTGGAGATTGTTGCAGTATAGCATGACTTTACATAATATCGATTGCAAGTGGCTGAGACCCACAATGCATCAATGCCAAAGACCACCAATGTCAGTGTATCGTGAACAAGGGTGTAATGGACGGTGTGGGAGTGAGAGAGCCAGTGAGTGGAGACAAAGCAAGAGGGAGTGAATGAGAGAGGAAAAAGTGAACGATAAAGTGAAAGTTGCTGAGTGAGCGAGAGAATGAACGAGTGAAAGAGTCTGCAGTAGTCTGAATGAGGAAGAGGCCAAGTGAAGCAGGAGCTGGTCTGCACCACACCCCCATGCCTCTGTTGCTGATGTGATCTGACAGGGCAATAATTCCAGCGCTGCTGACTCTCCCACTGCAGTCTATCCCTCAATCCCTTCCACTGACTCCACTTTAAAAGAGGGCTTAACTTGCCAAATAAAAGTAATGTTGAGTTCAGAGGAAATGGGCTCTATTGTCTCTGACATTATTGCAGTGGAGCTGGATGCCGTATGGTGTTCGGACGGATGTAGTGGAGAGGTGTTTCCATTCGTTCGGCTATAAACAGCACAAAGTATTGTCTGTGGCTCTGTGAGAGAGTTGCAGAATTTAAAATAAACCCCAAAAAAGGTAATGTGTTCTCTCACTTACAGAGATAAATTGGCAACCATTAATTTGTTCGCTTCAAACGTACCTAGCTCCCCGTGCAAACAAAGCATCTGCTACCTGGCTGACTGGTGATTGTCGCATTAAAATGTTGGCGGATTTGAATTGCGAAACTCTCGCTCGCTCGCTCACTAATTTGCTGGACTAAACGAGCCACATTCAAACTCAGCTATCGCTTTGTGATGGAAAATAATTAGCTTGTCCCTCATGAATGCCTTAAAGGCCTTGCTGTCTGCACCATCTCCATGGCTGGCTGATTTTTAAATGTCAGATGACTTCACCAACTTGGTAAATAGCATTTATGTAGCTAGCTGTTGTATAGAAGGTCTTTGTAAGTAACTTTGTAGACTGTGGCTTTCAGATGTAGTGAAATGACTTCATTATTAGTAATAATGTCAAGGATGGAAGAATGAATCTTTTCAGCTGGATCTCATCAGATCAGCTGGAAACATTATTCATGATGAAACTGCAATCAGACTTAAATTTATTTATGCATTAATCTCTGCTACCTAACGTTGTCCAGCTTAGGTTGGTTCAAGCTGTATTATCAGTAGAAATGTTCAAAGCAATATAGGTATGTAATAAAATTTCTATTAGCAAACTTGTCAAACAAATAGGCTAATAACATTTATATGTACCCCTCCCCATGTCATTTCACCAAATAACAAGCCATTTTTGTGTCTTATCCCAGTTATTTCAACCTTTCTTAAGTGGGTTCCTTGCATAATGCTCATATGTTGCTGTAAATTTAAGGCTAGTGCAGTGCAAATGTTTTAGTAAGCTGGGCAGCACTCAGAGCTCACAGCCTTTCACAGAGCGCTTAGTGCCACGTCAGTTCTAATTCTCCTCACCCGTCCCTCTCCACCAGGTCTGAGATGTCTTATGTTCTCTTAGCTCATGAGAGGATAAAAGATACACAATGCATTATTTAACTTGCAAAAAAGTGGGTGTCAGACACACAGGGACGGTTACAAAACTTCATGATCTAAAAGAATATCTGCAGTCTTCTGTAATTCATCACAAAGGCAAGATGGATGTTTTGAAGAACACATTTAGATTAAATTCCTATTCAAAATTTGATTCCAGCCAAACTGGAAATAATAAGATTAAAATAATAATAAAGATATCACAATATATTGCTCCAAAGTGACAATGAAGACATTTATAATGTTACAAAATAATTATTTTTCAAATAAATGCTGTTCTTTTGAACTTTCTATTTATCAAAGATTCCTGGAAAATGTTTCATGGTTTTTCACAAAATCAGCAACAAGTCTGCATATTAGAATGTTTTTGAAAGATCATGTGATACTAAAGTCTGTAGTAATGGCTCTTGAAAATTCAGCAGGAATAAACTTCATTGTAAAATATATTAAACTAGAAAACAAAAACTAGAAAATGAAAGTAATTAGATAAAAACATATATTAAATGCATAACTCTAAAAATGTTCCAAAGGGTACCTTGTGCTTTAATGGAAACAAGAAAACAAGTTTTTAGTGGAGTTCGTGTGGTCACAAAAGTCACATATTTGCTAAATGGCCATAGAAATAGTGCCGTGTGTTAAATAGTTATTTTTGATTTACATCATATGTTTTTAAAAACCTCTACACCTGCAGGTTTTTAATCATGAATCCCAAATTTCCAAAGTGGATCCAGCCATTTTAACTCTTTGTCTCTAGTCTAGATCATTTCTCTTTTAAGCAACACAATGCAAGCACTATGAATCCAAACTCTGTGCTGCAGTATCTCTCACTTCACCTCAAGTTAATTGCATTGTTTCCAAAGCTTGTGATGCTCTATTTTTAGTTGTGGAGTCAGTTATAGTGCTTTGTGGCTGATCTCCATCGCTCACAATCAGCCAGACAGTTTAAGATGTTTTGTGGTGCCCAATCTAAGGAATGCATTATAAAAGGCCCATAAGACTGAGTCAGTGTCAGCTCATTTACTACCCTGCAAAAAAAAAAAAAAAAAAAGAGTTCCTCTTGACAATTGTCATCTAGGTCTAAACGAGTGTGAAAAAGACACTATTTTCACTATTTTAATGCACTCCAAAAGAATCCATTTAAATTGCAGTAAGCAAACAATAAAAGGGATCCTCCAGACCTCTGGACTATAAAAAAATATTCAATCACTTTTTTATTCCAAAGGTTGGCTATATGCAGCAACTTCAATTATTGTAAAGGAATCGTTCACCCAAAAATTACAATTTGCTGAAAATTTCCTCCCCCCTCAAATCATCCAAGATGTACAATGAATGATTTTTGTTTTTCCATTAGAACAGATTTGGAGAAATTTATCATCCCTAGCTCACCAGTGGGTCATCTGCAGTGAATGGGTGCCGTCAGAATGAGAGTCCAAACAGCTGATAAAAGCATTTCATGTAGTCATTAATTAATGTTTTGTGAATTGAAAATCTGTGTGTTTGTAAGAACAAACCCATCTTTAAAGCTTTTTAACTTCAAACTGTTACTTATGGAAAACTGTGAGTTTAATGCAAACATACCAAAGATATAAATACTCAAAATATACACACAAAAAGGAACTGGGTTACATCAACAATGGGCGAGGTCTAATCAGAACAACCTGGTTCAGTCAAATTCACACACAAAGTGATGTGAAAAACCTAATGAAAACAGTGTGACTTGCAAATCTACACTTGCAGTCTTTTTTAAAAATCAAGATAAACAGTGCTCTCCTATTCTAGTCTACATTACAGAATGCACACTCCAGCAGCAGTCTAAAAATAAACAGTGAATTCTATGTCTGTCGCTGAAACACATGCTGTTCTCAGCCTGTTTGCAGAGGTGATCCTCCTATTTAATAGTTTAGAAAGTGTTGCCATTGTTAAACCAACAGGAATAGGAACAGACAAACTGTAAAGGTGAGGATGACTGACACCTGTGGTTAAATTTAGGCTTTTTTATAGATTAAAGTTTTGTTTGTATAGAAGATCAGGAAACAGGATATAGGTTTAACTCCTCCGAAATACTTCTGCTTAAAGTTACACTGTCAGATATGCACAAAAAATTTAAAAAAAATCTATTGTATCTCTTGCTCTGGCTGCATTGTATAGCCAAGTGAATATACACTTACAAGTATACAGAATTCCTAAAAGAATTTGCAGATTTCCTCTCAGACCTATTACCGTTGATAAACCGCTAATTGTCTGAGATTTTAACATTCACATTAATAAAACAAATGATGCATTAGGACTTGCGTTTACTGACCTAATAAACTATTTTGGAGTCAAGCAATATGTCACCGGCCCACTCATCGTTTTAATCATACTCTAGATTTAATTATATCACATGGAATCAATCTTACTGATATAGCTATCATACCTCAAAGTGATGATGTTACTGACCATTTCCTTGTATCGTGAATGCTGTGTATTACTGATATTAACTATATGGCTCTGCGTTATCGTCTGGGCAGAACTATTGTTCCAGCCACCAAAGCCAGATTCACAAATAACCTGCCTGAATTATCTCAGCTGCTCTGTGTACCCATAAAAACACATGAACTAAATAAAATGACTGGCAACATGGGCACTATCTTCTCTAAAACTTTAGAAGCTGTTTCCCTCATCAAATTGAAAAAGGTTAGAGAAAAACGTACTGTGCCATGGTACAACAGTAATACCACTCTTTTAAGAAAGGGACTCGTAGTCTTGAACGCAAATTGAGAAAAACTAACTTGGAAGTTTTTAGAATTGAGTGGAAAAACAGTATGTCCAGCTATAGACAGGCTCTAAAAACTGCCAGGGCCAAGCATATCCAAAAACTCATAGAAAATAACCAAAACAATCCAAGGTTTTTATTTAGCACTGTGGCTAGATTAACAAATAACCAGACGCCACCCGATCTAAATATTCCCTCACAGTTTAATAGTAATGACTTTATGAATTTCTTCACTGATAAAATAGATAACATCAGAAATACAATAACAAATGTAGTTTTACTTGATCTTAGTGCTGCATTCGACACCATAGATTATGACATACTCATAGATCGATTATAAAACTATACAGGTATTCAAGGGCAGGCTTTAAGATGGTTTAGATCCTACCTGTCTGATCGCTACCACTTTGTTTATTTAAATAGGGAGTCATCTCATTTATCACCAGTAAAATATGGAGTGCCACAAGGATCTGTCCTAGGTCCTCTGCTATTTTAAATATACATGTTGCCCATTTGGTAATATTATTAGAAAATATGAGATTAGTTTCCACTGTTATGCTGATGATATTTAACTATATATATCAACGAGACCAGATGAAACGTCTAAATTATCTAAGCTAAAAGAGTGTGTTAAAAATGTAAAAGATTGGATGACCAATAATTTTCTCCTATTAAATTAAGACAGAGATTTTACTTATTGGACCAAAAAACAGTACACAGAATCTCATAGATTACAATTTGCAACTAGACGGATGTACTGTTACTTCCTCTACAGTCAAAAACCTGGGTGTTATATTAGACAGACAAATCATATTTCCCATGTTACAAAAACAGCATTCTTCCATCTTAGAAACATTGCCAAGCTATGAAACATGTTACCTGTTTCTGATGCAGAAAAACTAGTTCATGCATTCATCCCCTCAGAACTGGACAATAAACAAACTACAGGTAGTCCTAAATGCAGCGGCTAGAGTCCTTACCAGGTCAAGAAAATATGATCATATTACCCCAATTTTACATTCTCTGCACTGGCTACCTATAAAGTTCCATATCAGTTACAAAATATTATTACTTACCTGTAAGGTACTTAATGGTTTAGCTCCTGCACCTAACTAGTCTTCTACCATGCTACAATCCATCACGCTCCCTAAGGTCACAAAACGCTGGACTTTTGGTAGTACCTAGGATTGCAAAGTCCACTAAAGGAGGTAGAGCTTTTTCGCATTTGGCTCCCAAACTCTGGAATAGCCTTCCTGATAATGTTCAGGGTTCAGACACTCTCTCTCTGTTTAAATCTAGATTAAAGACACATCTCTTCAGCCAAGCATTCAAATAATGCATCTCATAATCTTGGACTGCAGTTATACAGTATCTGATCAAATGCGCATTATTATTCTTTAGCATGGGTTAAACAAACAAATTTTACTTGGTTGGAACAACACCTACACTAATTATGTCTCTATTTGTTTTGCCACGGGATTTACACAAGCTCCAGTCTGGATCCAGAACACATGAGAAGAGATGATGCCAACCCCTCAGAGGACCTCAGATGATGCCAACCCTGAAACAACATACAGAACTACCAAACTTTGCTATAAGTTTGATTGCATCATATAATAATTGCTGTTAATAGTGTTCATCGTCTGTTTGATTACGTATTTAATTGATTTTTCCGTACATTTCTGCCGTATGTACATAAACTGACAGTCACCACTGATAAGCTACTAATAATAATTTAGAAACTTAATTTTCTGTAAATTTGCTTTGCAAAGATCTGTGTCATAAAATGCACTATACAAATAAACTTGAATTTAATTGAATTGAATTGAAGAATAAATATAACTTTCTCTAGTAATTTTTTGTGGATGTTCTATTTTGAATCAACCAATGATTCATATGGACTACACTGGCAGCACTACGCAGTGCAGTGTTTCATAATATTGCAATGCCTGCCTTAACCTCCAAGTACAACCTCATCAAAAATGCACCAGATCTCAGTGTAAAGGGTCATGATCAATTTCTTCTCTTTACAACAACTCAACCCAACCCAAAACAGGTTCACAGTTTGTTCTGATAGGATCACGGATAGCAGGGAAATGCCAAATAGAAATAATAAAATATAACAAACTATATAACCATTCATATTTAGTAAAACAATATAAATAGGCTTATGTACATCTTAAACAGAGGAGAAAACGCTTTCCATATTTTAAAATTATATTTCACTATATATCTATAGATTAGCTCTGCAGCCTCGTGCCTACAGCCGAATCACAGCCGTGCTGATACATAGCCATATTTGACGGCTACAAGTGTGATATTGCATTTATACAACAGTTCGACAACACGAGTATGTAAATACATAAGAAAAACAATGAAGTGTCTTTAAAAAACCCTCTTTTGTGCAGAACTACTTCCTTCCACCACAGATTAAAAACTGAGATGGACAGTTTAACAGCTGAGCCCAAGTCTCCGTTACTAATTCCAAAGCGTCACTTTAGAACTAGTAACGAAGGAACATTGAGTTGCTTCACTGAAAACTTATTGTATTACGCTTTTAAAAGCTCACTGTATTATGTAAAGTATTATGAGAGAAATATGGACTGAGCGAGTGTGATTACCTGCATCTGATACAGCATTAATTCTTCAGCTTAATCTCATATTCACAATAAAACATTAGTTTGAATGTCTGCTGAGGAAAGGGATATCTTTGTCGTATTATTCTTTCATCTGTAAGGGTGTTGTTGAAAGTAAAAATAACTTCCTTGTTTAAACCCAGTTTTAGTCTCTTTCAATATAAAAGTCTTTACTGCTGACTCACTCATAAACACAGTCTCTTGTCACCATCTACTGGCAGGCAATGTAAAATCCCCATCATGAATACATAAGTTTCCCAATGTTAAATACTACTTTTATTTAAATCAAATAATAATCCATCATAAAAGTTGCTAGGCAGTTCAGTCAAAGGTACAAAGGCAGTGTTCTGATATTTGCTACAGCAATGAAGTTACACAAAATATAAAGTGATGTGCAGAACCAGTTGCTACTATAATGAAGGGATCAAAAATGAATGAAAATCTAACACATGAAAGACTTATTCACATTTCATTATCTTGCCTTGGTTTTGTATATTTTGACATTAACATTCAAGAAACATATTCAAAGTTAATTTAATATAGCTTAATGAAAGGTATTATCAAGTATGTGAAACTGTACATCAAGATTGCATGATTATGCTATCAGACATTCACCTCCTTGCCAAATGCATTAGGATTTTACAGCTTTCCTTTTAATTATATATACCTCTAGACTTTTAGGATACCTTTCAGACTATCAAGGAAGATTTATTTTAAAATAAGAGAGAAGATTCTCAGAAACTGAGAATCATTATTGTGTTTTACAAAAATGTCGATTAATGACTTCTGAACAGGGGTCAGAGTACTGGTGAACTCATATCATGACCTCTGTACATGTGCCACCATATTTTCATGAAAGTAGATTCACTCGAGTGAAAGAACCAGACAGTGTCTATCTGCACTTGCATATGTGTCCAATCATTCCCAAGAGGATATGGGCTTATGGAAATGTTCTTCTTTTTTTGAGAGGGTTAGATTTCACAAGTTCAATTAAAGTTAAATCAGATTTGCTGTGAGATATTAGACCTCTTAGCACAGAGGCTGCAATCTTCATTCCCAGAATTCGTTATCTTTTTGGAGTGTCTGCAGGATCCTGTGAGCTGTGACACCTTTCTGTAAAAATTATAGATGCCATATTGTATCCCTTATCTAATACATCTCTGTTGCTGGACAGTGGACAAAAGAGCATAAAGTGATTCTCTTTCAAAAAGAATAAATGTCATTGCTTATTATTTAGAGTGACCATCATTGTCTATGTTTCCGTGTATTAGTGAGATTGGATTCCATGACATTCCCTCATGAGGAGCATATTACATCAGGGTTGTTTTTTTTTTTTTTTCAAAGTCAATATGGCGTTAAAAGTGGAAATAAAACTAGCTTAGACCAACCTGCAAATGTGCATGCTTTGTCTCTTATGCATCATTTGAATTAAGCAGCAAAGTAACACAGTCTGTCTTGTACATCCAGCGGAAGTTGATCTCCCTAAAGGCTGGCAGATATTGTAGAGACAATACGCTTTGGCATCAGGCCAGCCAGATTGTTAGCCTCGGGCCTTCAATAAAAAGTATGGCACATCACTGTAATGTATTCCAGTGTCTCTTGTCTGACATCTTTCAGAGCAAGAGTTTTGGAGGTGGGGAAAGAGCGTATTCTGCATGTGAAATTCACTTCAAACTCACTAATTTCTGCCTATATCAGCAAAACGGTGTTAAAGACTTGGAGGTTTTCCAATGTGTCAGCTTTTGGAGTAGATGGCCTATGAAAATGGCAGAAAACTGAACTGCTCAATAATGTAATGTTAATGCATTCATTAGCCTTTGTTTTCTCTGCAGTCACACCCAAGGAAAGTCATTTGCCTACACATTTTGTCAAGCTTCAGTTGATGTTTTATGATGCAGCATATCTCTGAAATCAAATTAAATGTCTGTAACTGTTACTTCATTGCTTAAAATGAAAGATAAGGACAAGTGTATATCTTGATGGAGCTGCAGTCATAAAAGCTTGAATTTCATAGTTGTGTCTATCAATGCAAAAAATAACAAGAATCCAAGAGATAATTCTAAATCAAATCTTCATTCTGTAATTCTGAATAAAATGAAATGAAATAAAATAAAAAATAAAGCAGCCTATCATGTTTGCTTAAGGTAAGCTATAAATCTTGCCTCCTTTAATTAATAAATGACAAAGTCATAATTTATGGCCTAAGTAAATATTACAATAAGACAATTAGACAATAATACCATGCCATCAGTGGCCCCAGATATTATTGTGGAGTCATTTGGACACTTAACTCACAAATGTCTGATTTTTCATTAATTAGTATCACAATAGCAAACCAAATTGTATTGACAAAGAATTATTTATTTTTCTCACTTTAATTTTATAATCCAGTTTGCAATTGTTTTAAATAAAAATATGATCTATTAATGTTTGTTTGTTTGTTTGTTTGTTTGTTTGTTTGTTTAGAACAATGTATCTATTGTTTTACAATCCGAAACCTAACAAATTTCTCTTTTAAACAAATTACTTTTATTTTGTTGTAAGTGTGACTGAATAGTCCACTGTGTTTTTTTTTTGTTTTTTTTTTCTAGATAACCTAATTAACATATTATTTTGACTAACAAGATGACTAACATGGTGGGAAAAAAACACTTTACCACCATAGATGACTGCTCTGACTGGTCGCAAATACCACAACTAAAACATTATTGACATTTAGTTTTATTCCAAATGTAAATGACCTGATCACCTGTGTTACAACAATACACCCTCATTAACGACCCCAGTTCTAACATTACTGCTAATTACCTTGAAGCAATTGTAGCGCTTCTCAAAGGCTGCCAACAAACACTTTCCCACATGACATTTCTACATGGCTTCAGGTCAGAATTGCAATGAAACCTGACATTTATCTTATATGATGGTTCAACTCCCTTCTTTAGATTAGCTGTCAACATCCTTTTAAGAAACCAACCCCAACATATACGAAGAAAGACACAGCTGAAAATTGATACAGTGTGAACGCTTTATTCATTTGATATTTAGTTCAATTATTGCTTTTATTAAGTCAAAATAATCTGTAAACAGCCATATGCACGCACAGAGAACATTTGAATTTCATTAAGATGCACCACATAAGCATCAAGAGTTGCATGCAGAATCGTCATGTCATCAAGCTGTTAGTGTTTTCAGAACTCTGCGATTTAAAAAAAGAGGAGTGTGTCAGCTCAAATTCTCCACTCTTTCTTCCCATGTGACACTGCCAATGGCTGCAGCGAACTGCAACATTCAAGCCTCCTACCAGCCCACCATCCGCCTCAAGCTCTCTCACACTTGCCTGCATCGTCTTCTGGCCTCAATGCTGGATTGTGTTTACTGTTCTATTCTTTTCCCAGTGTTGACATGGAGTTGCTATTCTAGGTGCTGCGGTTGCCTGCTATGACATTTTAATCTCGTACCAATGTTGCATGAATTTCCTGCGGAGGCACAAGAGGACTTGCGACACCTAATAATAGTCTTCTGCATTATCATGCTAATGCCAAGCCCCTGAAATATCACAGTAACAGTTTTATTAACCCACATATATACATACAGTCAATTCCATTGCTTTTGCTTCTTTGCCTCTGGCTAATAATTAAACACGCATTTCCTTTTCTCGTTGCTGTGCTGGATCATCCTGATTTATAAAACTGAAAATATGCATTATTGTGAATTAAATGCAACAAGTATGCTGCAACATCAGCTACAGCAACAGATGACGCGTTTGCTGGTGATTGACAAGTGAAGGCCTGCAGCGAAGTGACACGGTCCTATATGAGTGAGATCATCAGCTGGAATAATGAGGGAGCAGACCTCAGTCCCCGCAGAGACGACTTCATCAGCAGTGAGAGAGAGCTGATGAGTTCAAAACTGAATCATTGTTCAGCTGGCATGTAAAATTTCACCAATTCATTCCAGAAACCTTGCTATTTGGAGCGTGAACTTCTGCTGCCAGTTTTTATCTATAAGACTGTTTGAACACGCTTTTAAAAATACATTACAAAAATGCCACTCTGCTCTCCGGGTGCTCCTTGTAAAATTTTAAATCACATGACCCAGTCTGTGATCACACACACACACACACACACACACACACACACACACACACACACACACACACACACACACACACACACACACACACACTGTTAAGAGAGAATAGATAACATCTGTAGGGTTCCTGAAGTAAACAGCCCATTTTCCCCATCGAGCAACTGTTTGGATTAAATAATCAATGCAATGAATACCGATATAAACGACTCCTGACATTTTTAAAGGAATAGTTCACCTAAAAAATAAAATACTGTCATCATTTACTCAAACTTACGTCTTTTCAAACTTGTACAACTTATTTACTTCTAGGAGATATTCTGAAGACTGGGTGTTTATTTAATTTCATTTTAATTTTTGAGTGAAAAATCCAACATCCAGCCTTCTTCTGTTTATTGATTTATTGGGTGTGAGTGTGTAAACATTGCCTATGTAATATTAGACAACAGGCAAGTTATAACCCTTGTGCTGTGCTGAAAATAATTTGATTTTGTTGTTACCTTTTAAACATGACCACTGGCTAGCCTCTAAAAATTGCTTGTAAATCTCTCATTATGTTATATAATGTCCAAATCTTAGATTCAATATTTTTCTGTCAACTTGAAATAGTACAGGTTTTGTATTTCTTTTTGGAACTGATTGATACAGACTTAATTGAAGAAAAAAATGGGATGCTGTTACACCCTGTGAACAAAGTCAGGGAGTTTTTGTCCAGTACGATAACACTAACAAGCAATTTCAGGAAAAAGAAAATCTAAATGACCAGAACACAACAAGAGGTTTGAACCAACAGAGTAACAATGAAACACTCCATACTGTGTATTTAATTTTATCACTAATAAGTCTGATATAAATGACCACTGTGTGCTGCCACTGCAGCAAAAGGACGCATGGAAAATGAATGAATGAACGCTACAACTGCGCATGTCTGCAGTGCTGGATATCTAATCTAGTGCAAGAAGACATGAGAGGGTTGACCTTGATGACCTGGAAGAGAAGAGTCAACACCATCAAATACTGTCTTATGTGAGAGTAACGTACACTTTATACTGAGATGTTCATGCAATAACACAGACATCACATTTCTTCTTTTCCAACATGGAAGACTGGGGAAATTATCATATTAACATGTATGAGAGTCTTGAGAACATGTTAGTTTGCAACAAAGCAGCACAAAGTACTCTTTTATATATGTATATATATATATATAGTTGGGAAATTTTATTTGATCTCCTCTCATGTTGAATTTGACGCTATTATTTTGCAAATCATTGGTATTTAACTTTCTATTATAATATAGGAGGAGACAAAATTATAAGGAGGACAAGAAATGCCACATAAAATAACCAATTACTGATGGATTCTAAATAAATTACTTTTATTACTATTTCTATTTTTAAATTACACAACATAGTAAACAAAAATATACATTTAAAGCCAGCTAAAATTTAACAATGAAAGATAAACTGTTAAATAATTTTCAATTCAACATTTACATTTTTAATTAAATGTACAATTGTACACATTTTTTAGCAAACATTTGTTAACTTGCATTTTTGATGTATTTAAATGTATTGCCATATCAGCTTCATAGACTATTGCATGACAGACCAAACATTCAACAAAATAAAATATAATAAATACAATTATAATAAATACAAATATTTTATAAAAAATAAACTTAGAAGAAAAAAAAGATTAAATAGTTCTGTATATTGATTTTGCAGACAAGTTAATGCTACAATACTGATACCTTGGTGCTTCCTCACTCATCAGCAGTTCCCCAGGAGTCTTGTTAACTAACATTTCAAACTTGAATTAAATCAACAGTAGGTCTATGTTTATTTGACCCTGTAAAAAGAAAAGAGATTACTTGCTGGGATCACTTTGCAAGTATAAAGTGAGAGTTACTCATGTGTGGAGTAGTCTACATTCTCTGCCTGGTTCGGATGACACACATGCAGTGCTCGTAGTCTTCAGATGTGGTTTGCTGTGGGCACTCCTGTGGTAAATGTATCTCAGCTAAATTAAGAAACATCCGCCTCATGCTATCCTTCCTTCCTGAGCACTCAGAGAAGATAATGAATCAAGGATCTTTGTTTTGGGTGTCAGATATCAATGGGCCTTGGCCTTATGCCTTCCTTCTGTGTTGACTCAAGTCAATACGGAGGTATTTTCGGACTAGGTCAGGTATTTTCAGATCAGGTGAGGTCATCAACATGAACATCAGATGAGACTGCAGGACTGAGCACCATCTTGTATGAATAAAATGAAGTCCATAAAGTGGAGAAAGTTGTTTTACTATTGCATCATTGCAGATTTGCATCAAGCTCTGTGTTTGCATTTCTGTGTCAATGCAATTGTGAAATACAGAATCTATTGTTGATTTGTTTGTTTGTTTTTGTTTTTTGTGCAATGGTTAAAGAGCTTTACTGCAAAGATTTATCCTACAAGCATCACCAACACTGTCAAACCAAAAAACTAAAAGGCATATCATTGTTATTTTCCCTCAGAAAAAAAAGAAAGAAAGAAAGAAAGAAAGAAAGAAAGAAAGAAAGAAAGAAAGAAAGAAACAAGATGGATTAATGCATTACCTCTAAAAAAAAAAAAGAATTGTATGGTGATTAAACATTTTAATATTGACAGCCCAAACAAATAAATACGTATAATTATTTTGACACTTTTTGAATAAATAAATACAAAAGCAAAATTATTAAATTAGCTCAGACAGCCTTGGCTTTGTGACTCATATTGCAGAATTAGTTTCTGTACATGGCTCAGGGATGAGCATTGTGCGCACACAAATGTGATATCAAAATATGAAAGAAAATATCATAAATAACATTCATGACTCATAACCTCTATTTTTTTTTTTTTTTTTTTACATGCATTTGCTAACAACATTACATCCCTAGATGTACTGGTTAACTAACTTTCATACCTTTAAGACAATAAACATGTTTATACTATTCAAATTTTTTTTAAATATTTTTAAAAGTGTCCGATGCTCACCAAGGTTACGTGAACTTGATCCAAATAAAAAAAATAATGCTGTGAAATATTATTGCAATTTACAAAACTTTCAGTTTTAATATATATTTTAAATGTAATGGCAAAACTGATTTTTCAGCAGCCATTACTCCAGTCTTCAGTGTCACATGATCCTTCAGAAATGTTTCTGCTGCTGCAGTTTTGCTGCTTAATACATCTTTGGGAAACAGTGATACATTTTTCAGGACTCTTTGATGAATACAAAGTGTAAAAAAAGAGCATTTATTTGAAATATTTTTTTTTTCTTCAAACATTATAAATGTCTTTACTGTCACTTTTGATGCATCATAACTGAAAAAGTATGAATTTCTTTAAAAAAATCCTATTGCCCTCAAACGTTTACAGCAAATGATAGTGCATGCTCTCCTCCTTTTAAGTTTTCTAAACAAGCCAAAAAAGATGCTGAACACCAAACATCTGCCAAGGTTTGTACACACATATCTTTACAGTTTCCATTCATCTTCTTTCTTCCAATTTACATGATCTATTCGCATTTGTGCTGAAGACGGTCCATAAGAGAACGTGCTAATGAAATTTGCTTGTTCAGGACAGAGGCACTTCATGAGCAATTTTGCTTACACCTCCACCTGCTATATCGCATGAGAGAGATGGAGACAAATGCCTTTGGCCCGGTCCCACAAACACACACTGAACACTCTCCATGCAAATCGTGCCACTGGCAAACAGAGACGAGCGATTTCTGCAAATGACTCTCGTGGCAGGGGCAAGCAGTGTGTCATTTTTGGCTGCCAGCTTTCCAGGGCATCGCTCGGAGGCAGTTGTCACATTGGACACTGCAGCTCCTTCCACGGCCGTGGAAAACCGTATTAGTGTGTATGTGCGGCACCTTATGCCGGGCTCCACTCCAGAACAATAGAGCAGGGCGGTTTCTCCCTCATCTGTCACCTGAGTCGCCAACACCTGCTGTTGAGCGGAGAGGCACAGCAAGTGATGGGGAGCTCACTCTGAATCATACCACCTTTCATCTTCTCTGCCTGGGTTTTATATGTGGCCTCATTTGTAACATTAGGCCATTCGCTCTGACTGATGAGCCAGCAGTGATATTAAAAGCAGGAAGATGGCATAAAGGCCTGAAGCTATTACAGCCCGGCTGCAATATATAAGTGAGTGTTGCACCATCCATTTGCACACTAAATGGAATCTATCGTTTACTCCAGCTGTTTATGGTGATCCATGGGATGGAGGATGTTTGGCATGAGCGTGTCTATCAAAGCAGCAGACAATGCTTTTTGGAAATCCCTTAGAGGAAAGTTATAGTCCAAAGCATGTCATTTTCTAACAACATTGTTCCAGTGCATGCTAGGATCAAACATTCAAGTTAATAGTTTGGTCTAAATAATGATGTGTGCTATTTTATTACATATTTTTTCATTTTGAAAATTAAGGACAAACTCAAAATCAGCCCTATTTACTTTTCTTAATAGACATTATCTTTAAAGGATAGTTCAACCATACATGAAAATTAAGTCATCATTTCCTCACTCTCACGTTGTACCTGTATGACTTTCTTAATGCATTTATAGATGCAACTGCAATTTTTATTAATGCATTGAATTAGTTGTTGTTTTTAGATTTTCAGTTTCATTTTTTGTAAGTATGTCAATAGTTATACATTTTCATTTCAGCTTTAGTTTTAGTTGTTGGTCCCTATTGACTTGGGTCCATAGTCCATAGTATTTCCATATTTTTTTTTTTTTTTCATACTATGGAAGTAATTGGGGACCAGCAACTGTTTGGTTTCCAACATTCTTCAAACTATCTTCTTTTGTATTCTACAGATAAAAAAAAAAAAAAAAAAAAAAACTTGTTCAGGTTTGGAAGAACTTGAGTCTGAGTAAATGTCAGAACTATGTGTTAGATCATGCCTCAAGCCCAGAAAATATCATATCTAGCCCTGGACGCCAGATCCTGTCAGAAAATATCAGTTTTGTCTGATAACAGAACAACTAGTCAGCAAAGTTGTCTAATACCTTAAAACTCTTAACAGTCTTCTGTCAGCCAAGTTGATTGAGCAAAGCCAGTGGAGACGAGAAGCAGGAGACGGAGTGACGATGATAAAAAAGGAGCAGAGTTTATTGAACAAGTCTTAGTTGCGTATGTTTCAATGCTCAGACTTCTTCTGATGAACACAAATCCAGCAAGCAGTGTTAAACCAAACTGCTTCACAACAACATCCAATAAACCTTGAATTTCCATGAACACTCTCTCTTATCTCTTATTCATGAAGACAAATCTCTTATTCAATCCCTTCAAAACACACAATCATAAGACTAAAAAACAATGGAATATAAAATCAACAATATAATATAATATAATATAATATAATATAATATAATATAATATAATATAATATAATATAATATAATATAAATGACTAATCAGTGAATAAATCAATGGTTTAAATGATTGCTATAAATGATTATATGATTAAATGGAATAATAAAATGATTAAATGATTTTAAACGAATGAAAGGAGAACAAATAAATATTAAAGAAAGTAAAACACAAATGTATGGTTGCCCTCTTGAAGCAAAACACACACAGTTTGCATTTGAGGATCCTTGGATCCTTCATATGCCTTAAACTATAATATTCCTGGGGTCTTTAATGCACATTTTATTGTGAATTATTCATCAGTTCATGTTCCAGTTCCATTCTGGTACACTCACAGAAAGAAAAAAAAAATACAAAAGCTGTCTTTTAACACCTTAATAGTACATACTAGCCTTTTATATTATAGAATTATACCTATTGAAAAGGTGTTTTGAGTGTATATAATACCCTATTTCATGATCTAGTCAGTTTCTTCACCACCACATTTTCTCAAATTGAACATTTTGTTCTACTCACAATGTGTCAAACTGTGAAAATAATATGGGTGATATAACTTAATTAAATCTGCCATTGCCCTATACTGAATGAAACTAACACCAATGATGACATGCTATTTATTTGCATACTAAATTGTAATTGGTTTTCTTTTTTGCATATAAAATTGCATTGTAATTGTCTTCCTTACATATACTTGCTGTAAACATGTAAAGCTGCCAGTTGCACAGCAACTGTGTTGATTCATGTGTGCCAAGATGCTGATTGCCATGACAATAACAAAGCATTTCATTCATGCACCACATAAGCATAAAACCTACATAAACCTAAACTAAAGCTACTCTTTATCTGCTTTCCAAGCACTAATATTTCCTTCAGGAAATGTGAATCTATTTGGCTAATGTCATTTCTTGCTAAGTTTATTTGAGTAGGGAAGCTCAAATTTTGATCATCACACCAAAGGGCCGACAACTAACCAGCCAAACAGCCTTGCAAAACACAGTTAGAGAGCCTTATCTAAAATAAACTGAATCAGAATAAAGAGAGAAGATGAGTTGGCCCTATAATTTCATTTTCACCTCCCTTTCTTTATTATTACATAGTTAATTTAAATAGAACAATTTTTGGTTGTATGTTAAGAGCCTTATGTTTGTACTTGTGTGTGTGTGTGTGTGTGTGTGTGTGTGTGTGTGTGTGTGTGTGTGTGTGTGTGTGTGTGTGTGTTCATAACACCATTACGTTTTCTTTTTGTTTGTTTTTAAACGAGGTGCTTCTAACCAAAATTATTCATAACATACAATTCACAATAATGATACTTCACATTGACACTGCAATGAAATAAAATGTTGCAGCATGAAGACAAAACTCATTAGAGCATCTTGTTGGTATGTGAGTCATCCCACTGTAGCTTCATAAGTTCAGCGTCTCCTCCAAATGTGCTTGGCGTTTGTTTGCTCAGCAGTACTGCTGATTTGCAACACCATGTGTCAGGTTAAATACCCACAATGCTGTAGTCCCTGAACAGAATAGAAAAAGAGTGGAAGGTGCTGTCAGCTCAGTGTCCTGTTGTGGTGACTAGAGCCACTGACACGAGCAGATGGCTGTGGACATGGACAAGCTACGTCCAGTTTGTCTTGTCCAGTGCTTTGTTTTGAAAAAAAAAAGGAAAAAAAAGGTGACCTGTCTGTCAGAGGGAGAAAAAATAAACAACATTTAAAGAATATGCAAAGTTTTTGACCTGAAAGTGTACTGTGTCATTCAAGAATAGTTGGACTCTTAATTCTGATAAGTCACATTTGAATAGGAAAATGAAATACTCTAAATGCATATCTGTGACCAAATATTCTATATTATTTGTCAAGGTGCCACATTGCTTGGCAACCACTACAGCCTACAATTTTTTTTTTTTTTTTTTTTAAAGGCTCAAATTATTTGATACAGTAAAAATAGTGATATTGTGATATATTATTGTATTTTAAAATAACCATTTTTATTTTAATATACTTTAAAATGTCATTTATTATTTACATAAACTTATTTATTTATTACTTTTAGGTCACATGATTTTCCCTCCTGTTTTCCTATGCCCTTATTTTATCATTCAGAAATTTTAATATGCGGTCTGGCACTCAGAGTTCACTCCAAAGGACTTTTCTGTGTATTTAAGGATTGTTCCTCCTGTTTTCCTATGCCCTTATTTGGTCTTCCTGTTCCTGTTGCCTGATTCTGATCTATTTGATTCCAGGTGTGTCTTGTGTTTCCTTGATTGAGTTGTGTATTTAAGGATTGTTCTGTTGAGCATTTCACTGTTTGCTGTTAAATGTCATTCTTTGTCTGTTCTCCTGAAGTTGTTCTTATTTTTGAATTGTTGTTAAAGATTGTTGGGGTTTATTCTACGTCTCCTCGCTCCAGTGAATTGTGACACAGAGATGCTGTTTAAGAGATGCTGTCTAGTTTTAATCATGTTGAAAACAACTGATAATTTTTTTTTTTTTAGGAATGGTTTTTATTGAATAGTAAGTTCAAAACAATGTATTTTCAAATAGAAATCTTTTGTAACATTATACATGTATTTTGACCATTTTAATGTGTCCTTGCTGAAAAAAGTATTTAAGTATTATTTTTCTTTTTCTTCAATAAAAAAAATAATTGGACCCCAAACTTTTGAATAGTAGTATAAAGTTTGTATGTTACTTTTTTCACACAATTTTTTTTCACACATTTGTTTTAGTAATAATTTTAAAATAATATTTAAATGATTTGAATAATATGTTAATATTTCACAACTTTGAATAGTAAAGTTTGTATGTTACTAATTTAAATTATTTTGATACAATGTAATTAATATAAATATCAAAAATACCTTATTTGAAATCCATAAAATTATTTAAATGCAACTCTTTATTGAACATTTGGGTCTTATCACAGTGCTGTTACCCTGACTGACGTCACTGGAACTGGCACTTTGTGGAGGCATTGGCATACAGTGTGCACAGAAAACTCAGATTCTCATTCCCTGGAGTCAAACTATAACCATCTCATGTATTTTTGCAACAGAAAGTAGTGCATTTCACAAGGTGACAGGGAGGTTTTGATGCAGCAGTGGCCACAGATTTATACCCGTTTATTTTAGACCTGTGAGGTCACAGTGACCTAAAATATCAGCCTCTCTTTTTTTGGGTTGGGACAGACTGGTAAAAATAGTCACAGCATGAAAAAATTATGAAATAACCCACTAACCGACCCATTACCTAGTTGATGGGAAGCTGGTTTAAACATGTGGAGGCAGCTTTGGCCATACATGCAAAATAGTTGGTTAATGTAGTTAAGTAATTAATGTTCTTTCTCAAATAATATTGGGTTATTGATCCAGAAAGCAATTTGACGAAACATGTTAAACATATCTGAGAACAATAGAAAGAGCCAATGAACTAGAACAGAGGAGAGGCATGCAGAACAAAAAGACCTCAAAAGGTAAAACAGGACCCCACGACCCCCTAGTAATCATAGAGATCAAAGTCTTGTATGTGAATTCAGAGCACATAATCATTATAGCGCTTTTTATCTTGTGCCAGCATAACGTTTGTTAAAGCCCCAGCTCTCATTATATCCTTCATCCGTGTCTGTTATATACTGGCACCCATCCACATGGTACCGGTTAAGTAATCAATAAAAGTGTACAAGTACTTGGGCATTCCACTAATAAAGTCATAAATCAGGGCAGTTTTTGAAAAGTCCCTATGAATTTCTTTCCATGGGCTCAAGAAGGATATTTTTTTCATTCTTCTCAAGCACACTTTAATAATTCAGTTAGGCACAATTAACCTTATTTTAACCATTGTGCACTTTTGTGACTGTGGTTGCATTATGGGAGATTTTTGTTCTCAAAATCAATCTGAAGCATCCTCAATCTGTCTTCGTCAATGATGCTATTTAATTTCATTTAAACTGATATCAAACAGTCTCCCCATCCGTATCTAATTCAATACATCCTTGAGCTTTCCATCAATGTTTGGAAGAAAAAGGACACAGCAAACCATTCCAGATTTGAATGATCTAAAGAGCATTTTTGTAGTCAAATGCTGAAAAGCTTGAGCTTTCTATCAATGTTTGGACAAAGAATGATGTAACAAACTGGCTCTGACTTGAATGATCTATAGCACATTTTTCAGTCATATACTGAGAAGTTTTATTTAAAAAGCTCTGCTGAATGCAGAGGAGGAGATGCTCTGACTCATAGGTATAAACTCTCAAAACAACAGGATCAGCGTCATCTAGTGTTCAGATGATGGAACTGCAATATAAAAAAAAACCGAACTCAACAAACAATACAGATAAAAAAAATTTTTTAAATTTAAATTGATTTTGTGGAAAAAGCAGTTGTAAAAAATTATTTCTTATCATTTAACCTTGCATCGAACTCTCCTTTCTGAGATACTTCACATATTATTGACTACAAAAGAAATATTCATGTGAACAATAAACTTGATCTCCATTTGGTACTTAAAAAACACCATTCAGTCCAAAAAGCATAGGTCATGCTAAACAATATATGTATAGTACTTAAAAAAAAACTGTAATAAAAAAAAAACTACAATTACTAACTAACAACAACCATTTAACCAACAACACTTAAAAAAATCTACAGCTCTATTTAATTAAATTCATGAGCAAGAACATGTGGTCACACCTCTCACAAACATTACAGTAGCACAGAGAGGTCTTCAAACTTCTCATTATTATTAATACATTAAAAAAAAACAGAATTTTGAAATAAATTGAAAATATGGAAATTTAAATAATCAAAACACATAATACATATGAAAACTTATTATTTAGTTTAAAAAAATCAAATTTCCTACGCTAAATATCATGAAATTTACTTGTTTTTTTAAAGTGTATTTTTACTGCTACATACAGTGTTAAGGAAAGTTACTTTTAAAAGTAATGCATTACAGTATTGTGTTACTCTTGTGTTAATTGCATTTTTTTTTTTTTTTAAGTAATTACGTTTAAGCATTGCGTTACTTTTGCATTATTTTCACCTGGGCTGGGCTTGCTTATTTGTTTAATAACAAATAAAAAAAAAAAAAAAAAAAAAAAAAAAAAAAAAAAATATATATATTGTTGTTGTTTTTTGTTTTTTTGTTTTTTTGACCATTGTAAATGCCCTTTCACACCAAAAGTGAAATTAATAAGCCTCAGGCTAAAGTAACAGCTTCAGCCTCTGCACCCAACTCCCAGTTTCTCTCAACACAGGGACAAAAGAGGTGTCAGTGAATAAATAGGGGGGAAAAAAGTATCTTGCCATTACTTTTTTGAAAAAGTCAGATTACTTATTGTAAATTTAAAAGTAATCCATTACTTTACAAGATACTTGAAAAAAGTCATCTGATTACATAACTCACATTTCTTGTAATGCATTACCACCAATAGTGGTTACATAAGATTTATTCTCAAGTGAATTCTCAAATTACTAAATGGACAGTGTTCTGACTGGTGTGATTATTAGTTCTGTCATGACAACTCTCAGAGTGATTTGCATGGAAATGTACATGACAATGTTAATGTATTTGATCTTGGCAGAACAGATCTGCTACGCCGCTGCTGCTGCTGTGGCAGAGCAAGTACTGAGTCCGAGACTTGCTACTGCAGATACTGTACATCCACAGCATGCTGCTGAGCATGTAAGGAATATTGCTACTACACATATAACATGAATAACCCCCATAGCCTACATGATTACCATGTAGTAAGGGTGACCATATGTGCCGTTCATACGGGACTCGTCCTAGCCTGGATTTTAATATTGCCTAAACATCCAAAGTAGTTTGACCAATAACATGCAGGTATTGTATATAATCGACCAATCGTGGCACGTGAGAAGGTTTTATTGGGTTTTTTTGCATATTTTTGCTGATGTCTAATGCTGCGGGTGAAATTGGAATCAGCAAAGCTGAATAGTGCTGATTCAAAAAGGGAATGACCAGTAATTTACCTCTACATTACCATCGACTGATAGTGGCAAAAAGCAGATAATCAGGTGGAGATGTGGAGCTGCCATCAGTCGGTGGTGTGATTTGGAGAGGGAAGGAAGCCTCTGGCATGGCATTGTGGCCTTCAAGGACAGACTCCACCTGTTCCACAAACCCACCTAACGCTGATGGATTATCTGCACGTGTCCTTCACGCTGTCAAAGCCTCAGTCGTCAAACCGGATGCATCCAACACACCTCATCTCACTTACAAACATACCAAAACATGTTCTCCTTCTGAGCTTTCACAACACCTATAATCAGAGAGCTGGACTGTGCTGCATGTTATGGCCACTGAGCAGATATCATTCATTTGGAAATAATGGGATGGCATGAGCCATGTTGGCTAAACCCTGTTTGGAATCATGTCAGTGGAAGTCTAAGAGATTTCTACAAACAGACTGAACCACAAGAGAGATATGTGATATGCTTTTAAAAATAAATACTCTTTATTGTAATCCATGAAGGTTTCATTAAGAACCTTTAACATCCAGGGAACGGTTTCATTGCATAAATGGTTTTTATAGTGGAAAAAGGTTCTTTAGATTATTAAAATGTTCCTCAAAAAAGTTCACTTTTGGTGAACCCCAAATGGTTCTTTAATGTTATCACTGTGAAAACACCCCAGACACACTAAAACTTTAATTTAATATAAAAGTGTAGGAAAATGAACAGTGTATTTCAACAAACTAAAATAAACAAATTTCCTAACAGGTTGGAACAAGGAAATTTCACTCAATGTCTTTTGGGGGATTTTAAATCATAATGGTTTATAAATATGGTTAGGCGAGGCAAATCTAATTTGGATTACTAATTTTTGCTACCAGTGACTAAGAATAGTTCAGTACCTCCATCTGAAATATTAAAGTGATCCTGTGGGCAATGCATGTTGGGCTCATAATACACCTAATGGGAAATTGGGCCAGCAAATCTTCAGTAGTTTGTTTTCATCATCAGTAGTGCACCTTATCTGAGAGTGAATGGCCAGTTTTTTTAGTTTGCATTTGGACTGTTCATTGGGAACTGTATACTATACCTTCATGAATAAAAGTTATGTTTTGTTGTTGTTGTTTAAATGCTTTGAAGAATAACCAATGGGGCCAGATTTCACATTGATGCATTGATGTTTGCTTTGAAAGCCTTGCTGGATACATTCAAGTTCAAAATGACACAAAAATGACAAATCCAGTAAGTCAAAAGAAGTGGAAAATATAATATAAATGTCTATACTGAAAGCCAAAAATCTCCAAAAGAAGGGAAGCAACGCAACATGATTCCCAGGTGCCTGCATGCTGCAAGATGACTAAAATAGTTATTGAAGATTTATGTCCTCAAAATAGGTTAAATTTGTGTTAACAAATATTACATCAGACAGTCAGTCAGTCCAAGATAGCCTAAGATTCAACAGTGTACACATAAATTCATTTAATGTCTCAATTCAATTTGATTTGAAGCAACAATAAGGAGAAAGGGGGGGAAATGATAAAAGGCCGTCTCATTTTTAATAAAATCTAAAACATTTTGAGTTTGAGTTTGATGGACACTTTGGAAGGGAAAACTGACAACAGCCATTATTTTTGGCATTAAAGAAGAACAACCCACTGACAAATGAGGTTTTATGAATAAATAAATAGATCCAATGGATAATTTATCCACTGACATCCTACTGTAGGTTATGGAAATTTTTGACTGCGTTTTTTTTCCAGGATTCTGTGTTGCATTAACACTTTTTCTTGAGGGCTCTGATCTCACCCACAGTTTGCAGTAGTTCTTGTCATACCAGCTCCAACACAAGGAGAGCACACCATCAGAGCATGCTTTTATTGCCAGGAAACAAGAGGCCTTTGATCGCAATATCTAAAACTGCACTTTTAATGCAAGTGTCATTGCTGCAGGTGACGAAAATCTGTAAAAACACAACTCACACCACCAGCGTCCTGTTGGTACAATATAACTCAATGACGCCAATCTCTTTTAATATTTCACCCTATGAAATCTTGATTCTGAGTTTAGAAGTAAACAAGCTAAAGATCAACACTTGTCAAGGCTTCCCTGTTGTTTGCACACAGCACTTCTTTGACACACACACACACACACACACACACACATCTCCTACAGATTAAACTGTGATGCCAAACAGCAAATTAACCAGACTTATGACTAATAAGTCTGACTAATAATGTCTGTCAATGTTCATTTTACAGAAAAGACTTTTGAACAGCAAAACCACTTTCATTCAATAGTTCATTCAATATTAAAATGTGTAACAGATTGTTGAATACACCATCACACATAAAATGCAATATTTTAGACATCATACAAGCCTGAAAAACTGGCATTAATAGCAGTACAAAAACTGAGGCAGAAGCTTTCTGGAATGGGTTCCCATGGGTGAGCAGCTGCATGCAAACCTTACAACACCAAGTACAATGCCAAGTGTCAGATAAAGTGGTGCAAACCACATTGCCACTGGTCTTTGCATTGGACACGTTCTGTGGAGTGGCGAACCAAGCTTGTCTGTTTGGCAGTCTGAGTTTGGCTGATGTTAGAAGAATGTTACCTGCCTGACTGCATTATGCCAGCTGTAAGGTTTGGTGGATGAGGGTTAATGGTATAGGGCCATTTTCAAGGGTTGGGCTATGCCCCTTACTTCCAGGAAAACTTAATGCTTCTGTATACCTTAGGCATTTTAGACAATTATGCTTTATGGAACAGTTTGGGGAAGGCCTAATTCTATTCCAGCATGACTGTGCTCCAGTGCACAAAGTAAGGTCCATAAAGACATGGTTAATTGGAGGAGTTTGGCGTGGAAGAACTTGACTGGCCCAGACAGAACCCTGATCTCAACCCCATCAAACACCTTTAGGATGAACTTGAACGGAGATTGCGAGCCGGGCTTTTTCGTCCAACATCAGTGCTCTACTGGATAAATTCCCACTGAAACGGTAAATCTTGTAGAAAGCCTTCCCAGAAAAGTGGAAGCTTATAGCTGCAAAGCGGGACTAACTCCATGTTAATGTCTATGTATTTAGAACACAGTGTCTTTAAAGTCCCTGTTGGTGTGAAAATCAAGTGTCCTAATACTTCTGTCCATATAGTGTATTATATTTTATGCCAAATTCTTAGCATGTTCTGATCCACCAATTCCGATAGGATTAAAAGATGCCAAAATCTCCAGAAATTTGTTAGAAATGGATGCTTCATCCACACAAATGGTACATTTTGGTCAATGTGAGTCTGAATAAAACCGTCTAAACCAGATCTTTTTTTAGGATGCATAAAAGTGTTGTCTCCAAAAATTTGCTTGTGAATGGTAATTTAGAAAATTTCTAGGTGAGAAATGCATTTGTTTGCCTTTACAAGCTTTCATATTGCAGATGTGGCTCATTTTACAAATGAGAAGTTGACCAAGCTGGAGCCGTGGGCTAATTTCTACAGCCAAGTTTCCCATAGAGGTCTATAGCAGATGTCCCACCCCTTTGCTTCTTCTCTTAAGCACTTACATCAATGCTAACATCTACTGGATTCAGAAAGTGCAGCAATTTAAACAGCAGGCTCTCTGAGGTGGCATTACTTTGGGCTTCAGTACAGGAAAAGTGCCTCTTTTCTGGGACATGAAAACGCTTCTACAGCTATTTTGAAAGAAGTTTACTTGAGTAGTTTACTATGGGGTCAATCACATTGGCCTTCCCTTTAGTTTACGAGTCCTAAGATGGGAAAGCAGTATAATAATAGTATCCAAGCATAGCAAAAGTTCAGTCCTGCCCTGTCTGAACCAGTAATGAAGAGCAGAGACAAGATGCCTTAATTAAAGTGGGAGTAATTGAAATGAGGGTGAACCAGAAACAGTGCTTTAAAATGCTTCGTTTACACTTTTAAAAGAAGAGGATGCTCTTTTATAATTACACAGTTAATGGATCTGAGATTATTAATGTGCATATACCGCCGAAGGGACCAGTATTTATAGTAAATAATAATGGCCTACGAAATATCATCCTCACTTTTACATTCAGGAGGGAATGAGGGTGATAGACCCTGCTGCCTGAGGGTTACAGTTTCCAATCCCACATCTATCTTATTTGTCATCCGTTCAATGCTGATGTGCTTTGATTACACAGGTAACAGCTGAGGCTGAACGGAAATTAAATGTTGGCCTGTTCCACGTCCAAGGCTTGGGTCATGATCCAACCACAGTTGGGACAGAGACGCTTGGCTTTCACACTGTGTTGGATGAATGTGTCCATATTTGGGAAAGCATACTTATTCTTGCTTTAGGAAAGGCTTAATGAAAACCTTTAAAAATCAAAGATGAATTGTTAAAGGGATAGTTCACCCAAAAAGGAAAATTACTCCATGTCTTACTCACCCTCAAGCCAGGTGTATATGATGTTCTTCTTTCAGATAAATC
The DNA here is from genome assembly GCF_018340385.1 of Cyprinus carpio. Classification (NCBI taxonomy): domain Eukaryota; kingdom Metazoa; phylum Chordata; class Actinopteri; order Cypriniformes; family Cyprinidae; genus Cyprinus; species Cyprinus carpio. The sequence goes on along the minus strand of NC_056599.1, from coordinate 25,184,439 downwards.
AAATCTGAGTTATATTAAAAAATGTCCTTGCTCTTCCAAGCTTTCTGATGGCAGTGAAGGGGGGTAGAGAAGCCCCAAAAAGTGCATCTGTCCATCATAAAAAGTACTCCACATGGGTTAATAAAGGCCTCCTGAGTGGAATCGATGCATTTGTGTAAGAATACATTTACATTTATGCATTTAGTAGACGCTTTTATCCAAAGCGACTTACAGTGCATTCAGGCTATACAATTTTTTAACCTAACATGTTAGCTTCCGCTAACTGTTGTACGCACGTTAACGAGAGAGTGATGTTCCAGCGGAAAACATAGGACGTAGATGTAGCATAAGCTCCCGTGAGAATATGCTAGTCTCGTGAAAACAACGTCTCCTCTTTGCTTATATCGAAAAAATATATATATATTTTAGGGTGAACTGTCCCTTTAATTGTGAAACTTTCTGTACATTATGTCCTGGGATTTTATTTTTAACTAAAACAAGTGACTAAGTGATATGATGTAATAAAGGGGAAAATATTCAGTTAATTAATGAAATCTGTTTGGGAATAATTTACCAATGGATTGTTAAGTATTCTAATGTTAGAAATTTTAAGGGGAATATCAAAAATGCTTTTTCCATAGTTTTAAAATGCACCAAACTAGCATGATAACTATGCAAGAAGACATAAATGCCCTTTTCTGATTCACTGTTGTTCTCAGTTCCACATTTTTTAAACATGTTTTACATCAGCACACTCTTATAAAAGCATGTCATATAAATGGGTTACAGCAGCATGCATATGTGAGAGGCTAAAAGGTTTAGAGTGCTGTTGATTGTAATGGTGAGAGTCAAGTACAGCCTAGAAGTGAGGTTTGTGCTAATGCATACTCTTGAAAATAAAGTTCTTTGCTACACCTTAGGTTCATCTTCCGATCAATCATCATTTTTCTGTAAAGGGTTCTTTAGGTGACCATGTGGTGCTTAAAAGATTAAAAAAAAATCTTAATTTGCATCGTAGGCTTTCAGAGGCTTTAAAGGGATACTCCATCCCAAAATGAAAATTTTGTCATTAATCACTTACCCCCATGTCGTTCCAAACCAGTAAAAGCTCAGTTTGTCCTCGGAACATAATTTAAGATATTTTGGATGAAAACCTGGAGGCTTGAGACTGTCCCATAGACTGCCAAATAAATAACAGTGTCAAGGTCCAGAAAAGGTATGAAAGTCGTCATCAGAGTACAACTTTCGAACTAAGTGACGTGACATACAGCCAAGTATGGTGACCCACACTCAGAATTTGTGCTCTGCTTTTAACCCATCCAAAGTGCACACACACAGCAGTGAACACACACACACACCGTGAACACACACCCGGAGCAGTGGGCAGCCATTTATGCTGCGGCGCCCGGGGAGCAGTTGGGGGTTCGGTGCCTTGCTCAAGGGCACCTCAGTCGTGGTATTGAAGGTGGAGAGAGCGCTGTACATTCACTCCCCCCACCTTCAATTCCTGCCGGCCCGAGCCTCGAACTTGCAACCCTTGGATTGCAAGTCCAACACTCTAACCATTAGGCCATGACTTCCCCAATTATTGAATAAAGGAATTATTGAATAAAGTCATTATTTTTGTTTTCTTCGCTTACAAAAAGTGTTCCCGTTGCTTCATATAACCCAGATTGCACATCTGATGGCAGATGGAGTATTCTGACGACGACTTTTATACCTTTTATGGACCTTGACACTGTTATTTATTTGGCAGTCTATGGGACAGTCTCAGCCTTGCTCAAGGGCACCTCAGTCGTGGTATTGCTGGCTATTGCAAAGTTATTTGATGAAAAGTTCTTAGAACTCTAGATTTGATGCTGCAGCGTTACCCTAAACAGTCACCTGGGATTTGACCCATTGAAGCACTGGCCCTCATTTACTAAAGAAAGGCTCTGAGCTCATTCTAATCATTCTGGTAACACTGTACAACCCTCAATTAACAAGCATAGCTTGTGACAAAAGGACACACAATGACTGCCTCTGAGCGTCCACATGTGGTACTACCATTTCACAGCAAGCAATTAGCACATGCCCTAAGCTAATTAATAATAAGGATGGGGTGAGACCAAGTACATCTTACTGCTAAACTACCTTCCATCTGCCTTGGTGTCAGTTTCAAACAGCCTGAAAATCTATACTTGATCTTCTTTCTAGGTTATTGCAATGGGTTTTTTCCTACATGAAAAGAAAATAAAAGATGTACAAGAAAAGAAAACAAATGAAAAAAATAGAAATAAAAATTAAGAGATCAAGTGTAAATGAATGTATAACACATCAAATGGAGTTTGATAGGCAAATATTTTCTATATATTGCACATTCTTAAATAATGGATAATCAAAGTGCTTTTAATGATCACATTCATGTACAAATATATGCATTGTTCAATACAAACGTTTATGTAAATTGTTTGTAAAACCAATCTTACATAAAATTACCATTAGTTTTAATGTGAAAATTAAGTAAATAGTTCAACCATTCTTACACAAATTTTCACAATTACCTGTTGATGAAAAAAAACATATTAAGCATTGAGGTTTAAGTTTTCTGACCATGAATTACAACATAATTTATAAAAAAAAGGAAATAGAAGTTTAATGCCAATTTAAAAATTGGCCAGTGCCTTAAATTGTGCAATGCCTTAAATCTGAAGTATAAAAAGGATGAGCTCTCATTTTTCGTTTTTATCTCTGTAGTGTATATTACTCAGCAAAGATCCAGCAGTCCTCACCTTTCAATTCAATGTATATCTGATACTGTCTGTGCTGATAAGGTGTGACAGACTTTTGCCTCCACACCTGAATCAAACCTGACAGTGTGCCAAGACTCAAGCAGCTCTATATTTCTTTGTGAAGAATATTGCACTCCTATGCAGCAATACAGTAGTCAGTGTGTTGACTCATATTTCATTGTCTTTTCACAGCTGCAGGCTCACATTCACTAAACGTCTTATTTAAAGTTAATATTTTAAATTGCAACTGCAAGAAAAGTCCCTACCAGCTGCAATAAACCAAACCTCTTTTTCTGCTGAAAATCATGAACTACTTAATCATGCCAAGGTCGGCAAACTGTAATACAAGTAATATGATGACCCCATCACCTGAATCTCATTCGTTTAATGGACATTAACTCCACAGCCACCATTATTCAACATTAAAGTCATCAGTCATATTCAATATATCCCAATAGTCCTATTGCAAACATTTATCGCCTACCTCCTATTCAGTGTCCTGACTTTGCCCGACACACTACACCGCCACTTTGCTCTTCAAAAGACTATTCACTTATTTAGCTACCATTTTGCTATCCGAACTGAGGTTCAGGAACAAAAACCACAGACATAATGGTAAACAGCACCTTCAGCCACCAGTCTAGAACTGTTACCACAATTTACCTTTACTTCACTTCAGTGTAAATGAATAACAAATCACAGATGCACTGTGTTTGTTCAAGCAACTGGTTAATTCTCAGCACATACTTTAACAAGCTAGAAGTTTCAGCTGCAGTCTGCAGTGTTGTTATCATTAACTAAAACTATTAAAATTAGTTTTTAGTAAATTAAAATAGAAACTAAATAAAATCAAATATAAATATTATATGAAAAATTTACGTTTAAATGCAAATTATAAAATTTTCCTTGACAATTAACTGAAATAAAATGTGACCCAGGACCACAAAACCAGTCATAAGGGTCAATTTTGAGATCTATATATCATCAGAAAGCTGAATAAATAAGCTTTCCATTGATGTATGGTTTGTTAGGATAGGAATGAGTTACAACTATTTGAAAATCTGGAATCCCAGGGTGCAAAAAAATCCAAATATTGAGAAAATCGCCTTTAAAGTTGTCCAAATGAAGTTCTTAGCAATGCATATTACTAATCAACATTAAATCAAATTAGGTTTTGAAATATATACAGTAGGACATTTAAAAAATATCTTCATGGAACATGATCTTTATTTAATTTCCTACTGATTTTTGGCATGAATGAAAAATCAGTAATATTGACCCATACAATGTATTTTTGGCTATTGCTACAAATATAACTGTGCTACTTACATTTACATTTAATCATTAAGCAGACACTTTGATCCAAAGCGACTTACAAATGAGGACAATGGAGACAATCAAAATCAACAAAAGAGCAATGATACACAAGTGCTATAACAAGTCTCAGTTAGCTTGAGATAGTACAAGTCTAAAAGGGACCAGTTTTTTTTTTTTTTTTTTTAACTTAAGACTGGTTTTGTGGTCCAGGGTCACATACATTTGCCGTGAATATTTTGTGCTTGGTGTCTGACAAGAAGCAAGATTATTTTCAACAAAATACATCATGGATAAACAACATCCATGGCCATGACATGCTGTAGAAAGATGGATATGGTTGTTTTTGTTCTCCTGCATGGCCTGAAGGAACAACAGCTGGGCTGGAATTTGGGTCTTCAAACTCTTATGACGCACGCAGACTATCAGCATGAATTATGCATTTATACAGTATTTCAATGCTATGTCCAACACAAGAACAGAGATGGTCCCAAGTGTACACCGTACCTCTATATGTAGAAGCTCATGCCCATCTCAATCTGCTCACATATCACGCCTCATATGGATCCATTAAATAGCAATGAGCCATTTGTATATCACTATCCTCCAGCAATTTGGATGTTAGAGAGCAGTTTATGACTCAAAGGAGGGCGATTGTGGTTTCAGCTTGCATGCTGAAGCTAAATGTCTTTAAATTTGCACATTCATATTCCTAAGATAAATATTACACTATAGTACTTTATGTTTCAATAGCATGAGAGAATGAAAACTGCATCAGACCAACTGGCAAAGCAAGCAGCACGCCTGGAGCAAAAAAATAACTAATCAATTGGGGAAAAAGTTATTTGATCATCTTACATGAAGCAACACAAGCATTCATGCCAGAATTTGATGTTGTCTTTTTGCTATTGGCCTTTCATAACTCTCATATTGATCATGCAACACACATGTAATAATAGCACATCAGTGCTGTGCTGCAGAAAAGGATGATATTAGGTGAGATGGTGTCAGTTTTTAACGATTCTGTGACTCTAGGCTTTGAATTAAAGCTGGCAGATGCTGTAATTAGTATTGCACTGTGCTTCAAAACCTTTCGCTCAGCTCAGCAAATTTCATTGTGTTTTCCTTGTACTCACTCCCCTCGTATTGTGCTAGACACAGAACCCATGCTGCTGTTCTCTCGCAGCTGTGATCCTGTTTCTAAAGCATTCTGCTGCTTGAACCCTGAAGAATAAGACTGAATTGAAGCTAATCTGATTTGCTATTCCTGATGCTGGGATCATATCAGTCCAACAGCTGTTTCATTTAATGCAGGACACGTCATTCGCCTTTCATGTTGTTTTGTGTCAGATGTGATGCTTAAAAGTGCCTTTCATTAATTTTATGTGTCTGGTCTATTTATTTACTTACAGAGGCTTGATTTCAGAAGCAGCAACAGAATTAGTAACATTCTCATATGAAACACTTTCATTATTCTATAGGTTGGTAAACACATTATGGTTAGTAAACAAGCAGATGTTATTTAATGTATTCAAAAATACATTAAAAAGGCTAATTATACATATAATGATTTGAATATACCTCTTCAATGATAACATGTTTTTTATTGCTCTAAAAAAAAATTATATTATTTTATATTTTTAAATATAAATATATATACATATATATATACCACTTATTAAAATTATAATTTTAAATATAAATATATATACATATATATATACACTTATTAAAATGATGATGTTCTTAAAAAGTTATATAAATATATATACATATATATATACACTTATTAAAATGATGATGTTCTTAAAAAGTTTGACAATCTTTAAAAAATATTTTTGGCGGGGGATAACAAAAGTGTGCTTATTATTTTAATTATATTAATTGCTTATTAATGTATGAAATATTTAGACATTTGTGCAACCAATATGGGAAATTGTACCTTGAAAATGTTTTATACACTGAAACTGTTGAAACTGTATTTTACTGTATTTATTTATTTATTTATTTATTCAATTAAGCAATACTTTTCAGCAAGGATGCATTCATTTTTTTAAAGCCAGACTTTTAAAGACTTCTATTTCAAATAAACGCTGTACTTTTGGAACTTTGTTCATCAAAGATTCGTGCAAAATGGAAAATTGTGTTGACAAAAAGGAGGTGAACAATGTTAAGTATTCAGCTATGTAAATTAAAAAAAAAATACAAATAAAAATCTTATTGCAGCTTTTGCTTGATGGTTACACCAAATGAGTCATTAAATTGAAACTTTTTCTGAAAATGGCTTAAAAGTTTGAACTAAACCTGAGTACAAATAGTATGTTTCTAAGAACTTTGCACACTCTTACACGTAACTGACCCAAACACATTAAGAGTTGGAGTCAGGGACTCAGCTGATCTCTGCAATACAGAATAATGTTCTTGCCAGTGTGTTCTCCCCTGATATTTCTAACGGAGCGCTGCTGAAGTGCTTTTGAAGGCAGAGAGCGTGAGTTGAATTCTGAAACAGGGCTGTCTAAAAAGTTGCTCAACACAAAAAGTGCCACACTCAATAGGTCTCATTCATGAAACATGGGCAAAACTAATTTTTGTGAAAATCGCTGGCAAAATTGCTCTTGCGTGAATTGTTTCATTCTACTTAATGCAGCGATTTATGTAAGAATGGTTTTACGAACGATTTAGGCAGAAATCCGTTCTGCTCATGTTTCATGAATGAGGCCCATTGTTACACAAGAAAGTAGACTGTCAGCCATCTGAGAACAAAATAAAAGTACAAAATAAAATTTCTTCATTGAATTTTTTTTTTTTTTTTTTGGTCTGTTTCTCACATAAAACCATCATGTGACTCATATTGGCCTCTTTTATGATCATTTTCTGTGTCCTTTGTTCATTGCAATAACTTGAAAAAGTAGCAACCAGTGCATTTAACAAAATATATGCTTTCTGTGTTCTACAGAAGAGAAAGTCATACAGATTTGGAACTACATGAGGGTGAGGAAATTTAATTTTTGGATGAAGTATCCCTTTAAGCAATTTTGGCTTCATGATTCCATCGGAATGAAAGGTATGAGAGTTTTCATAGATTTTCTGGGTTAACTCACTGCCCTTCACTTTAAATAGAAATACCACATAGGTTTGCATCACAGATTCTGTAACTGTGCGCCTGTAAAGTAGGTTACCTCATTAAGAAAATTTGTTTTTTTATTGCTTGATTAGAATACAGATTGGGAGTCTCACACCAGATCTACTTAAGCAGGTACAGAACGACACTAAAAAAAGAAATTTTGAAAGGCTGAACCTTTCGGTAATGGGGTTACTGCTGCATGAGATAGTTGTTAAAACTTCAAGTGAATGATATTTAAAGGCTCGTATATCATATATGCCTCATTGCATCAATTTCCCTGTCAGTGGTCTGTTAAATCAACACCAGCTTTTCTAATTGAGAACTTCAGAGCCATATTCACCACCATTACAGGTAATAATTCAAGAAAACACTTAATACAGAAGACACTGCAGCCAACACAGACTTATTTGTGCAAAAAAAAAAAATGTCTCACTAGAGGACACAGCAACCCCCCATGATTGTGTGTGCGTGTGTACATAAGAGTCATATATAATTTTAAGATCGCATTTTGAAGTGAATCATTAAAGGCTCTCTAACAGGGAAATTCTCCCAGTGTGATTCTCTGATCTTTGTGAGTTTTTGCTGTAATTGGATGGGCCAAAAAAAAAAGAGAAAAAAAAATCCACCACCACCCTGGAGATAATGAGAACTGCAAAAAACAAACATCAGATGCAAAGCCTCATCAGCAAGTCTTCTAGTTCTCCTGAAAAATATTTGGAGTCACTGAAGGTATTTTCGCAAGCAATTCATTGCTTTTTCATGCTGTTAACATATATGCAAGTTTGGCTTCTTTTATAAGCTAAACAATTCAAGAGCTAGAAATGCTAAGTATCAACAAACATGTGAAATTTCTTCTATTTTGCATTTATATATATATATATATATGTGTGTGTGTGTGTGTGTGTGTGTGTGTGTGTGTGGTGTGTGTGTGTGTGTATGCAGATATCAATCAGTCAAAGCTGTGTTACAATAGCAGCATATCAATCAGTCAAAAGCTGAACTGAAAAAAAATTACTTTAATGAAATTAATGAAAACATCAAAAAAAGAATGATTTCTGAAGGATGATGTGACATGGAAAATCCAGCTTTGCTATCCTATGAATAAATAGCATTTTAAAATATATTAGATTTTAACATTTAATATTTTAAACTGTATTTTTTTCTGTACTTCCTTGTGCACATTTGCTATACATCAGTATGGCTGCTAATATGCTGACTTTTTTTTCTCATTGGGTCAAAAAACAAAAACAAATCACAATTAGAAAGAATGGATGGGCTTCCTAATGAAGGTTGATTGCACTCTCAGTGAAACACTGCAGGCACCTTAAACAGAGTCCAAGAATGTGCTCCCCTAAATCACCACAAAAAACTGTCCACACTGGTGGACAGGACAATTAATTTAATTCAAATAATGTGTAATATACAGTCTAAACATCACTGGGTAAAGGTTAGCTATGATGAGTCTAAATCATTTTAGAAAACTGTCCACACTGGTGGACAGGACAAAATTCGAAAACACTGCATCACAACTGCAACCTTAACAGACCCCAAGTCAGCTCAAGCTGAAAGGTCTTTTAATCTTATATTTTCCTTTTGACTAAATGTAAAGTAAACTGGATGGCAAAGGTGTAATCCTAATGCATTTGTCATCAGCTCCACTACTTACTGAAGTGGAAAATTAACAACACAACAAAAAGCATTTAGAGTCAGAACAAAAATAACCTCATTCATATGCATTTCATATTAATACACACGTCACTACATCGCAAATCCTCTCCTTCCAGCTGTACAGCTCTGATTATCTTCATTATTCCCAGGAGGTCCACAGCTACAGAATAAAGCTAATATCTCCAGAACACACTGAGCTTTGCTTACAAGATTTTCCGTACAAGATACAAAAATGCATCCACATATTTCAAAATTCTGAACTACTTGTTTATTTTTAGCATTACCTCACTAGCTCACCAATTGGTCCTCTTCAATGAATGGGTGCCATCAGAATAAGAGCCCAAATAGTTGATAAAAACATCACAACACAGTTTCACTTATAAACAGTGATCTGCACAAATTTCTCTCCAGATTGAGACAAAACAACTCACTGGAGAAAACTATGTTATGGATAGAGGACTCCTATTTTAGCCAGAAGCAACAGTTTGAAGTTAAAAATATCTTAAGCCTGGAACAGACGACACGACTTTTGCCCAGATAGTTTCCCTGATTTACTAGAAAACAGATTTTATCGAAAATCTCATAGTATTGTTCACAGTCTCTGATTTTTTAGCTTCAGACTATGATTCCATCTATCAAACATGCTAGATATTTTCTGCCTATTTTAGAACACATATTGTTTTCAACACTGCGTGAGTTTGTTGTGATTGTTGTAACTGAAACAAACTTAAAAAAATTGGTAGTGTATGATCCTCAGTCATTTAGTGTATGATGCCAAGATTTTCCTTTGTGATTGTATACAAAGTTGGTAATGACGCCTAGCATTTTAAGGCTTTAATGCACTACACAACATTTAAAATCTGATCAGAATTTAAAAAGCTAGACATCATACAATTTATAAAGTCAAGTCAAACTATCCTAATAAAGGACTGAGGATTATACGCTACCAGACTTTAAAGTTGTTCAAATAACTACAAACTCACACAGAAACATGTGCCTTGATGCTAGGAGGTGCATGACAAATTAAAACAATATGTGTTCTAAAATCAGCTGAAAATATCAAACATGTTATATCCTCAGAATGGATGGAATCAAATTCTGAAACTAAAAATGTAGGAGACAGTGGAAAGGTGGCTTATGATCCTCAGTCATTTAGTTTATCCTCGGTGCCTGTTCACAAAGTTGGTAAGAGTATGATGCCCAGCGTTTTTAAATCTTTAAAATCAATTTTAAAAGCTGTGTAATGTATGGACCTTTATTGATGGACTTGTTTATTATTGCAAACACTTCACAAGATGATAATTAATGAACTGGAGTCATAACGATTACTTGTGGATTATTGTAATGTTTTTAAAATTTCTCTAACTCTGTTCTGATGAAGAAGCCTGAGTACGAGTAAAATTCGAATCCCTTTTAATCCCTTCGGGATATACTAACACTGCAGGAAAATAAACTGCTACTCAAGTGCCTTTTTGAAAAACCTCCCACATGTATTTTAAAGTCTGCTGGATAAATGGTAAATTTATTATGGTAAATGGACTAGGAATTAGCTCTGCATAATGTTAATTCCCGAAAAGAAACATCTCATATATGTCAACTTCAAATTTTTAAATATCTGTCAATGTCTATTTCAAATGAAATATTGAAATGCAAATGTATTGCTCTTTTAAATGTATCTGTTATTTACAAATATTCATGTTAGACATGCACGTGTAAATTGAAGTAAATTAAGGAGTTGCTTAAAGTGTTTCTTACTGCCGCTGCCCGGCCCTTGTGAATGTGGTTAATGTCTGTAAATTACAGAGGAGTAGGCAGTAGTTATCTGTCAGCCATTCCACGCAGGAAGAACAAACCCAATACATTTCAGACAGATGGGTGTTAAGGTTGTGCCATACTTCTGTATTGTGTTGCTGATGTAAATACAGGCAATGTGAACAGCACAGGGTAATTACAGCTTCACCTCACAGAATATGGGCTGATTACAGCTGTCACCTCGCAAACTGTGAATGGTTCATTAACAAATACAAATTTGACAATGGAAATTGTGAGCTGCAACCATTATTGCAGTGTTACTTCATACTTTTTCCAGTAGTTGAACTTTAATGCTTGTACACCTACACTGAAATTAAAAGAAGGGTGAAGTGGAGCTCTTTACTTATGTTTACTTAAAGTCCAATAAAGGCTGCTGATGATTCATTCTCACTGCATCTTGAGTACTAAGAAAAATATGTGGCAAAACTGGAGAAGTTCATGTATTAAGGAACTATTATGGATTAATATGTTCATCATGTTTCAAGGTGTTCACCATGTTTGGGTGCAAACTGTACATTCGTATATAATTTATGCAAAATGTATGCAAAATACATTCATATATAAAATCTTAGAGTTGTGACAATTATGGACTGAACAAATGTGAATTTTTTTGAAAGACATAATATTTTTATAATTAAAATATATACCACTTCTTTTGGTGTAATATATAATAGACACATTACTTCTTTTTTCTTATACACAGTTTCTTTTTTTCAGTCTTTCTACTTTCAAATTTCATGTTTAATTCAATGTGTTACTTGCCTTTTCTCTGTAAATAATTGTGAAATTTACTAGCAGTTTTTAAAATAAAATATTTTTGTATTTGTTTTGGTTTTTTTTTTGTTGTTGTTTGTTTGTTTGTTTGTTTGTTTGTTTGTTTGTTTGTTTGTTTTTTTACAATCTGCTAGGGGAAGAGAGTGAAAAGAATATTCTTAAAAAATAATATACAACAATTCAAAGCAGAAATGTTGCTATTTAAAATTCCTTTTGTCTTTAATAATAATAATATACAACAACAACAACAATAATAATAACGGCCCGTAAAATTTTGCCCCATGTCTCAAGAATCAATGTCCTGTTCTTTTCTTTACTTTCCTTTTGTCTTTTTCCACTTTCTACTCCTCCACCACACAGCAAATTAAAAAGAGAGCAGGTGGCAAACCACTTACAGCCAGCCAGTCGCCCTAAACTTGTCTCAATCAGCATCCCTGGTTCTAAGTCTTAAAGAGCGCCAGTCCCTTTCGTGTCTCTGAATTATTGAACCGCATCTTCAAGTGAAGCATTTCCCCCTGGAGGATGTGGGGTTTGAAGATGAAAGGCATGTAAATGACAGCAGCTCCGAAACCAGGACAGACGCGTTCCTCCGTGAGCTTCAACGAGCTGCTGGAGCCGCTCAGTAAACCGCTGTGTTTTCTGTATTTTGTGTCCATGTCTAATGTCTTTCATGTTTTTGCTGTTGTGACAGGAAATCATGGTTAGTCGACATCTTATCAGATTCAGGCTGGAAAACGATCTGTGAAACCTTCTGTGGCATGTTTTTCTCCCTGATAGGGGGGATTCGTTTCAGTAGGCAGAATCTCTTGTCCTTTGAAGCAGCACATATGCTCGCCATAGAGGATATATGAACTATTCTACAGCTAAGAGCTCATACTATCTAACCTTTTATACACCTGTTACCAGCACCAGCCCAGTCTTTTACTACCTCTTCTAAGCAGGAGGAGAAAACTTCCAGTCGACATCAAAAAGTAAAATCAATGCAAGAGAACGTTTAAGCCAAGAAGTTAGTTACATGATCCTTCGAGACTGACTTATTTACATCTAGAAATATACAGTAGATGTTATGTACATCTTAAGCTAGTAGGGATACTCAGTTATTAAAATTATGCCAATACCAATAAATTACCAATATCATAATCATAATATCAAAACCAAAATATTATTTTGCTTAATAAATATATATATATATATATATATATAGGCAAAATAATAGAGTAGCAAAAAAACTAAAATCAATCATTGTAAATGTGAATTTTGGCATCGCAAGATGATAAATGTACAGTATGAAAGGTGGATGTTCAATTTTGAGAAGCATAATTTTTTAAACAGTGTTAAATTAGTTATTAGATTTACTTTAGATGAGCTTTACATTACAGAAAAGGGGATCCAAATGTAAAAACAAAAAAATTAGCATGCACATTTAAATATCCAATGTCAACCAAAACCGATAATTTAAAAAACATGGTCAATAACCAATGTTGTACCAATATATTCTGAATTCCTAAAAATAATATTCATTTTGAAATTACTTCTTTACTTTCCTCTTAATTTTTTAAAATAAGTTTTTAACTCAATAGGCAAATATAATAGAAGCTTTATCCCTTTTTGTTAATCTATTATTTTCCCCCAGTATGCACCCTTGAACCCAATACCGCTATACAACCTACTACAGTAAAACCAGCATATAAATCAACTGTGGGGATGTGAAGAAAACTGAAAACAGGGAGAGCAAATGTCAACTAAATGTCAACAAAAACACTGGACTATACAAATCTTCATCTTATAGCAGAGATATGAGCCATCATGTGTGAGAAGCACAGCAAAAGTCATGTTAGATAAGATACAAGTACAGCTTTATAGCTACACTCACAGAATATTAAAACACTGCCAAGCTTGGCCTTTGGGTGGCTGGCTGAAAGAATGAAAAAGATGTCTGATGGAGCGGTTAAAAGAAAAAACATTATAACTGATGATTCATTTTCTCTCAAGAAATAAGAATTTTAGCCAGCAAATATTTAATTTGATTTGGTTTCAGATCATTAGGCATCACATTATGGTGCCTTGGAAGGCAAACTGACACCAGTACTCCTTAGAAGATCCCTTCATACAAAACGCCACCTGTTACTGATTGAGGCAAAAGAACATATGGTCACTTCTGAACAGCCATCACGGGGAAAAGATATTTGTTTTAGTCTACAAGATGGTGTAATTCCAGCGTCTACCAGCAGGGCCATGCCCATCATCGCCGACACATTGAATCATAAAGAACAAATCTTTACATAACCAAGTCAGCAACCTTAGACCCAGATCTTTAAATAGTTAGCAACATCACCCAATGATTTACAATACTATATTAAACAAGTATTCTTCAAGAAGAAACGTAATGCCTCTTTAAAATGTACATTTACTTCATTTTCCATTTTTATTTTTTCAGTAAAGCTTGCTTAGAGCAAGCTGCCGCCTTGAACTTTCAAAAGTGCATGGCATTTACACCAATCTTGGTTAACAAAGCCTGAAAGAACCACATGGTTGCTAACCTTTATGCCCATGTATGTTGATGCTATAGCATTACTTGTCATAATTTAAGTGTGAAACCTACATGTAGCTGGATATGTATCATTACACATATGATGATCAACACAAATGTGGGTTCAGTTGCAGAGCTCTCTCGCCTCCAGACCGCAGCCAGAGGATCTTCACATGACTAATGCTGTTTGACATTAATGGAATGTTTAATTAATCAGAGATCGTAGAGCGTGGATAAGTAAAGGTTAACATTTGTCTAAAACACTGTTGACAGGATATCCCACTCCCCTATAAACCTCTGGTGACATCTAACCTCTGCCACCATTAGCAAGGCTTTAGTGTTGCATTAACCATCAGGGCCAAACGCATGTGTTAGTGAAAGAAGAGAGATGATCATCCTGACACATAGTCACATGTGCATTCTAATGGCAGATATTATACACAAGGGGTCTTAAACTAACAGCCTGCAGGTTTATATTGCTGACAAACAGCACTTCTATTCACTAAATCTGACAGAATACAAATGATTTAAGAAGTTTATGTTCTAGACTTCAGGTTTTGTTCAATAAAAAAATTATCCTTTATTGCAAAATATTGTGGGGATGAATAGGTTTATAGTGCATTTTAAATGTTTTTGGCGAATTTAGTATGCAATGCTGTTAATTTGTGCTGCTTTACGTCGTGAGACAGACCGTAAAATCAACGCTGTCAACATAAAAAGTGCCGGTCGGTTGACAGACGCGCTGCTCAGTTATTCAAGCCACTTTATTTTGCCTGAATGACTTGCATAAAACTGTTTAATTTACATATATCATTATATACCATTATATTATAACCAGATTGCATTTCTAGTCACTTGATAAAACTACCTGAATTCCAAAAAGGCCTGTCCATCCATTAATAATAAAAATCGAAACCATAATGGCTGCTAAAATAACTGTACAGATGATTCACAGTGTAACAAAGTCTTAGACAAAATCTTAGATACTCAATACAGAATTAGTCCCATAGGCCTACTTTTTTACTCTATTACCAATAAGAAACCATTTTAGTCCCATCCTTAAGTAGGGCTCAAAGTATTACTCAAAATAAAAAGAAAAGAAAGAAAAAAAAACAAGAATTTATCTTACAAGTCCTTTGTTATCCTAGAATTCCCCAAAAAGTAATAATAATAAATCCCATGTAACAGATGAAATTACATTCCCATTTTTGTCCATTTAGATTGGAAAACCAACAGTGTCCTAAAGCCCTGTTTCCTCCTGTCAAATAATCTTAATTAAAAGTCCCCTGCACTTCCTGTTGAAAACATTAAACACTATGCTAGAATGGCAACTTAAATCTTAATCATTTTTTGTAACTAACATCTATGTACCTTCAAAGTATGGCAATGTCAAAATGGTTGTAAAAACACTTTGTTTCTGTTTGTTATTATCTACCACATCCCCTGGTGGTGAAGAACACCTGCTGAACCCCAGCAGTTTGAGACCCTTGTTAACAAATTCTCATTTTCAGTCAAACAAATGTGGGAGAGTAACTGGCAGGATACTTCATGAATAGGCCTTTCTTTAAAATATGGCATATATTATTTGAGGTCTAAGAGACCAGAACGTTAAAATTCATTCTACGTTCTCACGGAAGCCTTTTCTGCATCTTCAGCTGTTTTTGAATTGATAGACTGAGCCAATCTTTAATAGCTGCACTCTTTCTTCAGTCACATAATAAGTTGAAAGGAAAGGTAGAGGCTATATTAGCCCTGAGAGGTCTGTTAGCCACAGCACTGCAGCGAATAGCTAAAATTTCCTGAATCATCATTTACAGCCATTTACCACACACAAAAGATTACTTTGGAAACTTTCATTGAATTTTATAAACCATAGGAGGTCATTCAGTGCAAACAAACTGAATTCAATAACTCTATTGTCAGGTTACATATTAAACAAAAGCAGAGGTTTTGTCAGTTTCCCATATTTAACTTCGGGGGACTGTGTGTGTGTGTGTGTGTGTGTGTGTGTGTGTGTGTGTGTGTGTGTGTGTGTGTGTGTGTGTGTGTGTGTGTGTGTGTGTGTGTGTGTGTTTTATATATGAACATATATATGTTCATATATATAACACATATGAACGTTTATTAAAAAGCCTCTGTGAAAAGCATATTTAGTTAGATAAAAATGAGCTATTTTTACCAAGATGTAAGGTGTCCGCTACTTTCAATTATTATTATTATTAATAATAATAAAACAAATTTATTATGAATTTTATTGATTTTATTAATATTGTTAAATATTGAACAATATTAAGATTTTAACTATAAATACTAAACTGACTGTTTCTTGTCAGCAGTCCAACAAAGTTCTGTAATTTTCTTCATTGCAAAATGTTAAAAAAAATGAAATTGAAAACATTTAACTTAAAAATGCAAGCATTCTTTCAGTCAGACTTTAAGTAGAAGATTAATGTTCCATCATCTTTCTCTCACTCTCTCTTTCTAATCATTTTATATGATACTTGAAAATATGCTGTAGGCTTTGTTTGTCATGAGATTACAGTTTCTAGAAGACCACAGACTGTGAATGTTTACATATCTTTAGAATGAGGCTCCTTCACTTTGCAACCAGAAGCACAAGCTGGGTTCACTGAAATGGAAGCATTTGGGGGCATTTCTCTTACGCCATCCAGAGTCTTTGATGTGTGTCATCCCCTCCACCTCTGAATCCTCTCAGGAAGATGTGGAGCTTTCTCTTACCCTCACACTGCCTTTCCCTGCTGAGTACAGATAAGACCACCCAAATAAACAGCAAAGCATTGGAGTGTGTGGATGTATAAGTAATTCATTTTTGGTTTTATTCATGTTTGTAGTTCTGAGCCAAATCCCTCCAAAATCTGCCAGAAATGGTAGACAAAAATTGAGGTACTTTTGGCTTAATTTTTCAACACACTATATTTTGGGATGCACATATTTGAATTTCATATATTATTTAGGATGGATAGTTTGCACATTGGGAGACAAGGCTAGTTACTAAGTAATCCACTCTATTAAACGCTATAAGTGTGTCCCATCAGATAATGAAAAGTTCTACTCACCCTTATGGGCTTCATGCCCACTTGAACACTTTGGCCAAATACAGGAAATATGTTACGTAAGCGGACAAGTGGTCAAGTGCAAAGACCTCAAGTTTGGGTATTTGGAAAAGCCCTATGAGTGAGTCACTGAATCATTCACTCAACCTATTCATTCAAAAAAGATCCATGATGTTGGACTCTCCTTTGACTTTGTTTGAAACTATTTGGTTGTGCAAAAATAGACAACGTAATTGGCTATATTGTGTGTAAAATGTTAGTTTCACAATATCAAGTTACTGTTTATTAAGCTGTTGTGCAAGCAAAATCATATTCGAATATCAGCACGGCTGTGATTGATGGTTAAGAGAAGCTTGTATTAGTCTAAGCTTAGGTTTTTATTTCCATAGGGTTTGATCTCTTATTTGCCTTGATGAGATTATCTGATTCTCCTTTAGAAGTTGCTGCCTGAATCAATACCCTGATTGACATGTCCACACTTGGGAAAGTGAACCATACCCCTGGCACTGTTGCCTGTGATTACCCCATCTGCAAAGCTCTAAATCAGAGAGATAAAGGAGGGGAGTCCTGGTACCCACTATAAAGAGAAGGCCAGAAGAAATAATGAGAAGACTATATGTCAGAGGTGCTTCAGAGACCCAGTCAGGCAATTCAAATCACTCCTGGAGATGACAAATGAGGTCTTAACCCCTGCTGCAGTGATTGGACCCCTGGGTTTTTTTGAATAGCAGAGCAAATATGTAAAAAGTAATGCGTGGGCCACAACTCAATTAAATGCCTATCATGAATTTTCTCCAGCAGCTCTAAATGTTGTTTGATGCACAGAGTTGCTGTGAATTCAAAGATAGGGAGAATAACACCAATCAACACGTCAACTGGCACCACTAGACCAGCATTTATTACAATAATGGGATCTGAGTGATTATATTTTGTATTCAAATTAATATAATATTACATATTTACATATACAGTGTTTGCTTTGAAAATATTTTGTCTTCACTGTGCATTTATAACAGTTTTGTGATTCACTGCAAAATAGATAAAAGCAAAAGAGCTGATTTAAAATAAGGACATGTGGCCTTGTATACCTGAAAACAACAGAGCCATTGATACACATCAAAGAGCAGTCTGAAATAATGATTCCTAATGGACCATGGACTAGTGAATAGTTTTATGCAGATTATGTATTCTACAGTGCTTTGTTTCATCTCTTGCACTCTTTGGTCAGCTCCTCAAGAGTTCAGAGTCTTTGCATTGTTTCTTGCATCATTCCTACTCTGCAGCAATTTTCATGTCCCCATCATATACCGCTGTTCAAAGGTTTGGAGTCAGTAAGATTTTTCACTGTTTCTGAAAGAGGTCTGCATTTATTCGATCAAAAACAGTAATATTGTGGAATAATATATATATATATATATATTTGTAATTAATGTAAATGTATTTTATTCCTGTGGTGTCAAAGCTGAATTTTCAATGCCATTTGCTGCTCAAGAAATATTTATTATCATTATCAATGTTGAAAAAGTAGTATTTTTGTGGAACTTTATTCTCAGGATTCTCTGATAAGGAGAACATTCAAACATCATCACGTTATAAATGTCTTTGCTGTCACTTTTGATTATTTAATGCATACCTGCTGAATATAGTATTCATTTATTTCTTCACAGTATTAATTGAACATGGATGAATTTTAAATATTTTCACTCCTTTTGGTTTGAGCCTAATTTAAAAATGGGAATAATTAACCCAAAAAATGAACATCATTCACTCACCCTCATGCCATTTCCAAACCTGTATACGTTTTTTTCTTATGTTCAACACAAAAGAAGATATTTTATAGAAATACACCACAGTAGACATATGTATTTTTTAAGACTTACAGAGTTCAAAAGGTTCTGCATGACAGGAATGACCCTCTTGTCACTCTCTTGTCATGCTTTCACTGGGATGAGGTTTGCCCTTGGCAGATGGCACTCTGTTCGCTCTCATCCTGAGCTCTGGCAACCGACACTTTCCCTGAGGTTGTTGTGAAATGGCATGACATGTCCCTTCTCTTCACTCTTCACTATCCCAAATACCCATCATCATCAGGTCTCAGGTCAGTCCTTCTCCACTCACAGTACTGCAGTCCAGCCAGAGAGTACAGGTTGTTTGCTTACTAATCTGTCCAAATGATGATAGATTAGTGATCGGAAGACAGCCGTGTCACTGACGGTCCCTAGAGACCGGCTTGTTAAGGACATGTAGAGGACAGTCTGTTTCCCCTCTGCTAGCACATCCCTGGAAAATCTGAAATGGCAGCACAGCTGATATGCATTTCTAATTTGATATTAAACAAATAATTATGCGTAGGAGAGTGAGGGTGCACTTTGACTTTCAGAAAACTCTCAAGCCTTGAGCTAATCAAGAGCGTGTGGAGAAAAAAAATAAACCGAATGTACAAAAGAGGGATGTGGGTTTGTCTGCCTCTAACAGGCTAGAAACGGGGTCATTTTATCCACTGCCTATTTTCGAAATATTACAATTCACACTTTTCTCAAATAATTAATGTATCTAGACAGTAATACTAGCATAAAGCTAATTAAAATTATTTTTAACACTTGGGTGTTTGTTTAAAAATGCTTCCTAATGAAACTAGAAACTTGCTTAATGAGTCAAGGTACTGCTTGTCTTTAAAGAGTGTTTCTCTTGTCGTGTTCTCATTATTCAAAGGAATTTCCTCCCGTTTCATTATATTAAGTACAGTGATGACTATTATGAACTCCGCAACTGAGATCATTCAATAAGTTTACCTCTGTGGAGTCATTTTTAAAAAATAATGATTTGACATCACATATCTTCGACTGCTACTGTGCTTGTTAAACAGCCAATTATTCTCCAGCTTTGTTTAAAGGTGATATTTCACAAAAGTGTCAGCCAAGTGGGTAGCCTATTGGGTCTACAGAAATACAAGATATACAAATAGTAACACAAACCAGAATCTGAAGAAAGTTATTTTTTATTTTTATTGAAGCATCTGCGTTACTGAATGAATCTTTTGCAGGGCTGGGCTCGTTACACATAAAATGTAATTTATTACTCATTACTAGTTACTCCTTTCAAAAATAATATGTGACCCTGGACCACAAAACCAAAAAAGTCATAAGTAGCATGGGTATATTTGTAGCAATAGCCAACAATACATTGTATGGGTCAAAATTATTGATTTTTCTTTTATGCCAAAAATCATTAGGATATTAAGTAAAGATTATGTTCTATAAAGAAATTTTGTACTTTTCCAACCGTAAATATATTAAAATGTAATTTTTGATTAGTAATATGCATTGCTAACAACTTTAAAAGCGATTTTCTCTATATTTTCTCATCTATCTATGGCTTTTTTAACCAATTAATTTCAATCCATTGGTACTTTAGGAATTACTTTACTTTATCTAAACTGTTGAGCTAGGTAGAAAATTGTGAATATAGGGCTTTGCATATTCCCTGGAGGACTTTCTCTGTCTTTCTCATGTTAAGTCTTGGCTGGTAGAGGTGTGTTTATAATCTTGTGTGTGTGTGTGTGAACGTGAAAGTGCACCACTGCCACCTACAGAACACATGGCTCTTTAAGCAGCCGGCAAGACAAACTCACTCCCTTTGGGCCTTATTAAAGCCTTATTTCCACCCATGAGAGGCAGATAAGCCCCAGTTCAGTCCCCACCCTCACCCATGAGACGCACATAAGCCCCCCCCCCCCCCTTAATTATATTTTTGCTGATTTTTTCAAAAAGATAAAGACGGATGCCGAAAAAAGGGCAGGACACTTTCTTAGTGGTTTGCCTTATTGATTGAGATGCTGAAAGCCATTGGACCATTTCACTGGTCTGGGAGGTTCAAACGAGGGTTTTATGTCATGCCTTTTAAATCTTTCTAATAAAATATTAATTAAAAGAGGGAGATTCACAAGGTATTATTCAGCAACCCTTCCGTTGTGAGAATTAATGAACGAACGAGTGTGTGGGAAGGATTCGTCTCGTTACCTGCTATAGATGGACTATGACAGCAGTGATAAAGAGTTCACTTCACTCCATAATTAGAGGCACAGAAGCTGAAGCAAGACTGCATTGATTTCAAGAAGATTGTGCTGGCGAATCGCTTTTTTGAGACATTCAGCAATGTGATTAAAAGACTGTGTTTTAAATGCCAGTTACCTGGTTCATCCTCACTGTATCTCCATCTATTTTAGTAAAACTGTATAATACAGCCCATCTCTGTGTACTATTACAAATATCCCGCACAGGACTCCAGGCCACATAAACAGACAGATATGAATCCTCATTAAAGCAGTAAAGCTGCTGCTCCAATTAGATTTACCTTCCAGTTACCTAATTTCATGCCTCAGCGTTTAGTTTACCTCAGAGTAAACTTTAGCTGCTTGTTAGCCCATAGTAGAAGACAACACTTCACTGGATATTTAATTCATGTCCCTTTTCAACTATATGGGCTTGTTGAGTGAATAACTCTAATTGACTTTTATATAATAGTTTGAACAACTCTTCCCCTCGTGATTCTAATATTTTCTGCTAAGGTGGATCGATATAATGCTATCAGTGTGTATTGGAAACGTGGATTTATTGCTACAGATGAATGGCTAAAGCCAGGGGCATCAAGAACTTCATTTCTGATGTGACTTCTTTCCACCAGGCTATAAGATGTGACCACAGGAAGAAAAAAACCTTTTTAGAAACTTAGTCATTGATCTCTTAAGTGTAACATGTTATTCATATGGTGTTTTGTTTAGCATTCAAATCCAATCTGACAAATATATTTAGATTTAATAACCAAGCAAATTGCATCTGAATTGCATCACAGTTATAGTAGTATATATTTTTGTATTATGGCAAACAGCAACTCTGATATAAATAGTATATGAAATATGTATGAAATCTAAATATTTTGGATAATTCTAATGTTTTTGAATTATAGCATATGAAATATTAAAAAATTTTTAACTGACAAGCTGCGCAAATCCACGTTTATTATCAGCATGGATTTGCACAGCTTGTCAGTTAACAACGGCTCTGTGTAGTAACAGCTGCTCTATGTGAAACCATGCACCTGATGGAATTTACCGCTGATTAGAGAACCAGCTTTACTGCACATTAATTATTGGCCGATATTTATCGTGCACACTTAATATATATATATATATATATATATATATATATATATATATATATATATATATACATTAAAAGACCAGGGAATTTCTGCAATCAACATAGAACATATCAGTGACTCAATCCACCAGTATTCATACCGCATCTCTCTGAAAAATAATGATCCAAATGTTTTCTTTCCTTGTCTCTGTACTGATGCGGCTGCAAGTAATTGGCATCACTCAACAAAGTCTTTGTCGCTGATGTATAAACCCGGACACAGCCAGGACAAATTGAGAGTGATCAGTTCCTTCATTACCTATACACCTTCCCATAAAACTGGCAGTCATAATCTAAAAAAAAGTGGGGTCTAGAGATGATTAAACAAACATTCCATGGAATAGTTAACCCAAAAATAAAAATTTGCATTGAAAATGCAGCTTTTTCCTTAACATGAAGATAACTCTCATAAGTTTGAACTCTCATTCTGACCGCACACATTCACTGCAGTGATGTAAGGCTAAATTTCCCTATTCTATCTATTCTGAAAAACAAACAAACTCATCTACATCTTGGATGGCCAGAAGGTGAGTAAATGTTCAGCAAATGTTCATTTTGGGTGAATTAAAAGCCCTTTAAAGGCCACAGTGCTTATTTATCAAGTGGAAATGGAATCATAACATAAAATTAACAAATGTACACACACACACACACACACACACACACACACACACACACACACACATATATATATACATTTATACATATACAGGATACAGGTGCATCTCAAATTAGAATGTTGTGGAAAATTCATTTATTTCAGTAATTCAACTCAAATTGTGAAACTCATGTATTAAATAAATTCAATGCACACAGACTGAAGTACTTTAAGTCTTTGGTTCTTTTAATTGTGATGATTTTGGCTCACATTTAACAAAAACCCACCAATTCACTCAACAAATTAGAATATGGCGACATGCCTGTCAGCTAATCAACTCAAAACACCTGCAAAGGTTTCCTGAACCTTCAAAATGGTGTCTCAGTTTGGTTCACTAGGCTACACAATTATGGGGAGGACTGCTGATCTGACAGTTGTCCAGAAGACAATCATTGACACCCTTTACAAGGAGGGTAAGCCCTAACATTCATTGCCAAAGAAGCTGGCTGTTCACAGAGTGCTGTATCCAAGCATGTTAACAGAAAGTTGATTGAAAGGAAAAAAGTGTGGAAGAAAAAGATGCACAACCAACCGAGAGAACCGCAGCCTTATGAGGATTGTCGAGCAAAATCAATTCAAGAATTTAAGTGAACTTCACAAGGAATGGACTGAGGCTGGGGTCAAGGCATCAAGAGCCACCACACACAGACGTGTCAAGGAGTTTGGCTACAGTTGTCATTTTCCTCTTGTTAAGCCACTCCTGAGGAGTCTAACCTGGGCTAAGGAGAAGAAGAACTGGACTGTTGCCCAGTGGTCCAAAGCCCTCTTTTCAGATGAGAGCAAGTTTTGTGTTTCATTTGGAAACCAAGGTCCTAGAGTCTGGAGGAAGGGTGGAGAAGCTCATAGCCCAAGTTGCTTGAAGTCCAGTGTTAAGTTTCCACAGTCTGTGATGATTTGGGGTGCAATGTAATCTGCTGGTGTTGGTCCATTGTGTTTTTTGAAAACCAAAGTCACTGCACCCAGTCACTGCATCGCTGACCAGCTTTTTGAAGATGCTGATTTCATTATCCAGCAGGATTTGGCACCTGTCCACACTGCCAAAAGCACCAAAAGTTGGTTAAATGACCATGGTGTTGGTGTGCTTGGCTGGCCAGCAAACTCACCAGACCTGAACTCCAGAGAGAATCTATGGGGTATTGTCAAGAGGAAAATGAGAAACAAGAGACCAAAAAATGCAGATGAGCTGAAGGCCACTGTCAAAGAAAACTGGGGTTCCATACCACCTCAGCAGTGCCACAAACTGATCACCTCCATGCCACGCCGAATTGAGACAGTAATTAAAGTAAAAGGAGCCCCTACCAAGTATTGAGAACATGTACAGTAAATGAACATACTTTCCAGAACGCCAACAATTCAAATTTTTTTTTTATTGGTCTTATGAAGTATTCTAATTTGTTGAATTGGTGGGATTTTGTTAAATGTGAGCCAAAATCATCACAATTAAAAGAACCAAAGAATTAAACTACTTCAGTCTGTGTGCACTGAATTTATTTAATACACGAGTTTCACAATTTGAGTTGAATTACTGAAATAAAATAACTTTTCCACGACTTTATTGAGATACACCTGTATATATATATATATATATATATATAATCCTATTTTAATGAATTACTTGGTCACACTTTATTTTAAGGTTCAATTCTCGCTATTAACAAACCATTAACTACGACTTTTGCCTCAGTTAACTGCTAATTTGCTGCTTATGAATAGTTAGTGAGGTAGCTGTTTAGTTTAGGTATTGGATAGGATCTGGGATGTAGAATATGGTCATGCAGAATATGTGCTTTAGAAGTACTAATAAAGAACCAGTATGTTATTAATTGGCATGCTAGTAAGCAAGTAGTTAATAGTAAGTATTGGTCCCTATACTAAAGCGTTACCAGTTACTTTTTAACATTACATTTTTTTTTCAACCACTCGACCAGATAATATTTTTATTCATTACACAATAAAAAGTAAAATAAATGAAGTGATTTTTGCTTTAAATCTGTATGTGAAAATGAGCTGCTAATCCCTATTGTGAAGAATAAAAATGTTAGGGTTTAACATTCATGCTAAGATAGTTCAGCAAGACAGCGTTGCACAAAGCTCACCCGGGCATCCACACATGATAAACAGAGCATGACTAAAAGCAATCACCTTCCCCATTCAGATCCCTTTGTCAGATGAGTGACCGTGTGCATGTTTTCACCTGAATGTGATGTCACATCTCGCCTCATCTGTACACATCTCTTTCCGTCTCTACATGCAATCACAAGTTCCTTGGCAACCTTTAAGGACTCTCTGTGAGAGTGGCTGGCAAGGAGCCACAGCAACACCAGCACGCACCTAAAATACGGTAACTATTAAATTTTAATGAGATACAAATGTTTTCCTCCATGTGCTAAGCTTTCAGTACTGCCTCCTGCAGAAACAGACAAAATTGTGCAGTGTACCAGACAGGGCACCCCTTCCATTACCTTTCTCGTGTGGGAATGCTTTTGTTTGTTGGTGCAGAAGGGAAAACAGGCAGGTCTGAACTGCTGCAGTATGTCAGCTGGATAAATACATACTTTTTGCCTGTCAGACAATACAAAAATGTCATCTCTTACCGATAGACAGACAGACAGACAGACAGACAGACAGACAGACAGACAGACAGACAGACAGATAGATAGATAGACAGATAGATAGATAGATAGATAGATAGATAGATAGATAGATAGATAGATAGATAGATAGATAGATAGATAGATAGATCTATCATATCATATTTGCAAATGCTGTCTCTAAAGCCCTGAATGAGATCTGACCCTGTACGCAGAGAACAAGCTGTTTTGAGTGATATAATCTGTGACCAGTCAGGGTTTGTGATGTGATTTGACTATGAAGGCAGATAGCTGCAGTGCCGCTGGGCTTCAACCAAACTCCAGTACACATGCAATTACATAATTGTAATGGTTGTATATTATTGTATATAATAATATAGTATGGTATAATTGCTAAATTGTTTTGCTTGGCTGGCAGTTAAGAAACAGGATGTTAGCCAGACCATGTTTACAACATAGCAAATAAAGAAAATGCACAGAGGATCTATGTGGACACAATAAAATGTCAGCTGGGGAAAACATCCAAAAGTCAAAGTCAGCTTCCTACGCACTTTATGTTCTCATATACCCTCCTCTGTTCTTACTAACATTTGCCTTATAAAAGACCACCCCTGTCATTGCAAACAAGCAATTGCTATTTATTTGACCTCAGAAAACGCCTCCTCTTTGACAATAGCAGCTCTCTTTGGGTCTGTGTAATGATAATCAGTGACTTGAGGGACAATTTGTGCACTTTCATTTTACACTGACGGACCCTCTAGTATTGTAATCATACATAATTATATAAGAAACGCTGAGACCGAGGAAGTGCAGTGTATGAAAATTGCTTTGAGAAGATCTCCTTCTTTCTTAACAACCCACAAGAATAAATATATTTACGCTTTTCTTCTCACCAGGGAAATAAGAAGGCTTTAACGTATCCTATAATGTCTGATGTGGGATGGATGCATGCTGCTAATAAAGTCTTAATCCTTATAAAGTCCTAAACCGTTTCCCATAAACATGTACTAAACTATGTGTTTTATAGTGGTGTCTTATGTGTTGCAATGTTCTCATAATGAATCACTGTTGGTAATGAAATGTTTGATTTATCATTATATGAGAAAAGCGGACTAAACAAACAAAGGCTTGACAGAAGTCAATGATCTATCAATAATTTCATGTTACCAGTGTGCATGAACAGTAATAAAGTAGCATAAATATTCTTTTCAACAGAGTCACATATTGTTTTCCTCAGATTGTCTGACTTTAAAAATCAGGAGAGTGCAAAGAATAAGATATTATATAAAAATACAGAATTAAATATGCAGATTTAGTTTACTGGACAGCTATTTCAGCCTCTTAAGTGTGACTATTGTTTGTCTTTTAATTTTATTAAACATGAGTGCATTACAAGGTCAAGTGTACAATTCTTTTAAATTGTTTAAATATGCATTATTTATTTATAATAGATTTAGGATGCATTAAACTGATCAAAAACTATATTACAAAGTTTTAGAATGATTATTAGAATGATTTCTGGAGGATCATGTAACACTAAAGACTGGATTAATGGCTTCTGAAATTCAGCTTTGCCAGTACAGGAATAAACTACATTTATACAACATTAAAATAGAAAACAGCTATTTTAAATTGCATAATATTTTAAAAACAGAAAAAGAAAAGCCTGACACGGATAACTTTGCACTCTGTGAAACCATGCAATTAAGGTGTTTTTGGAGCTTATGTCGTCCTTGGTGATGAGCTGTATTTGACCTCAGGGGAGCGGGAATTGAATACAAACACAAGGTCAGAACTTTAAGCTTTAAAGTTTTGCGTCAAAGTATGGCTCAAGAACAACTGAGGGTTCTTTGACCCACTTTGCTTTTGTTTAAAACAAATTTCATTAGTACGGGAATCACCGAGGGAAAACATTCCCTCACTCACAAACTGCACTCAAGACACGATTCCTGCATCTTAATAACCTACTTTAATTCTGGGGGCTTGTTATCCAACCAAAATTTCTGTTGTGAATAGAAAAGTTGCTCAGCATGGCAATGTGTCTCTCAGTGTGTAGTTATCAGAGCACTCTTCTGAGCCTTCATGCTCTGCTGGTCTTCCTGCGAGTGATGGCCTCTAGTCCATTAATTACCCCCACATATAATTGGTGTTTTCAACACTCTCGCCATGGCATGCAAAAATGTCGTCTCGCCTGGATAATTTCTGCTGACTAATGGATACATGCATTATTAACAATTCACCCGGGATGACCGATCCAGTGCTCTTCACTTGGCCCTTGAGATGGACTCACTTTAGATATCATTCATTTTAAATGAAAGCAACTCTGTCCAATTAAGAAGATGTGTCGTTATATTTAAGCCACCCTATGGGATCAAACGGTCTGACACCATAACGACATGAAATCTTGAGCGAGACATCCGAGAAGCACAATGACATCCTACTGGAAAAGGGGATAACGTTTACAAATTGTTTTAAATGGATAGTTCACACAAAAATTAAAGTTCTGCCACCATTCATTCAGAATTTTGTACCAAAATAATGGTATAATTTTACTTCTTCCGTGAAAATGTTTTGTAATTGTTTTCTATGCAACCACTGTGAATAGGTACTGAAAGGACACAAAATCAACAAAAAAAATTAAAGCATATGTAAGCTGCATAGAGTTACTTTGGTTCACAAACATTGGTTTTGTTTTTTGATTGTCCAATATACAAACAATACTGGTTTGAATTGGGCTATCATATGTTTGATATGCCAATATTACACATTCTTTAAGTATAAAAGATTTATGGCATTATATTTTTTTCTCTATATGATAATTTTTTTATTCATAAGCCAGCATAAGATTTTAAATGGAATCCCATCTAATTTGAATGAATCTTATAACTTTGTAATAAACACAAACAAAAACATAACATATCTAAAATATTATACAAACAATTCTTTAAAAATCCTAGATGTTTATGATAACCTCAACACTAGATGTTAAGGTTATGTTTATTGCATAACTTGATTTTTTATTTAATTTTATTTATTTATTTATTTATTTATTTTGGCCTTTACTTCATCAAAATAAATTTTTTCCCTTAATTTTTTATATTAAATTGCAATTATTCTCAAATTGTTGTATAACAAACTAAAACAAACAAACAGTATTTTACATTAAACTTTGTGCCTTTCTTTAACCGGTTGTTTTATTTCATGAGTTCACTTTATGTAATGTGTTTTTCCAACACTCACAGACACGTTCTAAGTCTCAAAACATTATGTCTCCAGCTGACTCTAGTATTATGGCAAAAATTGCTATGCATAATTTACATTCAGTGTGTTTTGTGCTCCCATCTACAGCTAGTAAAAAAGCCCCCAAAACACCAAAAGAAACTAATGAGCACGATTTCTCTTCAATAAAAGCTTCTTAATAATAGAATTTCAATTTTATCTAAATTCCCTACCATGGGAGGTAATGAATTCATTTTTTAAAACCATTACATAAGCTGCAATCTAATGAATCAATAATTTAGACACTTCATATTGCAAATATCCACTTTCATTGGTTAAGACAAGCCTTAACAAAATGTTTTCCATTAGAGAGGGCATGCCCTCTGCTCTAGAAAATATACTGGACTCTTTAATAAAAGCAATTTTAAAGGGCTAAGCACCAATTGGGTTATACAGGAAATCCAATGTTATGTTTTTATGTTATGTTATGTTATGTTATTTATACTGTAATGTTTCCCTGCAATGTGAATATTGTGTTGTTATGTTATGTTAATTTAATTTATTTAATTGTTATGTTATGTTATGTTATGTTATGTTATGTTATGTTATGTTATGCAAAGAGGCAAAGAATAAGAGAGAGGAATTACCACACAGACCCACAAATAATAATAAAAAAAAAAGTTCAATGTTTCAAGGCCTGTGCATCACTTTGTGCTCATAGATCAGCACTGAGGACAGCATCCATAATTTAAGGTCTGCAGATGAGGAAGTTCAGGGTAGAAAAGTGGTGTTGCATTTTTCATTAAATTCAGAGAGACAGTGAAAGAAAATAGAAGACATGTCAAAGCCTGATGTCTGGAAATGGGGATTAATGCAGAAAAGCATGTGCTCTCCTCGGGTCCCCTGCTCTGTGCGGCTCTGCCGAGTGCTCCACCTTCTGCTCCCGTGACTGTACCCTCATTTGTTGAGCAGTGCTCATAATGAATGACATCCACGCCAGGCCTAATGCCAGCTTTGAGTCAGGTCGTGTTTGTTTCTGTTTTTTTTTTTTTTGAGAGGTATTTATTACATCAAGTAGCAGAGGCATAACATTCAATTCTGTATTTGCCCGCTGCTTTGTTTTAATGTACCTTTATTATTTTTGAAGGGAGGTTTCACTGATTTTCTAATTTTATTCTTCTTTATTTTTTAATACAGCTATAACTTTGTCCCTTTATGCTGAAAAGTCACCCGTTTTTGCATGTAGATAATAATAGTTTCAAACTGACATGCAAATTTTAAATAAAAAGTCACTGGCTCCTGAAAAAAAAAAAAAAAAAATCTTGAACTGGATATAAGACTGATATCCCTTTACAGATGTGGTTATTGATTTTGAATGTGCTTGTACCTCATAAGACAGTGATGATGATCATATGAGCAGCCTTCCATCCACATGCACAACAGAGCAAAAATACAGTTTCATGAACATCTCATATATGTCATGTGCACAGAACTTGATATATCTGAACTCATAACTCGACTGCAGGTCATTGTCACAGTCTGGATCTGGGTAAGTTAAATGTGTCTTGAAGCCATTACGTTCTTGTCAAACTCAGTTTATGGGCTTCATGAATTGTTCATGGTGCGTGTCTGATACATACAGAAGTCACTTCTACTTCAGTGCTATAGAATAGGAGGAAGCCATTGTAATTCAGTACAGAAAGTGATATTTCATTTACACCCTCAGATGGAGAGGAGAAACAGCTGGTTCGTCATGCAATTGAAGAATCTGTAATAATGGACAAAGCATCAGATACAAAATAAAAGAGGTCAAAAGGCCACCAAAGTGTAATAAAAAACTGCTTTTTTGGAAAAACCGGAAAGTTCTGTCATTTCAGATTTCCGTCACTGTGGCCCAGGTTAACTTTCAATACATAATAAACACCTTTACATACTTCACAAGAAACACAATTACTGAAATTACACAAGTTATCCTTAAAAAGTTTACATTTAAAATATGTTAATATCTGTTGTTATTTTTCACTAGAGAAGGAAGGTTTTTTCAAGAAAAACTTAAGTCTTTAAATTTAAAATATGTTAATATCTGTTGTTATTTTTCACTAGAGAAGGAAGGTTTTTTCAAGAAAAACTTAAGTCTTTAAGACGTTGAACACGTGTAAACAGTTTAAAGACGGTCTGGATGTACAAGCCTAAAAAATAATAAAAATAAAATAAAATATACTGCAAGATTTATGTCAATTTAATCCTGATGACCAGGGGTGCAAAAATGAGCTACGCAAAATCTGAACATATGGGCCAATGACCAATAGCATAAAACACCAGACGGGGCTCGGACCCTCTCAAAAGAGCTTTTTGTACCTCTAGGGGTGACCCAGGAAGCTACTTTGATAACAATCACTATTGTTTCAGATGTGCTAATGTATTTAACCCCATGCAGGTTACAGGAACTGCAATTAGTGGATGAAAAGCATCTGCTAAATGACAATTAACATCTGCCGTTTGTCCACAAAGCTGCTGATTACCCCTGAATCAGACCAACTGTTGAGCAGGTCTGGTGCTAATGGTGCTAAATAACTATTTACATGATATAGCCAACACTGATGGTTTTTTAATAAATGTCATATCTGCTTATAAAAACGAAAGCGTGTTGTGATGTTTGGAGAAAATGAATCACCAGCACATGGTCACGTGACCCTTTCTCATGGATGCTTCCCACAAGGTCATATTCTCCATTTCATATCCTAATAGCAGCACTGTCAGATGATTCATCCATAATTCGCAACACGGAGTCTATGTGATGCAGTTTAACTGTAATGTTATGTTTTATGCTTGCCGTTGCTGCTATTTGCTATTCGTTTCCCCTCAGTTAGGTTAGGTTACCATTTAAATATCATGAACATATGTTATATAGCCTACATAAACATTACATTATATTCATCACAAACCGTAGCTGGCTTGATAATACTGGCTAGCCTTCTATCCGCTTGATGACTGGCGAGTAGCTCGTCGTTCAGTCGCACAGCTGTGGGAACAGCGCCACCCAGTGTTGTGTTTTCCTGCTGCAGTCGTCAGAGCAACGGCATGACGTCAAAGAGCGTTGCTGCTGGGACACAGTAGAAAACAGTTGCTATAGTGACCTCCCCTTCAGCCAAGCCATCTGAGACCAGTTCGTCGTGGTTTCATCTCTAAGGAAGAAAATGTCCTGTGCAGTGACATTTTAACGGCAGAACAATATTATAATTTTAATACATTCTTGAATGCACCTCCTACTTTCATGTAAATTATTAAAACTTCTTGAACTTTTTCCCGTGGAGACAGAGGTCAGCATGAACATAATCCTGTCAAACAGCTCCGACTGCAGTGGTATCTGATCTATCTATCTATCTATCTATCTATCTATCTATCTATCTATCTATCTATCTATCTATCTATCTATCTATCTATCTATCTGTCTATCTATCTATCTGTCTGTCTCTCTGTCTCTCTGTCTGTCTGTATTTGTCTGTATGTTAGTTAAAATCCTTGAATTTGCACCATGTCAACACAGATACTTTGCACAAAAGGGTACAAAACAGGGCCTGAAATTCTTTCTTTTTTTTTAAACTAATAATCAGTTAAAAGAAGTCTTTTCTATTTATTTATGTGCAACCCATAAGGCAAATGTTTCGTTTCAGTTTATAAATAAAATGCTTTTTACAGTTAAAATAAACACCAGAATGGGAACGAGAGGAATGCAGTTTTTAAGCTTTCATTCAGCGGCGGCTTGATAATTTAAAACTTTTTCTTTTCTTTTTTTAATACAATAACACATGTTCAGTGTTGAGCTTTTGAATGCACTCAACACTACAATTTGTGTAAAAAAATGGAATAAGATTAAAATTGAGATCAAAATGTTAACGAATTGACTTTTTAAAATATAGCCTGTTATATAAAATCATTGTTATTATTTAAAAAATAATTCATAATAAATAGTAAAATAGCACAGTGAAACATTTAGCAGAATTTCAGCTTTTGCTAAAATTAATTTAATAATGCAGTTTTGTTTAGTGCATATTTTCTTTACATAAAATAGTTTGGGGTTTATTATTATTATTTTTTTTTCTGTTCGTATACTAACTACCACAAGAGGGCAGCTTAGCATCAGTTAGTGAAGCACTTCACAGCAAACACCGTCTATGCCCATGACAAAAGTCACAAGAATCACAGTGATTTGAAATGTTTTCCATCTATGCATAGGTGCACATCCAGTAGATTTAGATTGTCAGGAGGGAGCTTTTGCAATCACTGACTTGTGTCTCTGCTTTTTTTGCACAACTCACAACAATGCATTGCATACATGTGCAGTTATGTCCAAATTATACTGCTATGACACAATAGATAAAGATATAAAGATAAAGTATAAAGATACATTTAATTACTAAACAAACAAGAATCACTGTTTTAATCAGTAGAGGTACAAATGGCTGTTATCAGGCTCGATTGGATGTGAAAAAAATTGTTAAAATTCTGTAAACAAAACATACACAATTGATATAAAAATATACAAAATATACAAAGGTAACTTTAATAACTTAGCCTATAACTTATGCAGTTTTTTTTCTTCTTCTTCTTTTTTTTAATGGCAACTGGTTTCATTATGATGTTTTGGATCATCTAGACAATTTTACTTTCCAACCTGACATTTGCAAAATTAACAAAATGCATTACATGTCAGTTCAATCAATGATAAATACTTCCTTCTCAAAGCAATCAATATTAGATCCGTTTTCATTTATGAAAAATAAATGTTTATGGAATTAGTCATGAAATCAATAACCAAACATCCAGTATTTATATTACAGGAAAAAAAAATCAAACTGACTCTTGCAACATTTGTAATTAAATATGTCTGCATAAAGCAGTTTGATTGGGATTTGACAGAAAACACACTCCACGTCATGATTTCCCACCAGCAGTGACCTGACATATCAAACACTCAATCTACAAGTGTCAACGTGAGGATCATATCAACTATTGGCCTTTCTACCCTAGGTATCTTATGTCAAGAATAATGACGAGGGCAAAAAGAAAATCCGTCATGTCAAATCAAGAGTGGTATATTTGTGTATCAGCCAAAAAGAGCACACAATTTCATTCCCCCGGAGCTCATATTATCATTTATTTCTACTTTTTAAGGGGTTTAGAGTCCAGCTTGACGTCTATACATCAGCACAAAGCTGGACCGTACATGTGCATCTCTCCAAATCCTCTGACCTGGATTTAAAGAGCACTTAAAGGACACTTCAATTTCAAGATGACACAGTTTTTCTCTCCTGAGAGAAAGCTCTGCTGAACACGGTTCTTACAGCACAAAGACTCACCTAACCCCAAAACCAAATCATAATAGGCTTGAAATGTAAAATGTCAACAATTGCACCACTGTATCATAAGCCTCACTTCCCTTGCCTTTCTCTTGATGTCTGTCTAGAAAAAAAAAATGCATTAGTGCAAAATCATTATTGCAACCTTCTCAAGAGCACACAAACATATAAATCAGCAGCAGATTCAAGTATGACTAATAACGTTGCACATTTGATCACAACAGAACTGCCATTCAATGAATGCAAAGGAGAACTGAAAATATATGGGAAATGGGCTGATGCTCACACCGTTATCTGAAAACAAACATTGAGTTATTAGCTTGGCAATACTAGGAGATATTGTGAACTAAATATAGCCTATTTAGATGTTGTTATCTAGTAGTTAATATGTTTTCAATAAAATGGGTACTGACAGCATCATACAACTCAAATTAATAACATGGTGTGGTGAGTGCAAATAAAAAAAAACAATTCAACATGCATGGAGCGGTATGAACTAGCCTCCACTGTATGACATACTGTACTGAATATGCAAGTGTACTGCGCCCCTTGATTCCTTTTGAGGGAACGCAAGTGTTGAGGATCAAGCGGCTTTTATTTTAAGCAGCACAAAGCATACAGAACAACAACTGAGTTCAGAGCATTCTGTTGCGTTTATGGGTTGGGGAGTCTGTGATGACGTCTGCGCACTGGACCGAGGTCCGCTTCCTGGTGCCTGCGCTGCCAAGATGGAGGGCCATCTCCTCCGATATGAAAGTGTTCAAGTCCACATCGTGCAGTCCGTTCCTCCTGCGCCCTGCATTGGAGCTGCCGCTGACATGAGTCGGAGAGCCGGGAGTGCTTGAGCGGACGCTGATGCTGGCCATCGCTCCACTCAGACCTGGAACCAAAGACGAGAGATAATTCACGTGCCCTCCGGTTTCATCACATGCACACTTTCACACTTTAAAAACACTGAGCAACTCTGTGTCAACACCACATTCACAAACCATGAATAATGAAACATCCTGAGGATGTGATGGGCTTAGCTGGCAGTGATTTTACAAAAAAAACCTCTACACAGCATGTGGTAACAACTGAAGGTAATGTGAAGGCAACTTCATGTTTCCAGTGTATTGCAGTGATGCTATGTTTGTAGAGGTATGATATTCTGTGCTTGAAAATAAACCTAAAGGTCCCTTCATCCAGACATCTAGCTCTAAATATACTATGGATCATACAGTCCATGTATTTGAACCATCTGAGTGCCAGTAGAGAAGATTTTCTTTTGAATGTCTGCCAGCCTATACAAATAACAATTAAAAAACAAGAATGTTAAATTAACAAATAAAATAAACATATCATGGCCCCCCCCCAAAAAAAAAAACAACAACAACAACTAACAACTAAAATAAGAGCATTAAACACTCAAAGAAATTACAAATAACATATTACTACAATTAATTTATAAATAATAATAATACTGTTATTAAAACTTACATTTGTTTTTTTCCCCCCAGGTATTATTTATATACTCATAAAACAAAATTATATATATATATATATATATATATATACATATATATATATATGTATACATATATATATATACATATATATATATACATATATATATATACATATATATATATCATACATATATATACATATACATATATATATATATATATATATATATATATACTATATATATATATATATATATATACATATACATATATATATCAAACTACAAAGTGTGTAAAATATATATCATTATATAGTATCCAATAATATTAGCTCTATACAACAAATTTCTAAAGGAGAAAAAAAATTGTATGGAGCTAATACTATACTACTGCATTTAAAATAACCACCATATGTAAACTACAAAGTGCAGTTGCTAAATGTTAAGACAAATATGTGCACTGATATACACAATCATGTTCAGTCAGCTGTATCTTAACTATGAGCGGGCAGTAATATTTACCATGTAGTGCTATGGCCTCACAGAAGGGCTGTAAATCAGTCTCTACAGATGATTCTGTGTCTGATGAAGGCGGTCGGTTGGGAGACATGACAGTCAGTTTGGGGGCTGCTCTAGAAGTCCTTGGTGGTGGCGCTTTACCACAGAGGAAACTTATCAACTCCTCCCTTCGTATAGTTCTCCTTCGCTTTTTTACCCAGGCCAAAACATCTTTATTACGTCGCTGATGACCAATCTGGATTCCTAAGTCAAAGCTCCTCTTGTGTGCATCAACGCTCTCTGTTAAACAGATCACAGTCAGAAGTATGTATGCATTCAGTTTAGTTGGGTTCTAGATTTGTGCAAAATCAAATATGTAATAATGAGTTACCTTTGTAAAGATTAGTCACTGCTGTTGCAGCGTTCTGAAACGGAGACCACAATGACAGTCCTTGCTGATGACAGACTCGATCTGCAAGACAAGAGTAAAATCAGGGACGCTCGCAGGACATTAAAGACAAGAAAGATTACGAAAATAGGTCCAGAAACGCATTCAGATAGGATTTCTGTTGTTAACCTTTACACTAAAGATTAGGAAACGCATAGAAAATACTTTTTCTAACCGTGTAGACAATACACATTGAATTCCACTGGTTTTGCAATGGATTACACCAACATTCACAAATGTCAACACTATTTACAAAGAGTCATTAAATTCCTAAGCATAAAAGAGCTAATTTATTGCTCACATAAGAAGCACTCACCATTTTACACATTTGCACATCAGCATGCCAAGACACATTTATACATTAATAAAGATAGTTCACCGGTCTAGCCTAGGTCATCATTCACTTCTACTGTATGGAAAAGGATACAATGAAAGTGAATGATAACTGAGGCTGTCAACACCTGACATTCTTTTGAGCTCCACAAAGATATCCATACCGGTTTGAAACAACATGTGTTACTAGTTAGTAACCAAAGGTATATTCAAATATTAACACTAAGTTTTATTTCAATATTCACTTTTTATAAAAGAAGAAGGGAAAGAAGAAAAGGAGGGGGAACGAAAAAGAAGAGAGGGGGGGGGAAAAAAAGGGGGCGGGGGGAAAAAAGGACAAGGGGGGGGAAGGGAAAAAATAATATTAACACTAAGTTTTATTTCAATATTCACTTTTTATAAAAATGTATCTAACAGATAAATGTGTATTTGTTTAATTGTCATGTATGTATGCGTGTGTGTATATATACATATACACACACACATGCATACATACAATATATATATATATATATATATATATATATATATATATAATATATATATATATTATATATATTAATATATAATCTATAAAATATATATACATACACACTCTTTATATTAGACTAATAGTATTGCATTTAAAACAAACAATAACCACCAACCACAGATCACTAATTGTTGAGACAAATAGGCGCAATAATTTTCGGGTAAACTAACTATCCCTTTAAGAGCGATTTCAAATATTGCTCATGTTAACCAGACAATGGCTCTGTGTTCAGCTTTAGTGTCCTACACGGACAATTTATCAGAGTAACATAGGTGCGTTCAAAAGTGCCTCTGTGTTTGCACAATGGTAGGCTGTTAAGTACACTTGGTTTTGAAACACGGCCACAATAGGACATAAGCTAGCTCATTAACCGGCAGAGCTTTGTGTCAAATTTTTTAATTTAATAAGCCTATAACGCGTTAATGCGTTCCACTTAAAAATAAGCTTTTACAATACAGACAGTTTAACCGAGAGGAACAATAAAAAGCTCGTGTTAACTGGCTAGCTAGCCGGCTTTCCGGCTAACGTTAGCCGGTTAGCAAGGCCACTATAACAACGAACAAACTGTCAAACACAGCCAGACCGGCGCAGCTAAAGCGGTGAAAAACAAACAGAAACCGCTGCTATTGTCACTTTAGTGGCCAAATGAGACCAGTATGGGCTTTTTAGTCGGAAAGTGTGGTTCGTTCTCGAAACAACAGGTTTACGCGATATTTCTCCAGAGCGAGCGGTTTCTTTAGCCGAGCTGCTGGAGGTCGGAGGCCCGCTGGTGGGGTCTCTTTCTCCGCGCACAGACCTTTATAAAGTTGCGCCACCGCCGTAGCGGAGTTCTGGAAGAGGTGCCAGAGTTTCTCCTGGTTCTGGTCCACCTCCTCCTCGCTAGGCTCTTCCCTCTCGGCCTCCGCGAGGCACTGGCGCTCCCACTTGGAGAACCAGTGCTCGGGTCCGTGTTCGTGGATCTCCGCTTCGCCCTCCTCCTTCTTCTCCTCCATGATGAACACTGAGAAACTTCGGTGAACTTCTGCTCGTTTTCTGGGGGATTTCTTGCTCTTGTGGGTTGATTCTCGTTCTTGAACTCACACACCACCGGATACGCGTCGGTTAATATCCTTAGTTCTGG
This sequence comes from Cyprinus carpio, assembly GCF_018340385.1. Taxonomy (NCBI): domain Eukaryota; kingdom Metazoa; phylum Chordata; class Actinopteri; order Cypriniformes; family Cyprinidae; genus Cyprinus; species Cyprinus carpio. The sequence continues at coordinate 25,145,989 of NC_056599.1, read as the reverse complement.
ATCTGCGGGTTTGAAATAAAACGAAATGAAGTGAAATGTTTTGTCTTTTGTGAGGCCGAAATCTAATTACCCAGGACTGTCGCTATCTACCCCGGTTTAAGGGTCGCTTTTGCCCTGCGCACAGCGCGCAGCCTCTGACGCGCCTTAAAGTGGGCTTAAAAAAACTAAAATAACGCACTTAATTTTTTTTATTAAATATATATAATATATAATCTAAAAACCAAAACCAAAATAAAATATTATAAGAATAAATATTGGACTACATATTCAAAAAATAAAAACAACAATAATTCACAATCAACAATTTATTTGTTTATAACATTAAATTATTAAACGTTAGCAGCTTGTACTGGTCATAGCTATAGGCCTATCTGAGTAAGTGGTAAGTTATAAACTGCATCACCGTGTTAACCCTAAATTAGCTGGTCTTTTGATCAGATACTGTAACTGCCTACTTGGTGTCAGATATGCAAACACACAAGTGCATGGACACACATAGGCTACACAATGTAAATTATAATAAAACTGATTTCCATTGACAAAATATGTGTTGCATAACAGTAGGCTATCTCTTTTACAGGGTATATCTGACCCACATATGTATTTTTGTAAGTAAGGTTAACAATGCATGCTTAGCTGGAAACTCAAAGAATGTAAACGGGTTCTGCTTAGATACAGTTGCAGTGTGAGACTTACGCTCAAACAAGGTTAGTGTAGAAAACATGCTAAAATCAATCGCAAGTAAATCCAAACGCCATTGAAAAATACCAATACACCAATATTCAAAATACCACTTCATTCTTGGTGCTATAGGTCACTAAGGACATGGGGTTGACTCCCAGGAAATATATAGAATTATAAAATATACATGCATAGGTTTTTGTAAAGTAGCTATTAAAGAAAATGTCATCCTATTTCATATGAAAAACTTTTTATAGGGTTGCGCAAATTCTCCATACATTCCCACCCTTTGGTTTGCATTTATGTTGAACCAACCAGATTACAAATGCTATCACAGCGGTAGATGCCACGTCTGTCCATTCTTTGATCAGTTTGCATTGATGTAGAAAACAGAATATGAAATTAATGCAAAGACACTGAAAGCACTGGGGCTCCAGGTGTGAAACAACTGCAATAATGCACAGTCATCCCTGAGGAATTACTATCAGCTTTTATTGTGAAATCAAGTCATTTTGTCCTCTTTTATACAGAAAGCACTTCACTGCATAAGTAAATCAATGAATCATGATGAGATTGTTCACTTGATGTGGTTTTGGCTAAAATGGTATTTGATTGAAACAAATGTTAATTTGAAACAGAACACAAACATCTTGTTCATGCTGATGTATTAACAATACGGCAGCCAGTACAGAATACAGATCACCATTTTTGTGAGCAAAAAGCTGACTGAAAATATCAACACCATGGTCATGCCAGAGAACAAGCTATGGTCAGATACAAAAATAATGCTGAATATTTATTACAATAAATACTGATAAATCCAGCATTGGTGTCAAAGAATGGATTGAGTCTTGTTTCCAACTGATTTTGAACTTCATCTACTGAATGGTCACAAAACAATAAATCTTTACAGTGTTGACAATGTATTTTGAATAATGCACATGTATTAAATGCAGCAGCAGCAGCAATAAATCATGTAGTTAAAATAAGGGAAATAATCTCAAACTATTCCTTTACAATTACTTATAATGATGGAGAACTATAACACACATCACAAAAGAGCTTGTGTGGCTTTGACAAGTGGATTATAAAACGATGGACCTTCAGGAAAATTAGGGATTTTTTTCTCTCTTTTTTTTTTTTTTTACTACATTTTCATAAAAATAAAAAAAACGGGTTTTGACAAAACATTGGAGCAGCTGTGAAACCTTATCAAAAGATATAATTTTAACTTATGTCTGCAAAAAAAAAAAAAAAAAAAGAAGTGCAACACTGGCTTCCACCCCATAGCCTGGATAATACAAAACAACTTACGAACATACACACCCACCGCTCTGATTATTCTATATATACCCAACCTATTCTAAAGAGGGAGGGAGGGAAAGGTGGGGAAGTTGAACTGATAGGCTATGTGTTTTCATGTTTGCATTATGGTTTGTATATTGTTAATAAAAAAAGGATTTTGTTTTAAAACTACCTTTTTAATTTCCTTCCATTTCTTTAATTTTCTTATATATATATATATTAGGTTTATTAAAGGCATTTTTTTAATTTATGTGAAGTATCAGGTGGTCTGAGATTATATATATATATTAGGTTTATTAAAGGCATTTTTTTAATTTATGTGAAGTATCAGGTGGTCTGAGATTATTATTTTTTATTTATTTATTTTGACAGTAAAATGTTTTCATTTTGACAAAATAATGAGAAAATCCAATTAAATATCGACCAATTAGCTCCCATTGCTTTGAAAGTGGAAATGTTACCGTTTATTAGCTAAATAAAGAAAATAAATTTGCCGGACATGTTTGAAAAATAATCAATAAGCAATTTTTGCTAAATAATTGCTAAATAAAATAATACATTACAATTCCGTAATTGTATACAACACACATACTGCATGACCAACAAGGGTGCTGCTATTAGTCATAAAAAATATAACACAATAACAAAATATATAGGATGAAGCCGCTAAGTTTAAGTAAACTCTGTCGCGAGGCAGCATTCGTGTTTAGGCGCACAGCGCGAGCGCCATGGCTCTCCACGCGGATGTGACATTCGAGAGAGGAGCGCGACCGCCATTTTGAGTTTTACCTACAACTGAACATAAACCACGGGAGCGGGTGAGAGAGGCTCTGGCCGTGACCGGGCAAAATTAGCTTTTCTCCTTCGAATAGCCTTTTGGGATGCAGCTTCGGGGTGAAATCGAGCGTTAGATGTTCAGGTTAGTTTCACTTGTGATAACGGCGAGGCGAAAAAACGCCATCATCTCTGAGATTTAAAACCTATATAATAGCGATATCACAACATAACATCCTTTTAATGGAATAGATATTTTCTCCGCCTCCCCCCCCAAAAGAGGGACAATCGGAGGAGCACACGGACTGGAAACATTGCAGGGAAAGTTGTATTTAAAATAACCTCTCGGAGGCGCATGAGTCGCGCTCTTTTTTCTTTTATTATCACTTTAGCTAGCTTCAGCTGGGCTATATCTGTGTTTTCCCCGGCTGCAGGCTGTTGTGAGTTGCATTCGCCCCGCACTAATACGGGGGAAAGCCGGGGTTTCATTCATCGGGCCTTAGTTAAGCAGAAGCCCGAGGCCGCCGACTATCCTTAACCTTAGCATCCCTTCACCCAGGCGCCGAGATTGGGCGAATAGCGAGCAAATACGTCCGCGTTTCTCTGCCTGCTCCCCCACCGGCCTCCCTTCCTCCATCCCCGGCGCTGACAGCAGACAAGGCCGAGGTCATCTTAGTGCAGGCCCAGCCGCAAAGGCTCGACCTGTTTACCCCACCTCCGCGTCCTCCGACTCCCCAGCAGCCACCAGACCGGCCCGAGGGAGACAAAGAGCCCAGGCACCATCCCACCCCAACAGCCGCCGACATGAACCACCATCACAGCCAGCAGCAGCAGCAGAAAGCCGGCGAGCAGCAGCTCAGCGAGCCCGAGGACATGGAGATGGAGGGTACGTCAAGGCCTCGTGCGAAATCAAACGCTCACAGCCTTTCATTTAACATCACAGCTAACGTCAACACACTAATCCAGATCTGTAACTGTTTTATCTGTTTAATAGCAAGCCACTTTGTCGCATGTTTTGACCCCGGTAGCTTGTTAAGCTAGCCAGAAGCTAACGTTAACCGTTCACTACCGCGCTGCATGAGGAGTTTAACCAGTCAGCAGAAAGTCCGTCTTATTTTATTCATCTCCTCATTTGAGTCAAGTTAACCTGCAACTTTGTTGTTAAAAAAATCACACAGCGTTTGATTTATTTAAATAATTCTGTCCGCGTGACGGTTATTTGAGCTGGATTGTCTTCTGTTAGCGTTTGGCTAGTTCTGTGCTGCGCGCATTAACGTGGCGCAGCCCATCTTTAAGCTCTTCTGTCTAGCGAACCGTGTCAGGTTTAGATCTGATTATGTAAGGAGCCCCTCGGTTGCACCTGTAGATCCCGTGGGCAACGTTTCAAAAGCATCCGGGGGCAGAAGCTCACAAATGAGCCAGTTATTTGGACGAACGAGCCCGTGTTCACGTGCAGAATGGAGAGGATGTAAGTGCACGGTGTATTGTTTGTGCTGTGAGTTGTGATCGAAACGACGGGGAAATCGTTGCTGTTGACACCATCCTGCAAGAGCACTCAACCTGACATTTATCCACTGACTAGTTCATGATTTAATCTGGCAGTTTAGTGGTCTTTCGGAACATCTGCGTGTTTAGACATTTCTAAAACGAGTTGCTGCTTCATTGAATGGCTTTGCTCCATAGTCAGCAAATTCTGGTGTACCGCCACCGCGTGTGTGTTTTTTTAAATTTTTTTACTGTTGAGTGCTAGTGCAGGCAAATAAACAGCATCAGATGATGATTGCTGGACAACAGCACCATTTTGAGCTGTAAGTCGCTCCTGAACTACATGCACGATGACAGGCTTTCTGTGCGATGCCTGATCGGTTAAGATGCATTTAGCTCTCGCAATGTCTTATTAATGTGTTCCTGTTGTTATTGGCTTTGGATGCATTCCGCATAGGAAGTGTTGCGGCTCGATTAGGGGGAGTGGATGGCAGGTTTATTCCAAGATGGTGGACTGTGTTTTGCACAGATCGGTTTCTGCGAGGCCTGCTTGTGTCGGTGTTTGTTTATATCTGGGTGACGGCGCGGCCCGCGGCGCGTGATGGCTCAGCAAAGGATCCGCGAACCAAGTAATTAATTTACTCATCGGATAGTGTCGGATGACACGGTTTGCAGAGAAATAAGAGCTCGATTTGCGGAGGGAAACGTTAGCTTCGCAGCTATATGTGTGTGGAGGGGGAGGGGGTAACATTACAACGAGCGGATCAACTCAGAAACGACTCATTAATGTAGCGTGTTTTTCTCAGTGACAGCCTTATTGTTAATAATATGGGGTGCGTACCTATGCTGTCATTTGGCAATATAGATTTGATGTGTTTTAGGCATCGCAATGACTGTGCCAGCGCGTGGGGATCCGCCGACAGCGCGCGGGGATTTTCTGCTTCTTCATTGTATAACGAGTCATGCTGTGATACCGCTCGCCATTTTTAGTGATTACGGCTTGCTTGGCTGTTTTTTTGGCTCGTGCAGACCCGCGATCGCGGTGGTAGCACTTGAAAGGCCACAGAACATGGTTGCGGTTTCTCACTCGTTGCGTTTCTGACGTTAATTTTAGCGCTGCGTTTCATCAAAGTTCTGCAGTGCACGTGTGGGGGCGTTTCTGATGCTGCTGTCCGGAGACCATCAAGACATGCACATAATCATCACGCCACATATCATATCACAGGCCTAGGAATGCGCAAACGAGGCGCTGCGTGCTGCCATGAAGCATGCAGGTTGGCCTGTTTTTAATCTCACTCATTCAGGCCTTTCTCTGAACGGCAAAATGTCTGGTTCACATTGCATCTTTTTTTTTTCTAGCCAAGAACCACCCGCTTAGACAGGAAGAGAACCTGTTTGCTTTGTTTTTACATGCATTTTATGCTGTCTATACGTGCTATTGCAAATGTCCTACTTTCCACTTCTAAAGTGGCCATGTTCAGGTGCTTTGTTGTCTGAAAGAATAGGAATCATGCAGGACACCAGGCTCGTTCTTGTCTATTTTGGGGGTGAAATCTTATTAAAGGCTAAATGTATCTAAGATGTTTAGTTAAAATCCAGTGGATTTTAAATTAAAAAAAATGTTGCATCTTATTCATTAATTGCCATTTATACATTATCTTCTCTATCTGGAGTCTGAAGATTAGAGATCCTGGACTTTCAGGCAAATAAATGTGAATATGCATCAAATGGTTATTTATTTAGAGAATATACTTGCCTGTAATTGCAAGAGAAAGCCATGTAGATGTTGTGGGAAAAATTAATAAAATTGTCACTACAGCAATAGTTTTCTCCTGTGCAGTGTTTATATGTTATGGCCTGTCCAATTCGGAAACTCGGGTATCAGAATTATCTCAGTGTCCCAATCATAAGTAGGACTTGAGACCATTTATGTCCAATTTACAGCTAGGAAACTTGTATTTATGTTGGGAAGTCATAATTACAACGTCAGATGCGTTAAAATCCGTTTGCTCTGAGCGAGATGGCAATGTACCTTTTATACAAAATGATGACTAACTTAGAATGTGCTTTCTGTGTGTTTTTGCCCTGTGTTTATAACCAGTTTAACAATGGATCTGTGTCACCATAATCAGAGTGAGATGTAATAATGTGTAGAGCTACACATGCTAAATTCTGAATGATCATGTTTAGTTTTTTGATGAAAGATGCTGCTGATAGCATTCGTTTACCTGTTGCACTGTGGATCTGTGTCACCATAATCAGAGTGAGATTGCAAGAAATCTTATGGGGTGGAACCAGTTGACAAGGGAATTTCCCATTTTGACTTTTTTTTCAGCTGGGGACCCAGATGATCCTCCAAGAATTCCCCAGAATCCAGTCATCAATGGGAACGTGGCTATGGCAGATGGACACAACAACACAGAGGAGGACATGGAGGATGGTAAGAAACACGTGGAATTGCAGCACCATGCATATTTTTTAATATCTATTTTAATTTGTCAAGTTATGAATGAAAGAACATCTGCATTTGTATCTTTTTTTTTTTAATAGACACAAGCTGGCGCTCGGAAGCCACTTTCCGCTTTGTGGTGGAGCGCTTTAGCAGGCTGAGTGAGTCTGTTCTCAGCCCACCCTGCTTCGTAAGAAATCTGCCCTGGAAGATCATGGTGATGCCGCGCTTTTACCCAGACAGACCTCACCAGAAGAGTGTTGGATTCTTCCTTCAGTGCAATGCTGAGTCAGACTCTACGTAAGCAATCTCTGCCAGTACCTTTTCTGGTATAACGATTTTAGTGATGACCTTGCATTAATGGACTTCTTTATTTTGTGTAAAATTAATACACTTTGGCTTTTTCAAAATATTTAGCAGGTTTCTTTCTACTGGGTGTTTTTAAACCAAACCTAATTTGATTCCTCCTCGTTTGAAGTCCTGGTCATGTCATGCTCAAGCCATGCTCAAAATAATCAACTACAAAGACGATGAGAAATCCTTTAGCCGCCGCATTAGTCACCTGTTCTTCCACAAGGAAAACGATTGGGGGTTTTCCAACTTCATGTCATGGAGTGTAAGTTTCCATGTTTTGTATGAATGTCTCTGCTGAGCTGGTGTTATCGGAGGTGTACAGAGCTAATTAGCCGATGTTGGTTGATTTCAGGATGTGACTGATCCAGAACGGGGCTTTGTGGAGGATGATAAGGTCACTTTTGAGGTCTACGTTCAAGCTGATGCGCCTCACGGTGTGGCGTAAGTCATTTCTTAGTGGCATATGTTTTCAGTGTTGATGAGCTTTTGATGAGCAAAGGTAGCTGATGTCACTGGTTTACTTACAGCTGGGATTCTAAGAAACACACTGGTTATGTGGGGTTGAAGAATCAAGGAGCCACGTGTTACATGAACAGCTTACTACAGACTCTCTTCTTCACAAACCAGCTTCGACGGGTGAGACATCTGCCTTTCTATATCAGAATCAGAAGATTATTTGCAGTATTCCTACAGAATGCAGTATGAACCAATAAGCAGATGATAAAAATACATTTCCTACTCTGCAAATTGATTTTCCTTACTGTAAGATCCAATGAAATATAACCTACTTTCAAACTGCATCCCTCACCTTACTGAAAAGGATGCATTATTTTAAGATGATGAGAGAAGATGTAGTTTGTGTTCAGGTGCTGCCAACTGTGGCAATATTTTGAACCTTTTATTGGTTATATTTGGTTATTATTAGAGTCGTACATCTCTCCGGATGGGGATCCACTTTGTGCTGGAAAGAACATGTGAAATAAGAGAATATCTTGATAATCGTAACTGGTATCAGTGTGTCCATGTGCTGGGCAAAGTTATTAACAGGCTATAACTTTCACCTTGTTTTTTTTAAATAAGAACATAAAACAATACAATCATGGCAATTTTTATTCACTACTATTTAAAAGTTTGGGGTCAGTATTTAAAAAATGTTTTCTATTTGAATATATATATATAATATTTTATGTGTGTGTTTATTTATGTATAATTATTCAGGTAATGGCATTACTCCTGTCTTTAGTGTCACATGGTCCCTCAGAAGTCATTGTTATATGCTGATTTAGTGCTCAAGATACATTTGTTGTTGTTGAAAACAGTTGTATTTGTGAATACATTCTTTCATGGTCTTTAATGAACAAAGTCCAATAGAACAGCTTTTATTTGAAATGTATGTTTTAAAACAAATCTTTACTGTCACTTTTGATCAATTTAATGTGTCCTTACTTAGAGGGTTAGTTCACCCAAAAATGAAAATTAGCCCATAAATAAGTCGGAGTTATATTAAGAATTGTCTTTGATCTTTCAAGCTTTTTCATTGCACTCAGCGGGTGTTGCATTCCTTCAGTCCAAAAGAAGTTCAATAAAAAGCGCGCATCCATAAAAGTGTCTCACATGGCTCCGGGGGGTGAACAAAGTACTCCTGTAGTGAATCGATGCGTTTTGTAAGAAAGATCTCAATAATCAAAACCTAATAATCATTTTAATGTAGCTTGTGCCTACAGTTGTAAACAGAAGCAGCTCCGGGAGGATGACGTATGAGTCTTGTGAGTCTTGTTTGTTTACAGGAGCAAAGGAAGCAAAGTTTCCTTACTTTAGCAAAGGAAAACCAGTCTCCTCTTGGCTTTTATTGAAATCCTCTGACATTCTTCTTTGTAAATCCTTGTTTTGAACTTCTAATTAGTGACCATTGTTTTGTTTTGATCTCTCTGCTGCACTTCGGTGTTCTTCACTCCTGAGCGGCGCATGCGCAAAGCTGACCTCATACTTTATTCTCCCGGAACTGCTTCCATGTACAACAGTTGGCACAAGCTAGATTCAAGTGATTATTATGTTCTAAATGGTTATTTTTCTTACAAATACACATCGATTTGCTACAGGAGGAACTTTGTTCACCCCCCAGAGCAGTGTAAGACACTTTTTTTCTTTTTTTTTTTTTTTATTAATGGATGGGTGCTTTTTATTTAACTTCTTTTGGACTGAAGCGCTGCAACACCCACTGAGTGCCATGAAACAGCTTGAAAGATCAAAAACAATTTTTAATATAACTTAGACTGGATTTTAAGAAAGTCATATACACCTAGGATGACTTGATGGTGAGTAATTTATGGGCTAATTTTCATTTTTGGGTGAAATAACCCTTTAAAAGTAGTAAAAAAGCATTACTGTCTCAACTTTCGAATGGTATGTAGAAAATATTATCGCATGTGCTTTTATGATGTTAGTCTACTTTTAAAGATTACTATGTAAGCTGTAGGTCAGTACAAGTTTTGTTTTAGTTTTACTTTATAATATTGACTTAATATTGATTTTATTGCATATTGTTCATTAAAATATTTTAGTTTTCAGAAGAAAAATAAAGGTTGATACTGTGCATTTGTCAGAACCAGCTTTGTTTTTGCTTTCCAGGCGGTTTATATGATGCCTACTGAGGGAGATGATTCCTCTAAAAGTGTTCCCCTCGCCCTGCAGAGGGTGTTCTATGAGCTCCAACACAGCGATAAGCCTGTTGGGACAAAGAAGCTGACTAAGTCTTTTGGGTAGGTTATGAATCAGGCACTGACACATGACACGTCTGCCAGTTGACATTCTTGTGCGAGATGTGAAGTGAGTTTCATGTTGAATGAATGTTTTGTGCTCAGTTGTTGATGTTCTTGTTAATTTTTCTGAATTGCAAATCCATTTAATTCCAGCTTTTCTTTCCAGTTAAGTGTGCTATTTGTATGTGTTTCTAATTTTTCTAGCTACACTGAACAAAATTATAAACGCAACACTTTTGTTTTTGCCCCCATTTTTCATGAGCTGAACTCAAAGTTCTAAGACTTTTTCTATGTAAACAAAATGCCTATTTCTCTCAAATATTGTTCACAAATCTGTCTAAATCTGTGTCAGTGAGCACTTCTCCTTTGCCGAGATAATCCATCCACCTCACAGGTGTGGCATATCAAGATGCTGATTAGACAGCATGATTATTGCACAGGTGTGCCTTAGGCTGGCCATGACAAAAAAACCACTCTAGAATGTGCAGTTTTACTGTATCGGGGGCTCCAAAAACCAGTCAGTATCTGGTGGGACTACCATTTGCCTCACGCAGTGCAACACATCTCCTTCGCATAGAGTTGATCAGGTTGTTGATTGTGGCCTGTGAAATGTTGGTCCACTCCTCTTCAATGGCTGTGCAAAGTTGCTGGATATTGGCAGGAACTGGAACACGCTGTCGTATACGCCGATCCAGAGCATCCCAAACATGCTCAGTGGGTGGCATGTCTGGTGAGTATGCTGGCCATGCAATAACTGGGATGTTTTCAGCTTCAAGGAATTGTGTACAGGACCTTGCAACATGGGGCCTTGCATTATCATGCTGCAACATGAGGTGATGGTTGTGGATGAATGGCACAACAATGGGCCTCAGGATCTCATCACAGTATCTCTGTGCATTCAAAATGCCATCAATAAAATACACCTGTGCTCATTGTCCATAACATACGCCTGCCAGTACCATAACCCCACGTCCACCATGGGCCACTCGATCCGCAACATTGATATCAAACCGCTCACCCACACGACGCCATACACACTTTCTGCCATCTGCCCTGTACAGTGAAAACCGTGATTCATCCGTGAAGAGAATACCTCTCCAAAGTTCCAGATGCAATCGAATGTGAGCATTTGCCCACACAAGTCGGTTATGACGACGAACTGCAGTCAGGTCGAGACCCCGATAAGGACGACGAGAATGCAGATGAGCTTCCCTGAGACAGTTTTTGAAGAAATTCTTTGGTTATGCAAACCTCTGGGCAACAGCTCTGGTGGACATTCCTGCAGTCAGTATGCCAATTGCACGCTCTCTCAAAACTTGCAACATCTGTGGCATTGTGCTGTGTGATAAAACTGCACATTTTAGAGTGGCCTTTTACTGTGGCCAGCCTAAGGCACACCTGTGCATTAATCATGCTGTCTAATCAGCATCTTGATATGCCACACCTGTGAGGTGGATGGATTATCTCGACAAAGAGTGCTCACTAACAGATTTAGACAGATTTGTGAACAATATTGGAGAGCAATTGGCCTTTTGTGTACATAGAAAAAGTCTTATCTTTTGAGTTCAGCTCATGAAAAAAGGGGGCAAAAACAAAAGTGTTGCATTTATAATTTTGTTCAGTGTATGATGCAATAAAGGCTTTTTAATTTTTTGCTTGACCTTGAGTGCCTTGGCCATGAACCTTTAAATTAACATATTCATGGTAATTCTTGTAAAATCCATAATTTAACAAACTACACCTTTTCTTTCCCTTCTTGTTTCAGTTCTTACTTGTGGAAATCTATAGAAAGTTTCTCTGTTTTATAAGACCCTCTAAAACATTGTAAGCAATTAATAGTTTAATTAAGGGGCATTTGGCCTAGATGTTATGCAGGCAGATCAGAGACTTGCTAATGTCATTGTATAAATATTCATAGTCAGTCATGCGACTGTTTGTTTACCTTTTATCCATACATATTTATATTTAGAAATATGTGTCTGTTTCTGCAGATGGGAGACTTTAGACAGTTTCATGCAGCATGATGTACAGGAACTGTGCCGAGTGGTGAGTAGCCTGATCTCCATGAATCCCCTTGGATCCTTCTCTTTTAACTCATTGATCAATTGAGGGATTAGTCATGTCAGATTAGATGAACGTGATTTGGGTCCAACCACTGTGTGATTTTTCCATTTTTAGCTGTTGGACAATGTGGAGAACAAGATGAAAGGAACTTGTGTGGAGGGCACAATCCCAAAGCTCTTCCGGGGGAAGATGGTGGTAAGTCACTGAGACTCTCTCTGTTGTTTCGCTCGAGATCTGATTCAATTATTCAGCATCACCACATTTGGGTGTTTTCTCCATTTCAGTCCTACATCCAGTGTAAGCATGTCGACTATCGGTCAGAAAGAATAGAGGATTACTACGACATCCAACTCAGCATAAAAGGAAAGAAAAACAGTAAGTGTGGCTTTCTCTGATCTTCTGTCATGCTGTCCTCCTTTCTGTTCCAGGAAGGCCTTTATTGTAGTGTGGTCTGTAAATGTATAAATCTTCCAGGACAAAATCAATGCATTCAGCTCAGACTGCTTCAGATACCAGTTCATAATGTTGTGTCGGACTGCACACAGTATCTGCTGTACTTGTGTTGAGGTTACTAATGCACCTTCTCTGCCCTGCAGTCTTTGAGTCATTCAAGGATTATGTGGCAGTGGAACAGCTGGATGGGGATAACAAATATGATGCGGGGGAGCATGGTCTACAGGTGAGGGGTTTGCATACATCACCCTCCAGTGCTAACCAACCCTAAAAGTGCAGTCACATTTACCTTAATCATCTCAAAAGATGCTGGAATCTCATGTGAGGGACACAAGGTGAAAATTTCTCTGTGTGCACTGCACGTGGGATTCAAGTTTGTTGAGCTTTTAACAAGCAAATTTGCAGCGTTTACTAATTTAAGTCTTGCTGATGTGACTGCGCCTTAACTCTATACAAAAATTGATATCATCTTGTTGTGTCTGATACATATTTTAATTCATTGTTCTGGAGTTTTGACTTTATTTGTGGTTCATTTGTCTTTTAGGATGCAGAGAAGGGTGTAAAGTTCCTGACCTTCCCTCCTATTCTGCACCTACAGCTCATGAGGTTCATGTACGACCCTCAGACTGACCAAAATATTAAGATAAATGACAGGTAAATACGTTTGTAGATGTAAAGATGTTCTATCTGTGTGTAGTATCTGCTGATTTTGTGATGTAATGAGTCACACTGATATTTCTTTTAAAGTAAATTCTGTGATGGCTGAAATAAGGATTGATTTATGGGTGGTCTGAATAAATATGTGCCATGCAGAGAGGGAGATTACGCTCTTAAAATATCTTTGAGAGTGACTCATCTAAATGATGTTTGTCAACTGAACACTTGAATATGGACTGGAGGGTGCATTTAAAGATGCACTCTCTCCATAATCTCTTGCTCACTTTCACTCATATGATGTAAGAGAAATGGAGGCTGAGCCTGATACTTGATGTTGTGCCCCACAGGTTTGAATTCCCAGAGCAGTTACCTCTGGATGAGTTTCTGCAGAAGCCAGATGTTAAAGACCCGGCCAACTACATTCTCCATGCCGTGTTGGTGCACAGTGGAGACAACCACGGGGGTCACTACGTCGTCTACCTTAATCCTAAAGGAGACGGCAAAGTGAGTGTCATCGCACCAATAGTGAGAACCTTTCATTTCAGGGGTCCCTAGTTTTTTTGTTGGTGGTTAATGGGTTGGATTTTGTGGGTGGCTTGTGGTTGCATGAAATGTTTTGTGAATATTATTAAAGTAAAACCTTAACGCATTGGAGGGCTCCAGACTGAGACTGAATTTTGGTGTTTTCTGCATATGAAGCATTAATGTATCAAGCAGTGACTTTTCTTTGAAAATAAGGAATGTTTCCTAAGCATTAAATTGGCATATCAGAATGATTTCTGAAGGATCATGTGACAGTGAATACTGGAGTAATGGCTGCTTTGCCATCACAGGAACAAATTACATTTTAAAATATATTCAAATAGAAAACAGTAAATTATAATGATACCAATCACCACATAAAAAATAAAAAATTTTTTTTTTTTTTTTTTAATCCAATAATGCAGCCTTGGGGAGCATAAGAGACTTCTTCAAAAGACATTAAATCTTTTTTTTGTTCAGTTTTGTTCAGCCTGTCGGTCCAAATGCGATTTTTGTTCATGTTTGTTTGAAATTCAATCATATTTAGTAAGTGTGAATGTCAAAAACATAAATTAATATTAATTAATATCATAAAATATCAATACATAAAAATCCTGTTCAAATTGCATTTTTGTAAATTTGTTTTTCTGACCGCTCATATCAAATTTAGCTTTGTCTTTTTCTCACGCCACATAAAACGTAAACACATCAGAAGTTGTTTGTAGAAAAAATGCTGAAGGTCTTTGCAGGAACAAGGTTGTGTAGTTGTAAAGTGCAAGTCAAGCAGAAAATAACAATATAGAGGCTGTCTAAAGACCTCTTTGAGTTTTAAGACTGGCGGAGAGGGCAGAATGGAATAAAGCTGTGCATTCCAGTTTTTTATGTTTCTTCCCCTGCCTCATAAGACAACAGCACGTTGTCACGGTGTAAGACAACATCTGTGTGCCAACTGTTTGAACAGATGCAATACACAGTCCGGGCAATCAATCATTTAATTCAGATTTCAATAGAGGAAACATAAGCTCCTTTCGCATTGCACGTTAGTCCCGGAAAATTGCCGGATCACATTCTGTGTGACACATCCCGGGATTGATTCTGGGATCGATCCCGGGTTGGGGACCTAGTAACATTGCTGGGTTCAGTCCCGGAACGAGCGCTGCGTGAACAAAAGCCAGAACCAATACTGTAAAGGGTGTGCCGTAGTAATGACGCACGTTATTGTGCCACTTTTTTACCGGGTGTTTTGAAGGCAGATCAACGTTTGCAATGAAAAAATGTGCAAACTGTAATGAAGCAGAGATCAGTTAGCTCCTCACTATCCACGCTGAAGCTGAGATCGTTCGCCAGCTTAAGTGAAAGTTAACGTGCCTAGCGTTTTCGACTCCTACATTACACGTCACATCCTGATGTCACGTGTCATTACGGGACCTTTACGGGTTTTGTGTGAATCTCAGTGTCAAAGGGGCAATAAATAACGGGATTTGGACAGACATTTGGAAGAAAGCTTTACCAGCCCCAAATTTTTGACTGGTAGCGTACTTGTCGAATAAAAATGTTTTAAAAATATCATTTATCCTTTGTCATCTTGATGCTACATGGGCAGCGCTCAACTTATGGCAACAAAGCTTCAGCAGACAGAGTTTACTTGCAGAATTCTGGCTTGTTCTATTCCTCATTCTCCTTTCTAGTCATCTCCTGTTTCTCCTGTCTGTCTGTCTTGTCAAGTAGAAGCACAAAGGCCACTAAGAAGATATAACATTGCACCAACAAAAATGCTACCAAATCAGGTGATGGTGCCACCAGTTTTCATGTTAGTCTGGAGCCCTCCTTTGTATCTGCTTTTTTTACTAATTGTAGTGTTTAGTCTGGTGTCAAAGATTTTGTTAGATCTCCTGTGAAGTGGTTTATGAAATTCATTCCCACATGCTTTCATCATTTTGTTTCCAGATGTAATGTTTGTTTGTTCCCTGTTGCAGTGGTGTAAATTTGATGACGATGTCGTTTCACGGTGCACTAAAGAAGAGGCCATTGAACACAATTACGGTGGTCATGATGACGACTTGTCAGTGCGTCACTGTACCAACGCTTACATGTTGGTGTACATCAGAGAGTCCAAGCTCAGTGAGTGGCATTAGATATATACACACACCTATTTATACCTATCTTTATTTTTTTTATAATATATATAAGCATGAGGTAATTTCACTTTGACCATATGGAAACCACTCTGTTTTTAGTTGTGGATCCCACAGCTTGTGTTTGTCCTTTGTCCATCTGTGCTCATAAGTGCTGTTGTCATGTCCAGGTGAGGTCTTGCAGCCGGTCACTGACGTGGATATCCCTCAGCAGCTGGTGGAGAGGCTGCAGGAGGAGAAGAGGGTGGAAGCCCAGAAGAGAAAAGAGAGGCAGGAGGCTCACCTTTACATGCAAGTACAGGTACGGAGTCACATAATGCCCGATTAAATCAGGCACGCTTGTTTATTCAAATGAAGATGTATTGGTCCACTTGGTGTGGCAGGTAAAATGGGTCATTTCAGGTCTTGTTTGACAGGTCTCGTCTTTATTAAGTATAGATCCTGAGAGTAGGCTTTATGTAATTCTGTTCTACTTTGTGTTTCTGTTTAACAAATATTAGCTCTTTGTTCCTGTAGATGGTGACGGAAGACCAGTTCTGCGGGCATCAGGGCAATGACATGTATGATGAAGAGAAAGTAAAATACACAGTGTTCAAAGTTCTGAAGAGCTCCACTCTGGCTGAGTTTGTTCAGAACCTCTCACAGACCATGGTGAGACTTCACTTGACACAATTTCTCTTGATGACATCTGATTGAATCCTGTTTTTGACCAAAACTTTGTTTATCCTGTTTTATTTATAAATTCATTCATTAATGATGCAAAATGCCTTGCCAAAATGTCAGCCAATAAATACTTGCTCTGTGCAACTGTAGATTTCTTGTTCAGCAAATTGTCCGTTGGCAACAAACATTTGTCGTTATTACATTTTTGTTTACAGAGTGTCTATTTACACTTAGTGCAAATAGCCTGCATTGTTGGCAGATTCTAATCAACATGTGATCAGACTATTCATCATAACAAAATACACCCAAACTACCCAAGATCAAATATGAAAGGGGTGTGACGATAACCGCATCACCGCAATACCGCATTAATGAGATGCCTACCGCGGTGTGAGGTCATCACCGCACATGATTTTTTTTTTTTTTTTGCTGAAAGTTACAGGACTGCATATGGTGTGTGATTTGAACTATAAACACATTCATCTTTGCTAATAATTTACTTTTTCCGCGAGTCCTATGTTCAAGGGCTTCTGGGGAAAACTGCCCGCATCCTGCGCAAGGGAGGGACAGTCCATTAAACATATGGGGGATTTTTTTTTTGTGTGTGTCTGACTTTTAATTAACTGCTAGCCATGTTTCAGTACTTGTAATGTTTACAGATAATGTTAAATTAAAATACACACAAACACGGGCAGGGGCACTAAGCAGAAAATGGTTTTGCGCGCGTTCTTGAGCAAGTCCCAGCCATTAGGCGGGTTGTGATGGATGACCTTCTCATAAAACAATTGATACACACATTGTTTCCGTTGTGCTGTGTTATTTTCATTGATGCAGCGCTGAAGAAGGTTGCGGATTTTACAGATGCGCTGTCTTCCGAGAAAGACCGTTACAGGAGTCTGTTAAATCAGTCCTACAGTTATTAACTGAGGATCTTTTGCTCCCAACCGATGAAGATACGGAGTTGACGCGCAACCTGAAAAAAAAAATGGTTGGAGTCTTGAAAGACAAATATAGTGCACCTAGGGTTGCCACCCGTCCCTTAAGATACGGAATCGCCCCTTAGCTATTTAAAGGTAAAGTGATGCGTCCCCTATCAAATCAATACGGGACGCGATTTGTCCCTTATTTTACAAATGCCACCACATAGTTGAATTAACAAATACGTATTCTGCACTGTTTATAATACTAATAGCAATTATAATGAAATCAATTTCATACGAGGTCACGCAACATGAAGACAGAAAAATCAAAGCAGCAGCACGATTCACTTAACATAGCGACGGGGTCTACAGAACGCGCGCCTTTAAAGCCCTTTCACATGAGCGCAGCATGCGGGTAAATAAACCTGCGCGGTTTAAAACATAGGAGCTCACATCTGCCCTTTGAAGACTCTCCAGATGTAGGGCTGAATGGGAAAAGTTATCCGTAACTAATGATGAACGCGCAGTTTGCAGAGAATCATTCAGTTGCTCACGGTGGACTGTGACTGAGGACCAGTAGCCGTTTGGTTACCTCAGTGTATTCAGTGCGGCTGGCAACATCGTCACCCCGTTAAGATCCTCGCTGAAACCTGACAAGGTTAACATGTTGGTTTTCCTGTCACGCAACATGAAGACGGAAAAATAAAAGCAGCAGCACGATTCACTTAAGCGGCCCAACAGACAAAAACACTTGTTCACTTTTTGTTTTGTTATTTTGCACTTTAAAAAAGGTTGTTCATGTTTAGCCTATATAGTTAACTATTAATATTTAGCTACAATTTAATATAAATGTTAATTTGTTTATTAGTTTATAATAGAATACTGCTTTATAATTATTAAGAAGAAAGTTTAACTTTAGCCTAATCATTAGTTAATTATTAATATTTACCATTTAGTATAACTGTTACTGTTATTTGTTTATTTGTTAATAAAGAATACTGCATTATAATTATTAATTTCCATTGAGTTCATTTCCATTACAAGCTGCATGCGTTCTTGAGTGTGTGACGCGGCCGCCGGGGGGGGGGGGGGGGGGGTTGGTCGGTTAACCGCCAAATCGCGATTCTTGTTGCTTCATCACCGCGGTAAGAAAGAATCCCATACCGTCACAGCCCTAGTGAAACGTGTGTTGTACTCATTTTGACGCAATCGACCCAGGTTCAAATCTGCCATATGGCAAACTTTTTTTTTTTTTTTCTCCCTTTTCAAATTTCAAATAACAACAGAATAGCATTTATTTTCAATGTAAATGAAGTAAATAATCAAAAAGTTGAAAGTATTGGGTAGGTGTAGGGAGGGCTTTATTGTCCCAATAAGGTGCCATCCATTTAATCATTTAAATTAAAATTTACACCGTTATTATTGGATACTGTTTTATAATGTACTACAATACTGAGGTGCAGATAATTGCCACTATTTGCAACAAGTAGTATAAATGGCAGAAAATCCTGCTATTTTAACAGTGTAAATACAACCTATAGCTATTTGCTCTGTGTAAATAGCCACTGCCTTTTGTTTATGGTTTAATGTGACTCGTAATGATGAACTCTGCAGTCCTACCTTTACAAATCAGTTATTAATACCTTACCTTCAAAGCAGTTATTAATGTTTTAAATTTTTTCATGGTGACAGTCAACCAGCAGTGAAATAAATAAGCTTTTAACATCACACAGCGAATGTGTGAGCAAACAGCGAAAAGATAATCCTGCTACAGTAACATCATAATTTATTAATGCTGCAGTGCATTCTGGGAGCTTGCGAATCCTTAAACCAGCAGTATTGTCTATTATGAAATAGTTTGTTCTGACAACTCTGTTAGGCTAGTCGGGAGTTGTGGTGTTCTAGCTTGTCAGAACATTGTGTTGTTCTGTATACACACTACTTTTCAGAAATTTGGATCAGTGAGAATTGTTCTGACAACTCTGTTAGGCAAGCTTGTGTTAGGTTGTTTTAAATTCTCATTTCTTGGTGTTTGTTTAGTTAATGTCAAATTAGTTGCATTTATTTTTTGGTGTGTCCATGGAGAGTCTCAATTGACGTCTGTTTCTCCTTTAGGGTTTCCCACAGGACCAGATGAGACTGTGGCCAATGCAGGCCAGAAGCAACGGCACTAAACGGCCGGCCATGTTGGATTATGAAGCAGATTGCAACAAGTCTGTAAGTCTGGCACTTTTTAAACATCCGTATTTTTTAAAGTCATTCTTGTTTCTTATGTTGCTCTCTATGTGAGAATAAAGCTGTTCATTTCATGTTCACAAACAGATGATCGACTTGAGCGATAACGAGAATCCATGGACAATATTTCTGGAAACTGTAGATCCAGAAATGGCCGCTAGCGGTGCAACGTTACCCAAGTTCGACAAAGACCGTGAGTGTCAATGTGTGCATTTACAGTATATTCACAACCATTTTAGGCAATTGATATTTCGCGTCTCAATTGCGTATTCTTACTGAAGAGCAAAAACGGTCTACAAAATGTTTCCAGTTCTGATAGCATCAGCCTTTTAACCTTGTTTGGATTTTCAGATGATGTTATGTTGTTCTTGAAGATGTATGATCCAAAAACCAGAAGCTTAAATTATTGTGGACATATCTACACACCTATATCCTGTAAAATACGTGAGTATTCAAATCTATGTCTAAAAGGATTGTTCTCGTGAAGTTTTTGTCAAGATCTAAGTAAACTGATGTCGATCCTTTCTGATGCTTACTTTGTTCTAACCCTGACCCAAACAGGAGGCTTGCTGCCCGTTATGTGTGAAAGAGCAGGGTTTCAGCAGGGAACTAGCCTTATCCTCTATGAGGTAAGACTTGGTTTACACAGAATTTGTAATGATGCATTTATCATTTGTAAGTTTGTATAGTAAGTGGTTAGTAGAGATGCATGATATGCATGTAATAAAATGGACAATTTGCCCATGTAATGTTATATTACAATCAAATAAAAACAGAACATTTTGAATAAATAAAATAAAATTAGTTTGTCTGCTGCAAGTCGATTCAAGCATTAGAACATCAGTGTATGTACCCTACTTTTCAGGAATTATTTATTCAACAAGGGTCTGTTAAATTGATCAAAATTGACTTGTGAATGTCTCTTTACTATTTCAAATACATGCTATTCTTTCTATTCATCAAAGAATCCACAGAAATATTAAGCATTTATAAAAACCTGTTTATTTACATTTTAAAAATGTACAAATTAAACTTTTGAGTGTTGGTTTATTTTGTTCATTCATAATGGTTAGAGTAAATGTGTTCTGTCAGATTTACATAGGAACATATCACTAAAACATGATGCATTCTGTGTTACAGGAAGTTAAACCGAATTTAACAGAGCGAATACAAGACTATGACGTCTCCCTGGACAAGGCTCTGGATGAGCTGATGGATGGAGACATAATTGTGTTCCAGAAGTAAGTATTCGTTGTCTTAATTCCTAAGTTATTTTACACAGCTTAACAGGGCCTTGAAATTGATTTGTTGTTTTGTTGTATTGCCACCAGGGATGATCCTGAAAATGAAACCAGTGAGCTGCCTACTGCAAAAGACTACTTCAGAGACCTGTACCACCGTGTAGATGTCATCTTCTGTGACAAGACCATTCACAATGACCCAGGCTTTGTTGTGACACTGTCGAACCGGATGAACTACTTCCAGGTTGGTTTTTTAAAAGTAGGTCAGAACGTGCCAGGAACATTCAAAAGAACCTCTGAGAAAAATAATCTCATTTCATTTTTCAGGTGGCAAAGACTGTTGCGCAGAGGTTAAATACTGACCCCATGCTCCTACAGTTCTTCAAGTCACAGGGGTACGTCTTTTCATTTTTTTTTTTTTGTTTGGTGTGGCTTCTTTCCCCCATGTTTTCATCCATAAACCTTCATTTGTATTCGTCTTCCTCTCAGGTACAGAGACGGCCCTGGCAACCCACTCAGGCACAACTATGAAGGCACTCTCAGAGACCTGCTGCAGTTTTTCAAGCCCCGGCAGCCTAAGAAGCTGTACTACCAGCAGGTGAGAGAGGCCTTATCTTCCACTTGGCCACTCCTCTTAGGGAATACGAGATCTTCTAAGCCGTTACGTTCCGGGCATCTGATTTATTCATGGTTTTGCTTCCCCACACACAGCTCAAGATGAAGATCACAGACTTTGAGAACAGGAGGAGTTTCAAAGCCATTTGGCTCAACAGTATGTTTCGAGAGGAGGTAAGAAGTTGCTACAATGATTCTACATTGAATATACCGTCATGCCAGCCAGCCCTTCTCATTTGCAATACTGTATGTTTCCACTATGTTCTGCACACTTCTCAATGTGAATATTTTCTCTCCCTCACCTTAGGAGATCACACTATACCCTGACAAGCATGGCTGTGTTCGGGACCTTCTGGAGGAATGTAAAAAGGCAGTGGAGCTGTCCGACAAAGGCTCAGAGAAGCTGAGGTCTGTGTGTTCTCAATTCAGTGCACTTCTCATTAATCAGAGATTTCTGTTTCAAGTCTGCTCTGAGAGGTCTTTAAGGGACTTTCCATGAGGGCGGTAAAAATGGGTCGTGAGACTCTTGAGGTTTTTCTAGTTTTTGCCTTCAACAAATGGATCTTTTTAAATTACTTTGTTCTAGTCGTTATGTGATGTTGAAATGATTTAAAACCCTGGTTTGTGTTAGAATTTTTGTAGTAATTTTAAAAGATTTTTGAGGTGTTACTTTTTTCTTTTTTAGTTTTACAGTAAAACAGTATTGTGAAATGTAATTGCAATTTAAAATAAATGTATTTTAATATATATTTTTTCACCCGTGGTGGCAAAATCTTCAGCACATCATCCTTCAGAAATCATTTTAATAATCTGATTTAGCGCTCAAAAATTTTAAATTTAGTGTTGAAAGCGCAAACTAATACATTTGTTTTTATTCTTTAAATAGAAGGTTCAAAAGAACAGCATTTATTTGAAACTGTCCGTCAACATTTTGATAACTTATCAAAGTCTTGGCCAGGACTCCCTGAGAGAAGAGTTTCTGTAACTCAATGGGACCTTTCATGGTTAAATAAAAATAAAAGAAAAAATAACAAAAATCGTACTGACTCAAAACTTTTGAACGGTAGTGTTGCATGTACCTAGTGCTGCATAAAACTCTTCCCATGTATCTTTTCAGCCAACCCCCCCCCCCACTATAAAGGGCAGAGGCGTTTTATAGTTAATGCTTTATGATTAATTTATAGTTAATCTAACATACCTAATGTTCTTAAAGATATCTTGTTTTTATGACATTGCATGAGGAAGTATAACAGACTGGAGCTGATATCAGCCAGTCATACATTAATAACTCATTGATGCTGCTGCAATCCATTATATGAGTCACTCTGACCATAATTCTGACCCCTTTCACTGGTCACTGCTAATATTAACCGTGTCCTTTTTTTGCCCTCTCTGTAGGCTGTTAGAAATTGTCAGCTACAAAATTATTGGGGTTCACCAGGAAGATGAATTGCTAGAATGTTTATCTCCTGCAGCCAGTCGAACGTTCAGAATAGAGGTAAGGAAGAGCTGATACACGTCAGCCCTCAAAGCCCATCATTCACTGATGTACACAACAAAGGATCTGTTCCCTTGTAAAGCCTCTTAAAATGATTCCGCATCTGAGATGCCACTTTTATTTGTGGATGCTGTTCCCCTGGAAACAAGTTCCATTTCTTTCATGGCAGGAAATCCCTCTCGACCAGGTGGACCTGGACAAGGAGAATGAAATGCTGATTCCAGTTGCACATTTCCACAAGGAAGTCTTTGGCACATTCGGAATTCCCTTTTTGCTCAAGATCCGTCAGGTGTGTTAGCTGAGTGCATGTGTAGGCGGGCAGCTGCCGCTTTCTTTTGCCGTGTAGGTGGATGGCTGTCATTTGTTCAGTTTGTATGTGTCGTGTCTGTTTTAATGTGTGCATTTTACTGTGGCAGGGGGAACCCTTCAGAGAAGTGATGAAGAGAATTCAGAGCATGCTTGACATTCAGGAGAAAGAGTTTGAGAAAGTAAGAAGCTTTGCAAATGTAATCCCAATTAGTATTTTTTATTTTTTATTTATTTTTTTCAACCTGGAAGTATTTTGCACATTAACCCTTAAATGCACATCTCCGGTCACTGTTGTCCAAAGGTGTGTTTATCTTATGTTTTACTGTGCAACAATATTGAATTTCTCATGCCAAGTAATTCATCTTGGCTCCACAATGTGGCATTGTCTTATAAACAGTGATAGGGAAGCATCAATCATAAACTACCTTGGACTTAAAAGAATGACGAGTAACATCCTTGAGACTTGATGTGACTTAACAATTTCCTGCTTGGCAAGTGCATAATCAGATATTAGTGTCACTTGATGATGGATCCAAATTTTTTTAATGATTGATAAATGATTGTTTTTGAGTTATGTAGGATGTCCTTTTCAGAAGTTGCATCTATAAATGTTTTGTTTTATTATTCTTGTTTATAAGTTATTGAAAACCGAAACCAAAAATGCTTTGTAGTAATTTATTATTTTATTAAATGATAAAAAGTAATTTTGTAAGACTTTTTTTAATTTTACTTGACAATGAAAAAAACAAGCCAATAAAATAACCTCACTCTTATTGAAAGTAACACATAATTGGACAGAAAATATTATATTAAATATCAATGTATTTTCATTCAATTCTATGCAACAATTAAAGCTGTTTTTAATTTTTTTGACTAATTATCCAAATAATATATAGTCCTACAAAGTTATTATCAGCACATGTGAGCAGAGCATAGAGGGGAGCAGATCAGTCAGCGTTGCCATGTTACAGTGCTGTAGCTCTCTTGCAAACAGAAACAAGTGTACTGCATAGAAGTTTCCTGTCGTCGTGTTATTTGAGTGAACATTGCTTTTTCTGGTTCACAGAGAGGAATATTGAGCAGTGCGCTGCACTGTATATTTTTGGCCGTTTCTCTCAGCCATACACACCACCGGTCAAAAGTTTGGGATCAGTAAGACTTGTAATGTTTTTTAAAGAAGTGCCTTCTGCTCATCAAGGCTGCATTTATTTGATCAAAAATATAGAAGAAAAAAAACTGTAATCTAGCAAAATGTTATTACAATATAAAATCATGGTTTCTAATTTAATATACTTTAAAAAAAATAATAATAATAATTCTGTGATGCAAAAGTGAATTTCCATCAGCCATTACTCCAGTTTAAAGTGTCACATAATCCTTAAGAAACCATTTTAATATGTTGATTTATTAGAATTATCAATGTTGGCAACAGCTGTGCTGCCAAATATTTTATTTTTTTTGGAAACTGCAATACTTTTTTCCAGGATTCTTTGATGAATAAAAAGTTCAAAAGAATTCAAAATATAAATATTTTCTAAAAATGTAAGTCTTTTCTAACAATATAAATCTTTGCTATCACTTCTTATCAATTCAACACATCCTTGCTGAATAAAAGTTTTAATTTCTTTCAAAAAAAGAAAGAAAAACAATTTACTGACCCCAAACTTTTGAACTGTAGGTATTGTTAGAAAAGATTTCTATGTTAAATAAATGCTTTTCTTTTTTAACTTTTTATTCATCAAAAGAATCGCTGAAAAAAAAAGTATCACCGGTTCCAAAAATATATTAGCATCACAACAGTTTCCACACCAGAAAATCCACATATTAGCATCTTCAATGATTTCTGAAGATCATGTGACGTTATCCAATAAAAATTCCGCTTTGCCTCACAGGATAACATAAGCAGGTGCACGGTTTTAAAATATATTAAAACAGAAACCATTATTTGGGAAGGATTGTAATAAAATAGAAAATTTTGTCATGTTTTTATTTTATATATAGATACTATCATATAATATTACGCTTATACTTCTTATTTTTTTATTAAATAAATGCAGCCTTGATGAGCAGAAGATGAACTTCTGAAAAACCATTACAAGTCTTACTGATCCCTACTTGAGCGGAAGTGTGTGTTATTTATATATATATAGTGTGTGTGTCAGTAAAGATGTAGAGATGCACATATTTCATTACAAACCGAACGTACGAGGCTTTCGGTCCGTAAATCGAAAAAATATAAACGATTCGTTGGACTAATCCTATTACATATAGAAAATAAATCGAAAGGCGATGAACTTGTATTGACGATAGCCAGAAATATTGTCAAAAACATCAATTATTGGCAGTATTAAGAGGATTTGGCATTTCCAATTAATGTATGCCTGTTACATTCTTATTTTTAGTAGGTTTATTATTATCAACTTTTATTATTAAATTAATTACAATTAATTTGCCCCGCTGCGAGGATAACAAAAGATTAGCCTATTTTCTCTTCAGTTAAAATGTTTTTTTTTGTTTTTGTTTTTTACAACTGTTAAAGCAGGTCTATATTCAATGAATTATAGGCCTGTAAATAAAATATTAACTCAGCAGAAATCAGTAAAAATCTATGAATAAAAAGCTTTAGCCTATTTCAAACACCAACTTTCAAAAACAACACTGTTTAACCGTGACATCACTGTGTAAAACAAAAAATACAAAAACTTAAAACCAACAACACCCAGTTATATATATAAACATATATCTATGTCAGTGTGTGTACATTTTCAAATTCAGTCAATATTTTAGGTCAAATTAATGAATACATAAATTTAAAATGAACATTGCTCACTAATTAGCAGATCGTAGTCCAGATTAAATTTATGATCATTCACAAAATAAAAATGCATTTGACAGTTGACATCAAAACAAGATTAAACCTCTGTTTTGTTTTAGTTCAAGTTTGCAATCGTGATGATGGGCCGGCATCAGTATATTAATGAGGAAGACTACGAGGTGAATCTGAAAGACTTTGAGCCACAGCCAGGTATGTTACACTCCTTTGACCTCTGTAGTCTCAATCAGTAGACATTGTGTTTACGTTTGTGCCAACTTGGCTGTATTCTGTCCTTTCTCAGGGAACATGTCGCACCCGAGGCCTTGGTTAGGGCTCGACCACTTCAACAAAGCTCCAAAGAGAGGTCGCTACACGTATCTGGAAAAAGCGATCAAGATTCACAACTTTACACCAAGCCCCCACTGTAACCGACCATACTAAAGACTTTAACCAAACCTCTTGTGTGCACCACTTTTAACACCTGCTGTCTGGGTACACAGTCTTCAGCTAATGGAGTGACTGCTGATGCTCCTGTTTTCCTTTTGAGGCTGTTCGATTTGGCTTCTCTAACTATTGACTGCCTGTTTGTCTGGAAGAATGAATTGGATTTTAACAAGAAAGGGGGAACAGTATGTCCTAGACTTTTGTTTTGATTTTTATTTTTTGTTGTTGTTTTTTTTTTTTTTTTTTTTTTTTTTTTTTTTAAGTTCGTTTTTTAAAAAGAATTGTTACGGCAAGAAAGCTGCTGCATTGTGAGGTGGAGGCGATGGAAAGAGGAGGTTTGTCATTTGCAGATGATTAAAAGGACTCCTCCATCCTTCAACAAAAAAAAATCACTGCAAATGGCTGAGGCTTTTGCTAGTTGCCCTGACATGGTTGTCTATTTTTCTGGTCCCTTAGTGCAACTAGTCCATTTTCATGTTTACACGATTCTTCTTTCTCACTTAGTTTGGTTGGAGAAATTCAGTTTGTTCTCTGGAAATCCTGTATAATAAAGAGCCACAGCATCCGTTTTAAAATAAATAAAAATGAAATAAATTGTCTGTACTTCATCTTGCACGTTGGCACTTAATATCCAAGGTTTTACATTTCTCAGCACTGTTAAATGTAATCTTGGCTGGAGTTTGATTTGCATATCCCCCACCCCCTTTCCCCTTCTCCCCATAAAGTTTTTGTTTTTGTTTTTTGTTGTTATCCCCCATTCTTTAGCTCCTCTGTCACCGGCTGTGGGATTATTCTGATGTGGAGGGAGGTGTCTCTTGCTGGCGGCTCCAGATTTGTTGTACTGTTTGTTGGCACGAGGTTGCAGACCTATAGAAGACTGGTTTGTGACTTTGAGAAACCAGCATTAATGAACCAATACCATTTTTTTTTTTCTTTAAGCACAGAAGGAATGCTCCCTAGTGCATAGTTGGCTTTGTAAAAACAATTCAAATTGTATATTTAAAGAATGAACATGTAAAATTAAAAACACCGATTTGTTGGGTACAGATCAATTCATATGTTCATATTCATTGTGTGTAGTTTTATTTCGGATCCTGACAGTTTCATTTGGTCTTTATTTTTTTCCTTGACTAATTGCAGCAGTTCGTCTCGTTTAAGTGCAGTACAAAGAAAACCTGCAGATCACATCTTTCATTTTGATTTTTTTTCTCTCTCTCCAGTCTAATTCCTCCGTGTAGCAGCAGTGTACGACAACTCTTCCTGTATATTGCCTTTTTGCTGGAAAATGTATGTTGAATAAAATTTTCTATAAAAGCTACAGCCATGGCCCTTGAAGAATTGACTCAACATGGTTTTCAGATTGACAATAAGGTATTGCACAGACACGTTTCAGTTTTATATTATTATGTTTAAGACCGTTCCATTTAAATGAACATATGACATATTTAACATGATCAAAGATAAAGACTTTTTACAGAAGTGATAAATTGCTAAACAGTAACAAGTCAGCTTGAGCAATATGGTAATTCAAAAAGTGAATTTTGGAAGTATGATTTCCATAGTTTTATTTAAGAGATCTTGTGGGTTCTGAATTGTTTGCTCTCAACCTTTTTGACTCCCGTTGCACACAACAGTATTCAATGACTCCCATGAGTTTGTAATATATACAAGATAAGGATTTTTTAAAACATTTCTACAGGTTGTTCCTTAAAGGTTCTTCATGAAACCATCAATACCAAGAACCTTTATGTGGTTCTACAAAGAAAAAAAAAAAAAGTTGTTGGAGTAAATTAAAAAGAAACATCTTGCTTTTTAGTTTTTTTTTACTTTTCAATCATTGCATTGTGTTAATTTATATAATTTCTAAGTCATCTTGAAGTCCATTTGAAGTTTGCTGAGGCCCTTTGGTTGAGAACAACTGTTTTAAATGGTGCAGTTGATGCCCAAATTACTGATAACTACATCACGTAATTTATGGTTCCACAAACTCCTCAGCCCTCTGATCCCTTAGAGTCCATTATAGATATACAATCAAAACAATGTGTAGACTATTCATATTCATTTCATAATGTATTATGTAATATAATGTAATAGCAAAGATGAACACCAAAAGGTTCTCAAAGATCACAAAGCTTTAGTTTATACTAGATGGCGTCTGTATTGGCCTGAAAGTGTCCTCCAGTCCTTCATATAGTGTAAGGTGCCACACAAAATTGGGGAAGGGATAGGATGGGGTTAACAGCATTGCTTCTTTTCAATGTGCAGGATCTTATTGCATTTCGGGCATGTGTGATAGACGTCTTTGAAAAACTTCATGAAGAAAGGAATCAGACAGCAGCACAAAACAAACCTGGAAATGAGGAAGACAGTCAGGTTGGCTTTGATAATGTACACAAGTTTTGATATTTTTAGCTGGAAATTTAAATGGACTCTTACCCGCACAGGATGAAGAGTAAGCACATCAACCAGGCGTAAACTCCCACTTTGTGGGTGACATTGGTTAAGACCTGCTGTTGGCAGCTTGTGCAGGTGGCCATTCCTGGATTGCGACCCAGCTCATACGATTCATAGCTGACAAATTTGTTTTTGGCTTCCGTTGACTGAACTACAGGAGAAGAATGTGTTTTAGTAAGTTTAGTCTTCTTTATTATTATTTATCTGCTTTTTTTCTCTCCATTTTATAAGATTTCATCCAATAATTTGTTATATATATATATATATATATTAAACCAATTGCTACATTTGTTTGTTTGTTCCACCAAATTAATTATATATATACAAATACAAATAAAAACAAATATTTTAACTATTTCTCACAATTCCAAGTTAACATCTCACAAACAGTTTTATCTCAAAATGCTGACTATTTCTCACAATTCCAAGTTAACATCTCACAAATATGACTTTTGTTTCACAGAATTGTCTTGTCAGTTGTTTCAGACAGATCCTTTCATTCACAAGATTAGGTGTCCCTTAAAAGCGATTTAAACCCAAAAATCTGAGGGGAAAAAAGTCAAAATTGCAAGATACGAACTCAGAATTCAGAGAAAAAAGTTAGAAATATGAGATATCAAATATCTGTGAGGAAAATAAACCCTGCACATAATATTTACACCAAAACGTAAAAAAAAATCAATAAAACCTGCACATATTATTCTAAGAATGAAAGTCAGATTTCATGTAAATATATAGATTCTATTAATTTTTATTCCATGATGGAAACAGGCTTTCATAAACCCTGCACATATTAGGTTCATTTAAATGTTGTATAAAAGCAATATAATGACACTAGCAATGCTCCAATATAGTATACAGTGAAATCCAGCCATTATCAAGCAAAACATGGGTAATTCTTTCCACGTGACTTTTACAACAAACAGTTTTCCCAAGATTAATGACAGGAAACAGGCTCACCAGGTCTGGCTGATTCCATCTGGATTCCAGAACCTCCAACAGATGAGCTTGGGGGGGTGAATGGAGTGTGCACATGGTAGACCTTGACATTGGAGCCCTTGGCACCATCTACTGTTAATGCCAAGTGAAAAAAATACAGGTCAAATATTAATATTTCTGAAATATATATCTATTTCAGGATTTCACATTTATTGCACATACACTGGCTTGCCTGTGTTTAGCCTCATTCCATTATGATGAGTCACATGACTGACCTGGTATGACATACGGAGGTGGGTTTCCCTTTCCGTAAACACCCATTACAAAATAGAATTCTTAAAAACTGATGCATGACAAAATAGAAGTCTTAATATGTGACATGACTTGTACAAAAATGACTTAATCTGTGCTACCAACTGAAAGGAGTCAGCGGAACTGAAAAAAGTCACATTGTGAGCTGCTACTGGTAAGTAAAAACATGAAAAAATTCTCAGTAAAGATGCTGAAATGGGCAGACGCCACGGGAAATAACCTGAACGATCCTTTCCTCTTATTCAGTAATCATCAATATATGTGTAGCTGCCAGCTTTCTGTTGCTCAAAACTTGTTTTGCCAAAGTGAATTAAATGCAAATATATTACAAGTCAAGTGGCATTTATTTTCATGATATGGTAAACGCCTTAGTTAACAAAAAGACAACAGAGTTACAAGCCCATGCAGGCACTGATTAATACAGACGTCCACCCAAAGACAGAAGAGGAATGTTGTTCTGCTGCATGTCTGAATGAATAATCAAACCTGATGCTTCTCATGGAAAATAAGAGCCAGTTAAACTGACAATTTCTACAGCAATATGATATTGTATGTCATATAGACCAGAAAACTGCTCCAGCAACTGTTGATGAGGGATCATTTGGACATAAAACAGCCTGAAGTTGTGTCATTTGCGTTAATTTATCAAATCTCTGTTTAGATTTACTCTCAAATGGGATCTTGTTTTCGTTTTCACAAGAACGGGAACTGCTCTAACCAAATATATCAGATTGGCACTAGAATATCAAATATTTCCAATACATTTATGTCATAATTGTCAAAACTATAGTTAAGCTATTTTGATCATGTTTAGGTGTGAATCGGTAGGAGGTGGCCTGGAAACGTCAAACAGCCTAAATGCGTCAGCGGTTTTACTACAGCTAAAACACACACAGTCAAAAAGCACCATTCAGTGCTCAAAGCATTCACTGCCCTGTCTTTTTATTAAATTATGCAACACAGAACAAAAACTTCAAATTATAAGAAGGATTCAAAATCTTTTGTTTAAAATGTAATAGCAAAATCTTTTGTTTAAAATGTAATAGCATTTCCACTTATTTGAACTCTTCTTCTATTCTTCAGCTGTTTCTTAAATGCCTCTCTGTTCTGCCTTGTACTAGTCCAGAAACTCTGTATTGTTAGCAATTCTCATTTTATTGCCTCCTTAAGACGACTCACTCGTTGTATTCATAATTTGTAAGTCGCTTTGGATAAAAGTTAAATGAATAAGTGTAAATGATATTTAATTTACCATCAGATAAACTGCTTTACTTTTTTCTTATTATATAAAGAGTATAGTATTACAACAACACCAAAATCTGTGAACTACTGCACAGTGCATAACATGTAGGCTATGATCGTTATTTATTTAAAAAAAAAACTTGTGCTGGCTTCTGATTTGAAACAAATTAAATCACAAAAATTACCTTAATCAACAGCCGCACAACATTTGTCATTCTCATTAAATTCAACAAAAATTCAAAATAACATTTAAGCTCATTTTTACCTCCTAAACGTGACCCTCTTCTAAGATCATGATAAACTCCTCATCTAAATCCAGAAGCGCTCCAAAACTTCAGACAGTCTAGTTAGTAAATTTCCTTGAGCAGAGAGCTTTCTTACCTGTCTTGTTGAGGCTGTCGCTGATGGTTAGACTAAAACCAGTTTCTATGGTGTTTACAAGCTTTTCATAGTCACCTGGCTACTCCACCCCTGCCTACTTAGAATACATTAACATATTCTGACACCTTGTTTTAGAAACAAGGCGGCTGTATGTTTTCCACATCTGTCATTGAAGGCGTCTCTGAATAACCAGTTTTGCTGACAGCAGTATAAGTGGCGGGCTATATGAAGTAAACATAAAAGCCTACTTCTCGACTGAAAATGACTGAAAAGTCAGCAAAGTGAATGGTGGTATCAGGTGTTTTGTTTTCACTTTTCACACCTGGCATTTCCAACTTTAAGATTATTTTTCTATATTGTGAAGTTGGTCAGAAAATATCTAATTGGAAGTTGTGTGACTCCTTTGCTCTAACCCTCATGTTTCCTTGAGACTGATTTTACCGCCTTTGGCATTCCCGAGCCTTGATTTATGTATAAAAATAACTTCAAAATGAACCCAGTATTTTCTTAGATGAATTTGTTATACTGCCTGAGATGTGCTAAAACAGGCTCCAGCATCCCCCTGACCCTACACAGGAGAGGTGGATTGGAGAATGGATGGAAAGAATGAAGTATGGATGGATATTAGTATGTGATACGGTATGTTAAAAGCCATTTGGCAACTATTATTGAAACTTTTGCTTTTGATTCTGTCGTATCATATAGTATATATGTGCTTTTGTTTACAGTAAGGATAGTGTCATTGTGACCCCCCGTGAAAATTTAAATCTGGTGTCTCTTGAGTACATAATCTTACAATAAGAGTCAACATATCTGTACAGAATTTATTCATCTAGATGATGTTTATTTATACATAAACTAATACAAGCTGTATATAGTCTGTAATCACACTATATAATGGTATGTTTATACATGACTAGATTTATAAATGCTAGTTTGTTCATTGTATTATTAACTAATGTTAACAACTTGAAGCTTATTGTAAAGTGTTATAGATGTGTGATCACTGTCAAGCTAAATCTTTTAAAGCTCATAATGACTGAAATGAGTAGCTTATATAATTTGTGAAAATCATCAACAAATCAATATAACCTGATATGTTAAGCCTTCCAGTGAATTAAGTTTAAGGGGTGTTAAAAGGGCCTCAGGGTCCCTCAGACCACAAACAGAACATGTTAAACATCCCGTTACAGTGGTCTGAAAAAAATGATTTTTTTTTTCTTGGAACTAACTATAGTTCTTGTTAGTTTACAAGGATGTTTCACATTTTTCTGACTCCTCCTTTTTTAAAGTTTAAGATGTCAGTCTAATCTGAGGACGAATCTTTGAAACCGGTAGCATGCTATCATCACATCAGCTTTCTTACACACAGATTTGGTAAGTGCTAAACTTGCAGGGGCTGATGGCAAAGGGCTAGTTAAGATGAATGGGTGAGGGGTACGGGGAGGGGTGGACTTCATGCGCTCTCCAGGTGTGGCAGGGAGTGGAAGAGTCTGTGCTGCTGATATCATGAGAGTGGGCTCGGCTTCTCAGCTGCGTCTCTTTGTGTGACACTCCTTTGACTGCGGTTTATCTCGTCCGGCAGCATTCCACCTGCTGTCACCAAACATTTTCTGTTCCACATTCCATGAAAGGCTTGCAAACTTTCTGCTGATGATGTGCGGAAAAAATAATTATAGTGAGATGCCTGGTTTCTCAGGCCTGTAATATTTTCTAATGCTGTCTTGGTCTGCCTATTTCCTCTGGATGTGCACTGGAAGAGTGTGACCCATGGTTATCTGTACATGTCATCATAACTGAACTTTTTATATGTGCAAAGTTTTTTTTATTTTTTTAAGAAATTAATACTTTTATTCA
This sequence comes from Cyprinus carpio, assembly GCF_018340385.1. Taxonomy (NCBI): domain Eukaryota; kingdom Metazoa; phylum Chordata; class Actinopteri; order Cypriniformes; family Cyprinidae; genus Cyprinus; species Cyprinus carpio. The sequence continues at coordinate 25,112,426 of NC_056599.1, read as the reverse complement.
GCAAGAATGCATTAAATTGATCAAAAGCAACAGTAAATATCACCATAATGTTATAATTTCAAATAAATCGTTCTTTTGAACTTTGTATTTATCAAAGAATCCTGAAAAAAATATTAAACAAAAAAAAATTTTTCAAAACAACCCTTTTCAACATTCATAATACAGTTTTTCTCAGTCGCTTTGGTGCATTTCTCGAATCATCATTAATATTTGCAAAGACGTATGTGCATTTTTCAAAACAATTCGTACAAACAGCACCACACAATGGATTACCTGCAAAAGCCTGTAACTTACTCAAAATCTTTAGTACATCTCTCAAAAATAAGTATTTATGTCAATGAACATATGATTGCCATCAGAATGAAAAGTCCTCTTGTCATTGTTCAAAAATAAGACAAAATGCTTAGTCATGTTATCAATATAACAGTCTGTTAGTATTACCTGATGTAAACTATGGCAAGAGTTTGGATGACAGTTACTGTATTGAAATGCAGAAGGCTGCACTTCTTATGTATGCCATATATCCATTTCAAAAGTACAAATTTACACATTACTGTATGTGGGATATTGATAGAAAGAGACTTGATAGGATTTACAGTTACAGTAGTGGTCTGACAAAAATCAAAAAAATACATTTTGAAAAACAACAACTTAAACCTACCCCTTACGAAAAATCTGTTTATATTGTTACACTTTCAGGGAAACAGCGCTCACTACATCCCCTTACGAAAAATCTGTTTATATTGTTACACTTTCAGATAAACAGCATTTACTATTTTTTATATATATTTTTTCCTTCTAGGGGACCCAGGGCCGATTTGGTCCCCACAATGTAGCATAAACAAGCACACACACACACACACACACACACACACACACACACACACATTACAATGTCATTGTGATATAGAAAAGAAAAAAGAAATATGAGCACAAAGGCGAAAATACTAAATTAAAAAAGTCCATTTGTCAGAATTTGTACTGTAACTCTTGTGTTGTCCTCTGTCTATATATGCTTTCCAATTGAAGGTTCATGAGATGCACCTTTGACCTTTATCAGAGAACTGGTTTGTCATTGGTTGATATACATTCTCTTCATCAGTGAAAGTCAAGAATAACCTGCACAATTCATGGCGAATTTAAAAAAAAAGGTCTAAGAAATGTGTAGAAAATATGCTTGACAGATCAACCATTTTGCATTTAATGACTTATACAATGAGCTAATGACTAGATGTTTCGAGGGTATTGCACAGAGAACTATATAATACATTTGGAGCAACGTGACAATAACAACTGATAATGTAGGAAACAGCATACAAATGTACATAATCAGTTGCATGAATGTACCAAAGCAATCGCTTTTGAAAACTTGTTCAAAAGAAAGAGAAACTGCTTTTATTATGTGCACAAGTGACTAGATGAGGTGGAGGTTGAACAAGTAGTTGAGAATTTCATTTCTGATCTGAGAAATGCACCAAAGCAACTGAAAAAAACTGTAATTTTTGAGCACTAAATCAGCATATTAAAATTATTATAGCACATTAAAATTTGAAGGATCATGTGATACTTACAAATGGAGTAATGGCTCCTGAACAGCCTTAAATCACCAAAGAAAATCAAGTTTAAAGAATTTTAGTGTGACATATATTTCCAAAAAAAAAAAAAAAAAAAAAAATCAATGCAACAAAAGGTCACAAGATAGGAAGTTAATAGCATCATGTGAGGTTTTTTTTTTTTTTTTTTGAGCATCACACGTTCCAAAACCTTTACGTAAAGCCTTAAGGCCATTGTTCACTCGCTGTGTATAGTTCAGCTGATACAAAACTATAAATACACAAGTGTGAACATACATTCTATATTAACACAGCAAGTTACTGCATTGCTTGGCAACTATAAACAAGCTCCAGTCAAAATAATGAACTATATCACTTAATGGACAGATTGTATTCTGATTATGTTCAGAATGGACTTATTATTGAACATCTATATCTCTATTGCTGTTGATGCAGGTAAAAAAGCACTAAGCCATGTAATAAAAGAGACATTCTCCCTCGGCTGATTGCTATATTTTGCAGTAGCAAGACAAGACAGCATGCAATAGCCCACCAAACTGGATTTTCAAGGTGTTCAGTGCTTCATAAATATATATTAAGAAGCTAGACTGCATGAAGTCAGAAAATACAGTAGAAACAAAAAAAAGTTGGCATCTGTTTGTCCTTTTTGTTAAAGTCAGTTCCTTACTGAACAGATTCACAGGAGATGTTTTGAAAAGATTTTTGAGAAAGTCATCATGCATTAAGGGTGTGGTTGCAACTATGAAACAATTCTAGTAGAAAGACAAGAAGAAGAAGAGATTAGAGTGTGCAGTCCCCATAAAGCATAGAATGACAGTCAGGGAAAGAACATTTACAAATTACATTCCAACAAGAAAGGTCCACTGCACTATGAGAAAAGTTTGTAAAAATAGCGCCCAATGAACTGTGTTAATATGAAGGAAATTTTTCTATTGATTTTTCAAAGGTGTTTTCCCCATATTTTGAATTACGTTGCATTGCATGGTGTTGTGTTTTAAGGTTAAAGGAAATATCTGTATGCTTGGAAAATTACCAGTACTTTTGCCAATTTTCTGCAGGTTTTTTTCTAACAGTGTGTTGAGGAGGACACTTATAACTGTAAAGCATTTTGGTAGATCTTTTGTGGTCTGTGTGTTGTCATCAGTTGTCATGGACTTTATTTAAAATGAAAGCAGAGATGAATGCAGGGAATATAAACATTTTAAAATGAATTTGATTAAAGGATTAATCTTTGATTTAAGATTTGAAACCCCTATCTTTCCTGTTCTTGTATTTTAACAAAAACACAGCAAAAATACAACCACTTTCAAATACCATCAACAAAGAGAGGACATGTTCACTTTAAATCACACTTTAAAGAGATAAGAGTTCTTGCCAGTCTGTGTTACACAGTCAGTGAGCTTTTTCTTTACAGTATCAGGCCTTTTATGTGTTTCATCCTGACAAATATTTCTTTAGCATTTATTCAATGATTTATTTGATTTAGCTTGTTTGTTAACTTAATTTATTAGTTTATTTATTTATTTATTTAAATCTATCCGCACCAAAATGTATTAAATGTAACTATTTGAGATGATCAGCTTCAAATTTAGTGCTAAAGAAATCACAGCTCAGGATCCAATTTGTGTAAGTGATTCCGTCAGGTTGTTGTTGGGCGTTGGCCGCACAGAAAATGCATCATCAAATTCTGAAACATGAACCATGACAGCATATCTGAGTGCAATTTGTCAATTGCTAAGCAACTTTACCACCTCTTAACTGTAGGGGGAGCTGAACCTATATATTTGGCTCCAACTTTAGGTTTCATATGTGTTTGCTTTCATCAGTTAAATTTGGCTGCTACATAAAAGTTAATCATATTGAAATGTTTATATGTTGTATTGCTATAGATAATGTTTGTGCTGTTTTTTCTTCTTCACACTTTATACTTATACAGATAGATTTCTTGTCCACAGAATAAAATGCAGTGATTGAAAATTGAGATATGACAAGTTGACAGTTCAAACCATTTTTTTTAATCTATTCTATTTTACAAATATTTAAGATTGCCTGTCCATCCATGCTTTTGCATAAGTGTGTGTTTGCTTGGAGATTTCTGTTTGGGGTCTGTGAAATCCATTTAGTCATGTTTTAGTTTCCCTGTTGGCTACTGTACCAAAGAAAAAGGAAATCTAATTCAGAGCATCCAAGGATAGGAGGGCGTATACCTACACAAACTGTTTTAGGCTTCAGTTTTAAAAAAATATAAGATCAAGTTATCGAAGCGCCTGTAAAGGACATAAAGCAGCCATGAACAGAAGGGCCAGTAGAAGGGTTTTTTTCCTGGTCGTAATCTTCCTGCTAATGCCTGTGACCTGGACACGGAGAGGAGCAGCAGCTGAGAAATATAAACCCTTACACCAAAGACTGAGGAGGCTGAATCAGCAGGTTTGTTATATTTAAACAAATTGTCTTCAAATATCCCATTGCATGTATCTGTAACATATGATTCCTCCAATTCTAGTTCAAGAGATTTCAACAGATGGCCTTTACTCATCTTCAGAGCATTGCTGAAAAGTACAACATTTCAAATTACATAGACTCGCGATTCCAAGTTTTGAGTCGGCAGTTTGAGAGGATCTCCAGAGAACTCTGTGCATTTAAGGAAACGACAGAGCAAAGCCTGAATTCCCTTAAATCCTGGACTAAGAGTCTACAGAAAAAGACCAAGAGGCTTGACTTGAGTCTGGCAAACTTGACGAGAGCTCTGAGGGAGAACAACCATCTCAACCTTAGACAAATCCAGAAGCAGAGAGCGGTGTTGTCTGACCTTTCCCACAAGATCCAGAAACAGCAAAGTCACATCAGCTCTTTGGAGTCCTTTAGGAATCAGGTTCAACATGGTATGCAGGACCTTCAGTCTTCTCTCAAAAGGCATCAGGCCCAGATAACGAAGATGGAGAGTCAGATGCATGGGTTGTACAAGATCATTTCAGCTTCAAAGGAAGGAGGTTTAGATCCCCTCAGTTCTATCAGGAAGCAACAAGGTGTGGTCCTGAGGCATGTGCAGCCTAAACTGAAGTCTGAAGAAAACAGAATAAGAGAAAGATTGCCTTCTGGGCCCACCGAACAACCACAGACATACAACATGTGGTATGTTTGGCAGAGCACCATTGAACCAACAGTTCAGGCTGAAGAGGGATTTTTTCAGCTTCCGCTTCGACACAAAATCCCACATATTCAAACCCCAAAGGAAGAAGCCAGAAGTAAGTATTTAGAAAACTCTAGTGGTTTTGTATCTGAAAATAAAATCGAAATGCATTTGTATCCACAGTTTAGACTGAAAACCTTAATCTGTTTAACAAATGTAATTTTCATTCATTCAAAAACGATTTACTCCGAATCTCCAAGAATCCAAACAGACAAGTATGCAAGCCTATAGACCTTAATCAGGTTATGCCATATTCAATTTCATGTGGATGAAAAGGGGGTTGTGAGGGATACACTCATAGTCTTTACAATGGCATGCACTGAATAAAAGTCATAGATCATGTAATTTTCACAGGTTTTTTTTTTTTTTTTTTTGTCTACTAAAAGTATTTTTAGAAAGACGTTTTGTCAGCTGAATAATTAGTTTGTTGTTAAACATCAATGCAATCCATTGAACACACTGTACTTCTATCCCTCACAGCCTTGTTTTCATTCCAATATGGCACTACCCTATGATGTAAAATGTCTAATAATTTTGTCTCTCATTCTCAAAGTTTGCAATGTGGGTTCGATGCTTCTGTTCCCATCTGCTTCCACTGAAAATCATGTCACCTTCCAGAGAAGTTTCCAAACTGGGGTACATGAACTCTCTATCTGCACTTGGCTAAAAGTAGACGGCAAGTATCTTGGAACAATTCTTTCTTACGCCACAGAGAACAATGACAATATGCTTGTTCTCTATGGCCGGAACTCTGGCATACGGGGCGTTATGAATTTTGTGATTGGAGATCCAGCGTATCGTGAATTATCTTTACAAAATATCCTGGATGGCCACTGGCACCATTTATGCATCATCTGGTCCTCCATTGAAGGCAGGTTTTTGTACTATTTGGATGGTCATCTTATATCTACTGGATCCAAGTTCCAGAAAGGCTATGAGATCCCTCCTGGGGGCTCTATGATCCTGGGACAGGAGCAGGATTCGATTGGAGGAGACTTTGACGAAGCTGAAGCATTTGTGGGCAGACTGGCAGGCTTTGCATTGTGGACTAGGATCCTGAGCCCTGGGGAAGTTTCTGGGCTGGCCTCTGGCAAAGGGGTGCCACGAGGAGCAGTGCTCAGCCTGGATGATGTAGACCAGATGTTTGGCTCTGTTCAACATATTACCTGTGAGTGTCTGGAGCACTGCATGTAAAGGCACAACAGAATGAGCCAGAGAAACACTTCTGTATCACACATCATTTTTGTATTTCCATTTATTTTGATTAAACATCATTTCATATATTCAGTGATCATATTTTACATAGTTGGTCTTATTAAACTTTTAACTTTTAATTTTAAGAACATTGCTTTAAATAAATATACATCTTATTTTTGTTGGTCTGTGCAGTCTACATTCAGTCAGCACACAGAAAAAACAGCATATGCTGGTTAGATGCAAAAGTATCAAATAATGACTCAATTTTTCTTTTTATTTATTTTATTTTATTTTTTATTTAAGAGTCCAAAAGGCATGTTGTAAATATACCCTGAAAACAGCATATGCTGGTTAGATATGGTTTGATGCATGGCAACTAGTTTGAGCTGGTTTAAGCTGGTCCTTAGTTGGTCATGAGCTTGTTCAAGAGGGTCCTGAGCTGGTTAAAGCAGGTAGTGTCCTGGTCCTAAGCTGGTCCTAAGCAATTAGCTCCTGCTCAGAACCAGCTCAGAACCATCTTCAACCAGCTCATGACCAACTAAGGACCAGCTTAAACTAGCTCAAACCAGCTGCCATGCTCCAAAACATAACCAGCATATGCTGGGGGTTTTTTTTTTCAACAGATCTGGACATATAGATCTCTGTAAGACTATATATACACACACTCATACAAAACACAAAATGAATTTATAGTGCCATGCAGACTGTGAGTTTCCAAAATCATAACAAATCACTAACAAGGCACTGTTCAATTAGAAATTATAATCTTTATATATATATGATTCATTACAAAGCAACTGAATAAATCTCAAGTATGCTTTTGTTAAACTGTATAATTATTGTAAAGTTTGGTTTGTTATGCATAACATATTACCTGACGGATAGGCTATCAGTAAAATAGCTGTCCATCAATCAATCAATAAATCAATCAATCTGAGAAACCTGTTGTTGGAAACTTTTGGTAACTCTAATGGCGAAGACATATGCGATGTTTAACAGAGTTAATATAATCTAAAATATATGATAGGACAGTTACGAGCATGTTTTAACAGTAGCCCCTCACTGCGGAAAACACAAGCTCTAGGGGTGTGGTCAGATCCACATCCACAGGTGGAGATGGGTGGGTGTAGGGATTAGGGGTGGAGACGGGCAGGTTTATATGTCAGGTGGGAGGAGTTGGAGTGGGACCACGCCCCCCTGGACTTGTGTTCTGCAGTGAGGACCATCTCTGTTTTAACCGTTAACAGAACAGTATCATCTCTGTACCCTACAACCCAGAATTACTGTGAACTACATTTCCCAGACTTCCTTTGAACCCGATTTCTTTCTTGGACCTCAGTGCTTTCCGTACACTCGTGACGAGATCGCCTCTGATGTTAGTCATGGGGAAGAAGTGTTCGCAGTAGGTCTGCAGTTAGCAGGTCTGATGTGTAATTAATGTTCAAAGAAGACATGGCCAACATCGCGAAGAAAGTGTCATGGTCCAGCCGAGGCGATGATCGCGGAGAGAGAGCGCCACTGCTGAACGGAGCCGAGGACGGGAAACACAGCAACAGACAGGTACCAGACAGGCCATACAGACTGCAAAAAATCACATATGTAGGACTTGGCAATCAGTCTGGGAGGTTCTGACTTTTGCTTACATAAAATACTTGCCCTGCTTATTAAATAAAGCATGCTTGTTATAAATGCAAAATGCAAAGGTGGCGTGCTGACCTGAAACAGTGTTGGCAAGGTTACTTTGGAAATGTCATAGGTTACAGATTACAAGTTACCCTATTTCAAATGTAATAGTAGTGTAACTTTTTCAATTACTTTATTAATGTAACTAATTACTTTTTGAGTACTTTTCTAAATTTCTAATGAATGTTATTTTCAACTGTTAATCATTTTCAAACATTTACACCATGCAGGGGTTAACCTTACAGTAGTGCTCAACACTGTCAGACTTTCACAATCCTTCATCACTTGAATTAAGATGATCAAATTAGAACACATCCAGCACAAAATCAGCCTTTAGTACTGCCTTTTGCTTTGAGATTGATCTGAAGTTCAATGCAGATTTAAAATCATAAGAAATAGTTTACTGATACTGTTTTTGAAACCAAATCTTTGCATGACTACAGGGAACACTGCATCTAACAATGGTTTGGGAAAAAAAAAAAAAGCATATACATCAGCTCAAATATGGTTATCTAATAAGCATAAGTCATATGTTTATGCAGTGACCAGAGATTGTTTACGTGTTCATGTACTCATATATTGAGGCGGCAGAGGCTGAAAACACCGCGATCTTCAGTAGGCCTATGTGTAGTAAATGAAACCGCATGTCTGCGCCATTAATTTCCACGAGGGGCAGACTGGGAAAAAAGTTTCAGACCAGAAAATCTCACACTCATACACCCACAACATATTCTGAAACATGGACAACCCTTTTTTTTGTATGGACCTGACATAAAAAAGGTTTAAATCTTTAGGTTAGGGACATGCAAAATAAAAGTTCTCTCCTGAACTGCACCTTCACTTCCATTTTTCTTTTCAGTCTCTTTATTTTGCCCTGATATCTATCAAAAACCATTTCATTTGTGGTTACCATGGTTTAACAATATTAACCATTGTCTTTAGATTTATAGTAAAATCATTGTTAATTTTCGTAATGGTTGTTGTTGTCTGCCCTAGCTCCCTCTAAACCTATTATAAAATATGATTATTTGTCTGCTAAATTACTACTGTAACATTACAATAGATAATAATGCTGTCCTTTATACAGTATTTTGAGTGATGATGAGCAATGGGCTGCTGCTGGTTAACTAAGTAAACAAAGACAAAACTACAATAGCATGTTTACAGAAGAAGCTGACCTGCACTTGAAGTTTTGCTTCTCTGCTCCACCTGTGCGCTTCCACAGTCCACTTCAATCTCTCACATTGATGACTCTGATCCAAACTGTTTAGCGGAGGTCACGGAGAGCACGCGAGCCGAAGCATTGCCAGTCACGACTAACCCATTCATGATTTATTAGAGATTTAATTATCGAATGTCGAATTCGGAAATGATCGCTTTAGTACATTCGGCAGGCAATTATAAAATACTAATATTAAAATAGCGGGCCAAATCGGCTGCCAGGCCACCGGGAATTGTCCCGGTTCTCCCGATGGCCTGTCCGCGCCTGATTTCCACAGACACACAGGATTCATATATTGTCTTTTTGTTGCTTAATATTCACAGACACTCGTCCATATCGCATTTTGATTCAAGTGTACTGACCTACTTTTGATTTATTCGTCCAAAATGTGGCATATTCTATTTTTATGACAGGGTTCTACGAACCAGTCTGTGTTTTCCACATCGGGAAAATGATAGGGTCGTATGTCTCACAGTGCAGTTTGGGAAAGAAATCCATTAAATCTGTATGTGAATGTGTGTAAATATTCAAATGTAATTCCTTTGTAATCGTTAACATTTTCATAAGTAACTGTAATTTTTTTGCACATTTTTTTTCTTAGTAACTGTAACGGATTACAGTTACATTTATTTTGTAATAAAATTACGTAACGCCTTTATATGTAACTACTTACTCCCCAACACTGCTTGAAGACACAGAACGCATAATAATACTCTTGCACTAACTATATAGTTCTCAAACTTATTAGAGGGTAAACCCTTGTGTTTCTTATAAACCCTAGTAAGGACTTTGCATGGTGTTTTGCAACTCAGAATATCTGGAATTTAACTGTTAACCCTCTTATTCTTCTAAGGAGCTGCAAGCACCTGTGATCCTATGACCTAGATTGAATTGGTTGATTCTTTATTGTAGTCCGGAACATAGCTATAAATTAAGATATTGAAATTAGATATTCCTGACAGTGTCACCAAGATTGAACCAACAACATTTGTTTTTTTATAGCATTTTTTTTTTTTTTTTTTTTTTTTGTGCAGCATGCATACTGTATACTGACTCTAAATGTAGATTCAAGTAGACTCTTGAAAAATGATATAATAATGTATTTGGTTCATAGTTTTCCGGGGGAGGTATGTTTCATGTAGGCAGCCGGAGCACTGTGGACCTTGAGGAGGAAATCACACCCGAAGAGGTAAAATCTATTTTATGTCAATTCTTTTTTTATTTATTTATTTTTTTAAAGACATTTTTTAAAGACTTTTTTATTTATTTATTTTTTAAAGCTGGGATAGCGCATGAGTATAGTCTAAATCTCTCCTCAAATCAGGCATTTTGGCTAGAGACTAGTGATGGGCAATGATTAATCACGAAGTTTTTGTGTAAATATTATGTACTGTTTACATAATATTGTGTACTGTTTATATATTTTATATTTATATTCATCTGATTTATAACATATATATATATATATATATATATATATATATATATATATAAAATATTTTTAATATATACATGCATGTGTATGTATTTATATATACATAATAAATATACACAGTACACACATATATTATGTACACAATATTTTTTATTTTGGATGTGATTAATCATTGGCCAGCACTACTAGAGACCCAGGGAAATGCCTTACTTTATAAAAATAAGCCATTATTCAGTCTGCACTTTATAAAAATAATTTATTGGGAAAATGCATTCAGTGTACTTGATCATTTGTGAGTTTATGTTTCTGTCATGTAGGCATGAGGTCAAGTTTGCTCATGGCTGCAAAGAGTTGACGTAGCTAAATAAAGTGTTGTTCTATTCTGATTGCACGAACATAGAATGACTGTATATGCCCTCGATGAAAGTCAACTCTGAGTCTGTTTTTCCCAAATCACACAGGACATTGTGAAGAGTCGGCTGAAGGAAATCCCTCACAACGAAAAGCTGCTGTCCCTCAAATACGAGGTAATTGAATCTAGACCTGACCTTCAGTCACCCTTTCCCTCTTTCAATTGAGTGTCTGTTAAAAAATCTGTAGGGTTTCTGTCTGTTAAAAACCACAGACAAAATGCAACATGTACACTTTAAATAAACTGTCTTTGAAGAGCTGTGATGTAAAATGTCAAACCTAGTGCGTTTTGTGTTTCAGAGTCTTGATTATGATAACAGCGAGAATCAGTTGTTTCTGGAGGAAGAGAGGCGGATGAGTCACATGGTCAGTAGCACCATCAGAGAGTTTCATTAGCGGTGGAGATGACAAACTCTGGTTCTGTGTCTGTGGGGAAAAGCTTAAGGGTTAAATTGGATCATGTGCTCTTCGTAAGCTGTTCATAGAAAGGCACTTTCTGAGTTTACAGCCATAACGGTTGATGGAGGCCATTGAAATGAATGTGCAGTTGGCAGTTTTAAGTTGCTTTCCCAAAATTGTGGGGCATTTCACAATCTTCCGTGCTCTTTTTAAATTGTTGGCTTGTGTCTGTGTTGTATTAACTCGACCCTGAAACACCTTGGTTTCTTTTTCAATCACATTATTTTCTGTATAATGAATAATAATGCTAAATTAATGCATTGATGAACTTTTAATGTTTCTTTCTCTTAACTGTAGGGTTTCAGATGTCTGGAGATCAGGCGATGGGTGATCTGTGGTCTGATTGGGTTTCTCACTGGTCTCATCGCATGCCTGATAGACATTGCTGTGGAGGAATTAGCTGGTTATAAGTACTCTGCAGTCAAACAAAGTATCCTTCCTCTGTCAGTCATCCATCTGATATGATCAGCTTCTTACGTAAAGCGCTCAAAAAATGTGTGTTTGGTCCTTAGTTAATTAAAATGAGCCAATACACTGCAGTTTGTGAACAGTTTGTCAAAACATAATTTTATTTCATGCTATTTTGTAATATGACTGTTTGTTTAATCTATTTCCATTGTTACTACAGGAATAATTTAAACAGATGCATGGCAATCCAGATCTAGACCGACACAGACAGAATGAATCTAATTCCATCTGTCCATGTAGTTTATTTAATTTAGCACTCAACTAAATTAAAATATGGTTTTTCTTAAGTTATTTTCATATTCCAGGAAAAAATATCAGTAGCCAATGTTTGGTACAAAGACAAAAATTTTTTGTGGTGTCATGCGGTAATAAAGCTTAGTAATATTTATAATACCGTGCTATAGTACAGTCAGACTAATCAAAATTTGAAATGAAAAGGCTTAATTTAATTGCATGGAAAGGTTTATTTAGCTTAATTAAGTGTCATTGTGTGTTAATTATTTCTTCCTGGCTTCAGAGCATCTTTAACTAGACGTTCAGACATTGAGAAATTCACAGAGTTTGGAGGCCTGTCCATCTCTCTTATACTGTGGGCAGCGCTGAACTCCGCTTTCGTTATGGTGGGTGCTATCGCTGTTGCTTTTTTTGAGGTGAGTGTTTTCTTCCTGTCAGAATGAGATTTGTGAGGCTTCTGCTTCCCTTCTGTGCTTCAGTATCACTTCAGAGAACTCACTCGCTCTTTCAATGAAATGTTACCAGGCAGAAAACAGAATTTGGCTATGTTCAGAATAGCATACTAGAATATTATTCCTACTATTTCTACAGTACATAATATTTTCCAGATAATGTATCCCACAAAGCAGTGCATCCCACTGTCCTGTTGATTTCCACAAATGAACTAGAAAGAAATTAATTATTGGTATTTTTTAGTCCTGTCAAACGATTAATCGCGATTAATCGCATCCAAAAATAAAAGTTTTTGTTTGCATAATATATATATGTGTACGGTGTATATTTATTATGTGTGTATGTGTGTGTGTGTATATATATATATATATATATACATTATATATATATATATATATATATATATATATATATATATATATATATATATATATATATATATATTTATTTATTTATATATTTATTTATTATATTTTTTTATATATATTTATATGTTTATTTATTTATGTCTATATTTATATATTATATATATATATATATATATATATTTATATATATATAAAAATAATATAGTTTTTTTTGAAAAATATGTACATGTATTTACAGTATTTATAATATTTAATATATAAACATAACATTGTTTTCTGAAATGTATGCATGGATGTGTGTGTATTTATACACATGTGTTGTATTTTATATAGCAGTATTTTTATTCAGCAAGGATGCGTCAAAAACTTTAAACTGATTAATCGCGATTAATTGTTTGACAGCACTAGTATTTTTATTCAGCAAGGATGCGTTATTATAGTTAGTTGATCAAAAGTTCACTGTTTCTACACAACTGTTAAGTATCACAACTGTTTTCAACATTGATAATACTAATAATAATAATAAAAGTTTTTGTTTTGAGCAGCAAATCAGTACATTATATAGAATAATTTCTGAAGGTTTATGTGACACTGAAGACTGGACTAATAACTACTAAAACTTCAGCTTAACCATCACACAAATAAATAGCATTTTAAATATATTATAACAATTTTATTTTGTAATATTTCACAATATTGCTATAAGAGACTTTAAACATAAAAAACAACAACTTTCAATTGTAGAGCACATTGTAGTGTTTATTAAGAAGCTGTATATTATTTTACTTTGAAAATTATTTGAAATGCAGTCTGTTTTCTCTCAGCCCATTGCAGCAGGAAGTGGAATTCCTCAAATAAAATGTTACCTGAATGGAGTGAAGATCCCTTGTGTTGTTCGACTAAAGGTGATAGCTTAAGCTTCTCTATCAGAAAAACAAGGCTGCTTGGTTTTTAACTGAACAAATAGGTAAAAATATATATATGAAATTATAGCAGATAGATATAGATGGGTAAGATGAATAGATATTTTTAAAATTTTCTTATAATAGATCTCCATAACAATCATTTTCTTCCATGTCCACAGACTCTGGCGATAAAGGTCTTTGGTGTGATCTGCTCAGTTGCTGGAGGTCTCGCTGTTGGAAAGGTACAATAGAAAAACAGTCAGCTGGGGTTAATGATATTAATAAGCTAACTGTTGGACTCAGCAGCTGCTCTCCCCTCACAGGAAGGACCCATGATTCACTCGGGAGCAGTGGTGGCCGCAGGAGTATCTCAGGGCAGAAGCACTTCACTGAAAAAAGATTTTAAGGTCAGTTTTCTGTACTGCTAGGACTCCTTGAATCTTACCGTAAACACAGAGCCTGACGTCAAGTTTCTGTTCCCGCAGATATTTGAGTATTTCCGCAGGGACACAGAGAAGAGAGACTTTGTCTCGGCAGGAGCTGCGGCTGGAGTCTCCGCTGCCTTTGGAGCCCCTGTTGGTGAGACATGCAGAAAATCATAATTTTAAATATCCATATTTTTACATGGGATAGAAGCAAGTTATGCAAAACCAATGTCAAATATGTTATTATTATATTGTTAAAGCATATTAAAGTACCTGATACACTACAGAGTTGGTGCTATAAGTGAAAGTCCATCATTTGCTCCTCTGAATAAAAGCTGGAAGGCTGTTAAACTTCCCTGAAATGGTTCTTGGGTAAGATTGTCAAGGATCATCTTTGATTCATTGTGTTTTTTGGCACAGGTGGGGTTCTGTTCAGTTTAGAGGAAGGCGCGTCTTTCTGGAACCAGATGTTGACGTGGAGAATTGTGAGTGATTGTGAATAAGCGTTTGGCTTGTCATTAGTGAGCACTGTCTGTTTCAGTTAGTTTTAACGTTTGAACCCCTCATCCTGCTTTGTTTTTGATCTAGTTCTTTGCTTCAATGATCTCCACCTTCACACTGAACTTTTTCCTGAGTATTTATCATCTAAACCCCGTATAACTAACTTTGGCCGTTTTGACAGTGATGTAAGTTCTGTCTCTATCTCTTTCAGTTACCCCTACCCCCTTCACCTACTCTTACCCGCCAAACCTTTGAACTACAACACAAAAATTAGAACTCAACACTAAAAGGAAAATCTGTTAAAGTGGAACTGACCCTTGAAGCTGTCCAAAATATCACAAGAAAGAAAAAAACTTTGATGTTGAATTTGATGTTGTTGTTGTTTTTTCTTTCTTTTAGACTGTACAGTATAATTTATATGAAATTCCTCTCTTCATTATCATGGGAGCTTTAGGTGAGGGGAACGTCACTTTGTCCATGCATAAAATATTATACTTTTAATTGTACTAAATTAAAGTGAAAGTATATACCATTTGAATCTTTCCTCTTTTTTCCATATTATTTTCCAGGAGGGATGCTTGGAGCATTGTTCAATGTCATCAATTACTGGTTAACAATTTTCAGAATAAGGTAGGGTTGCAAGCTATTGAATATGCAGTGCATCTAGTCTGTATTTTGGGCATTTAAATTTTTTTTTTTTTTTGTAGCAACTTGACAGTAGGTTACAGTTGCTGCAAAAACTTGAGTTTGCTAAATGATCGGTCTAGTGGGAAGGTTTTGTCACAATTAGGGTGTATTACTAAGCAAAAGCCAATGGAATGTGTCTGAAGACTTTTACACCTCAATCACGTCATGTGACAATTTTCTGGGTTACTCCCACACGTCAAATTCATAGTTTTCCTGTGACATCACACCCTCCCAGGAACGCCCACCTGGAGGGCAAAACAAGGCTTTCCTCCACTGACCACCAGTTATTTTTACGAGGGTTGCATTAAGTAGAAATGTAGTAAGACACTGATATTAAAAGGCAGAAATCAGTATGCACTTTATTGATTGTGCATACTTTGTAAGGGCAAGCAGATGAGCCCAGAATATAAATGCAGTGTGCAAAGTTTCCCATAGTAAATGTGTTTTCACATATCTTTGTTTTATTCTTTTGAGAGGTGATCTAAATATTTGTGGATTGGAAACAGATGGACATTGACAGGCTTGTGCTGCAGCTCTGTGGCTGTTTTGCCCTCCAGGACTTTGAGCCAGTCACATGACTGGAAACTATGAACTGAGGCCAACAAGTAAAGGAAAGTTGTAAGGCGTTTAATAGAAAGCAAGAATGAGATGATACTGAAAACACAAAATAACCTTTTGAAAAAGTAGTATTGAGTATAGCATTTAACAAAACTTTTATTTTTTAAATGTGACACCAATATTAATAGAAGTTTGGTTTTAGTAAGATCAGTCCATTTTTTAAGAAATGAATCAAAGTGACAACAAAGACAAACTTATTTCATCTTGTAAATATGTTCTCCTGAACTATCCATTCCTCAAGTTGAGCAGCAAATCATCATATTACAGTGATTTCTGAAGGATCATGTAAAACTTAATACAGCAGCAAAACAGTGATTTCTGAAGGATCATGTGACACTTAAGACTGGAGTAATGATGCTGAAAATTCAGCTTTGCCATCACAGGAATTCCCCCTTGAATAAATGCAGCCTTGTTGAGCATAAAAGGCAACTTTTAAAAAGATTAAAAAAATCAATGTCATTTTTACATTTTATACTGCAACTCTCTCTCTCTCTCTCTCTCTCTCTCTCTCTCTCTCTCTCTCTCTCTCTCTCTCTCTCTCTCTCTCTCTTCTCTCTCTCTCTGTAACTCTCTCTCTCTCTCTCTCTCTCTCTCTCTCTCTCTCTCTCTCTCTCAGGTACATTCACCGGCCGTGCCTACAGGTGATGGAGGCTATGCTGGTTGCCGCGGTGACTGCTACAGTTGCCTTTGCTATGATCTATTTCTCCAATGACTGCCAGCCGTTGGGACAGGACAGCACTGAGGAATATCCCCTACAGGTGTTTATTTACTTACTGGGCTGTCAAGATGTTTCCTTAAATGATAAATTGCTAAGCTGAACTGATCTTTGATCAGAATATAGTCAGCAATGCCAAACAGAAACGTGATTTGTTATATTGCTCATTTACAGCTCTTCTGTGCTGATGGTGAATATAATTCCATGGCCACCGCCTTCTTCAACACCCCTGAGCGGAGTGTGAGGAGTCTGTTCCACAACCCTCCAGGTGTGTGTCAGTGAGGGTGTGGTTGGGTGTGGACTAGTCTCGCGTAGCCAGACTTTCAGACTGATGGCTGAGGGTCTGGAATCCATGGCAGCTTTCATTGGCCAAGGCCCGCCCATGATGTCCAACAACCAATCATAGTTCGTTTCGTTTCAGCCTCACGTTTTGGGGCGTGGAAATGTCGCCACAATAACAGACTGGTGTGTAAAATTCTCATATTTTAAAGATTCTATGCTGCAAACTTTAAATATTTCACATACTTTTAAGAATCCAGTGATTAGTTGATCCTAATAAGCGCTCGTCGTCACAGTTGTAAACACGATGGCTTTCTTCTTTCGTGAGGGGGTTTGGTGCCACAGAATCTTTGTTTCCAGGCGGAATGTTAAAAAACGTGACACGCACGTCTCGTGGAAATCCTGTAGAATTCAACCAATCCGATGATGACTTCGACACTCCTGAAGTGTTTCCACTTTTGTGTGCCGTATGCATTAGACGTTCAGCCAACGGTCCGTGGGCGTGGCGTCTGAGGCTGAGACTAGGTGTGGACAGGTGTGGGAATGTGTTTATGGACATCTTATCAAACTTGAAATTAAAACATCAAGCCTCCGAACACTTCTTCAGTTGTCATGTGGTGTCTGCATGTTTTTTAGCCTGTGTGTGTTTGCATGCATGTGTCTGCCAAAGCAGATTTAGAGTTACAAGCTGGAAGCAGGCCGGCTGACAGGCAGCTAAAATCTTCCTACGCTCTGGAGAGAAGCCATCTTTGATTGCTTTCCCAGAGTGCAGTGAGTGCACAACAGTCTGCACACAGCCACTGGACTTATACAAGCAAAATCAAAAATAACAAGTGGCCACAGTTTATCATGACCATTTTTGGTCTTTAAATGTGGCAAGTTGTTAATGCGTTAGAATGTAATAAGTTTGTATTATTTCCTAAAATCAGAATTATATTACACTTACTTTATATTATTTGTATGGTTTTGATATTACGTTTCTGCTAGTGGCAACTATACTGCCCCCTTTAGTTGGAATGCTTAAAGCTGGAACGCTTAAAGGGATACTCCATCCCAAAATGAAAATTTTGTCATTAATCACTTACCCCCATGTTGTTCCAAACCCGTAAAAGCTTAGTTCGTCTTCGGAACACAATTTAAGATATTTTGGATGAAAACCGAGAGGCTTGAGACTGTCCCATAGACTGACAAATAAATAACAGTGACAAGGTCCAGAAAAGTATGAAAAGCATTGTCAGAATACTCCATCTGCCATCAGTGATTCAACCGTAACGTTATGAAGCGATGGAAAAACTATAAAAAATTATTTTAAATTGCAAGAATTATATAGAAAATATATAATATATATATTAAAATATGTAATAAAATAATGACAACATAATGAAAACATTATAATATTAATACTTGAATGTAACCAAGGAGAGCGGGACTTGAAGTAATATGATTTTATAAATCTTATTACTGTATACCTCGTAAATGGGCCATAACAGCCTATTATTAAGACTTCAGTCCCAGTCTAAAGTCATACCTTCTAACCAGGCTGCCCAACATTTTTGAATGTGACTGCAATCTATTTTTGTTTTAATAATGTAATTTTACTGGGAATATCTCTCGCTCAGGATCTTACAACCCCTTGACTTTGGGGGTCTTCACTCTGGTCTATTTCGTCCTGGCTGTCTGGACGTATGGTCTGACCGTGTCCGCAGGAGTGTTCATCCCGTCTCTGCTCATTGGAGCAGCCTGGGGACGACTATTTGGGATCCTTCTGTCTACCATTACTTCCAGCCAGTCAGTAAGTGCAGCTTTCCACTTCTCTGCTTACAACAACTTTTTTTTTATTCCACCTACATTTTGAATTAATCTTTAACAACAAATCTGAGCTTAATATAGCTTAATGAAGAAAGACTAGCCATACTGTGCTGTTGACGTGTTTTCTTAAACTGATAGATTTGGGCGGATCCTGGGAAATATGCTCTAATAGGTGCTGCGGCCCAGCTTGGTGAGTTATTGATGTTTTAGCGTGATGTTAGAGTCAACTAGATGTTCTTTACGAAAATACAGCAGGAATGCTGTCTTATGGTTTATAATAGTTCTCCTAACTGCATTTCTGTGAAGGAAGTACATGTCGGCAATAACAGGTATGGTTTTGTTGTGTTAATCTGACAGGTGGTATTGTCAGAATGACCCTCAGTCTCACTGTAATCATGGTAGAAGCCACCGGGAACGTGACCTATGGCTTTCCCATCATGCTTGTGCTCATGACTGCCAAGATTGTGGGGGATTACTTTATAGAGGTGAGAAGCAGAATACCTGGCATGGCTGGTTTTGTCTCCTGAGGGCTGGTGATTTGTTTTTCCAAATCACATATTTTTTTTAAGGGTGTCGTGAAGCATTAGTCATGCATGCATGCCATTTGTGTTATTAAAGCATGAAGCACGTATGTGCGTTTGTCTGACTGGTTTTTGTTGTTTATAGGGCCTGTATGACATCCATATTAAGCTGCAGAGTGTTCCTTTCCTCCACTGGGATGCTCCTCCTACTTCTCATTGGCTGACGGCCAGGTAACCACACCCTCCAGCATTACATGTCATATGATGCTTTGAACTTCTTAGTACTGACTCTCAGTCTGAGCTTCCAGCTATTTCACATGACCATGCAACATTACACTTAATCATAACTCCTGTCTCAGGCGAGAGAACAAAAATAATATAAAATGTTACATATAATAAATTAAATAAACCTGAATTTCAGCCAGATGGAGGTTTTTAGGTGTAGTGTTGTGGTTGACCAATATGGATTATTTGGCTCACGTTGATATTTCACAGAGCAGGGAAAAATATGTGCCATTATATGTTTATTAGATATTCAAAGACTTTTTTTAAAGTGTGTATTTACTGAATGTTGTCAGTGTATGTAAAAAGTATTATAGTATTTACCTTTCAATTATTAGACCGAACTGATGAACACCATAAACTTATGAAGATAGAGAATGAGTGTGCTCCTGTGATGCTGAGCACAGGCGATCTCAGCGCTGTCAAAATAAAAGTCCTGCTTCCAACTTGTATCAGCAAAGCAGAAATATATTAGTCAACCAGTAGTGTAGTGCAAAATTGTTGTAGTTCACCAAAACTACAGTTATTATTAAAATTGTCTTCATTAATTGAAATAAAATAAAATGTAATATTAGATGAAAAACATAAGAAACAAAATGATAAATTGAAAGAGAATTATAATTGTTGCCTTGGGAACTAACTGAAATGAAATGTTAAGTGAAACAGTTGAAGTAAAATAACTCTAACTGAAATAAACATGTTAAGCATTGTTTAATGTGTTATTTACATTTTTTAAATGTTAAATAATAAAAATAAAAAAAATAAAAAGTTGAGTATCATAAAGTCATTTTTGTGTTGCTGTTTTCACCACAGAGAGGTCATGAGCTCTCCGGTCACCTGCTTCAACAGAGTGGAGAGAGTCGGGAGAATCGTGGACGTCCTTAGCAACACATCCACCAATCACAACGGCTTCCCAGTGGTCGCCCATACTACTGAGAACGAGGAGGTGACGTGACCATGAAAACACAACCTCAGATCCTGTCATTCCTACAAGTATATTTCAGTTTGAATAAAAACCACACTTGCTTGTCTTCTTTTCACAGCCAGGAAAAATCTGTGGACTTATTCTTCGCTCCCAGCTCATTGTTCTTCTCAAACATAAGGTCTGAAAAACTGAATTATGAGACTTCGGTTGAACTTTAATCCTTGTTACTACAACAAATTTGAAGTTCGGCCCCATTGTCTGTGTCTCAGGTGTTTGTGGAAAGGGCGTCTTCACGTCTCAGCCAAAGGAGGCTACAGCTGAAGGACTTCAGAGATGCATATCCACGTTTCCCCCCCATCCAGTCCATCCATGTCTCTCAGGACGAGAGGGAGTGCATGATGGACCTCAACGAGTTCATGAACCCGACCCCATACACTGTGCCTCAGGTCAGTTAACTTACATGGTAGCATATTCTGGCCAGCAGTCACCTGCTGATGGTATTTTTGGGAAAGTTTGTGATCCTAATAATGCCATAACAATGGCATAGGAAGTCAAATAAATTGATACGGATACTGGACGCTGTCCAGTTTTCAGCTATCATATCTGGAATTACGCAGTGCCAGAGCTTTAAATAGAACGCTGCTGCCACACCCAACTGAAACAACTCCGAACAATCCTTACATGACATTTACAGATGAACTGTAAAAATGGCATCAGGAAGTGTATTTTGGTTGTCATGTGCTTTAATCATCTGCAGTAATAACTGTTTAGTCATTGATGTTTGATTTCAGGAGACTTCACTCCCCCGTGTGTTTAAATTGTTTCGGGCGCTAGGACTGAGACATCTGGTGGTGGTTGATGATGAAAACAGGGTAAGTGTTTTATTGTGGTTCAGTTACTACTTTTAACTTGCAGCTCATCTTTAGAGATGTACAAAATAGTAGCACTATACTAGTATTATTAATTGTTACTGGACTAAAATATATATATTTTTCATTTTTAATCTATAAATGGATATTTAATTTTTCATGTTCATTTCCTCGATCATTACATTATATTTAATATAACACTTTCACTCCACCCAACAAAAAAATTATTCATTAAAAAAAAAAAAAATAAATAAAAAAAACGTCAAATCTTTAGAATATATATATATATATATTTTTAAAAAACACAAATTAATAAAACCGTCAAATCTTTAGAATATATATATATATATTTTTTTATACAGCACATTTAATGGTGGCATTCCTTAAATTTACAGCATTTAAATTTTTGTGTTTATTTATTTTTATAAATGTATTTATTTACAACTTCTTTACTTAAATATAATGAATTAATTAGATTTTTTTATTATTATTATTCAATTTTATTAATTTTTTAAGGCAAGTCAAGACATCTTTTTAAAGTTGCTTTTGAGTATATTGATTTAAATATGTATTGATATTGATACGGTGTGAAATCACATTGTCAGTGTTTATTTTTATGCCTGTTGTATTGCACTTGAGCTTTTATTTATGAAAAGTGCTTTAAAAATAATGTTTATTATTATGTATTTTTATAATTTCATTATACAGAAGAAATATAATATTATAGAGGAAATAATATAAAATGTGTATATTGACCAGTTTATTTACCGGTTATCTGCAATAACACCAAAATAATGAACACGTTACTGTATAAGTCATAATTGGCTGTATATCATTCATCCACAGTAAAGTTATGAGTTTATGATTCCCTGTGCTTTGGGTGTGAAGGTTGTGGGACTGGTAACCAGGAAGGATCTAGCCCGCTATCATTTGGGTAAAGATGGTCTGGAGGAGCTTCAGCTGGCTCAGACATGATTGGTCATCATGTTCACCCCGGACTCTGCCTTCAGGGCACCAGCTTTGGACCTTAAAAACTCAGGGGCTGGTCAGAGTCTCTCATGTCAAAGATCCCAAACACAAACCTGCACAAACATGCACAATTTGTCTGAAGTTCAGGATTTTTAGGGGTTGATCATTTGAAAAATACATTTTTGCTCCGTTATCACACAGTTAGTTATGCGTTTATTTTTGCCTGTAGAAATACAGCGGATGAGCACATTGTGTTAGTTTTGGACAATGAGACTGTTTATTTATTACAATTATAATATTTTAGAGTAAATGAGCTTTTCGGGAGCCCTCACTTTATGTGCCTCTCAAAAAGCACCACTTTGTGTCATACAAATGATAATGTATATTGACATAACAATGTGTCAGTATGCACTTTTTATTTTTCATTTTCAGCAAGGCTGTGGTTTTGAATACTTGCTAATGCTTAACAGGATCTAGTCTTGTTAGCTCACAGTAAGCTATTCATTATAAATATGCAGGACAATTGAAGCAAGTTTCCTGATATGGAATAAAATAGGTTCTTCTCATTAAGAAACCTGTTGGTGATGTGCACTTAATATACAGACTACTACATATTATATTGTAACAGATATGCAAATATGGTTCATTACATTTTTGTTTACCTAGTGCTGTTTTATTAATTTAATTGGTATTAAATCTGGTAGGGTGGATTCAGCCCTAAAATTAAATGCATAAATCCTATTTTTCACAAGTCTGTTGGCTCTGGCAAGTTTTGGTACAAGTTTAAAACTATAGCTAGAGGTTTTATGTAATACATTTCGTGAGGGTAGTTCGTGTCTACACAATGTGAATTTTCTGCCTTGAGCTGCATTTGTTTTCTGTGAAAATCTATACTTTAAAATGAACATATAAATCACAGTATTGAGCAGTTAAAGATGATTATGCTAAAATAATTGCAACAAACATTATTTAACTGAACATCGGATGAAGCGTATAAACATGACGGCCTGTTTTGTTTGTGTGCTATAAAGTTTGACTTGTAGACTCTATGATTCGTTGTTTAAAGCCAACATTTATTTTTATTGATTAATGATATTTCTCTATGCCGATCTCAACTTTTTATATGGTTGTTGATTTGAAGTAAAAAAGAAGAGTTTTATAACCATTTGAACAACTTTGTGAACTAATAAAGCTATGAATCTATGAATGAGTTTCTCAGGCCTCTTTATTGACTCTCAGATCTGTGCAGTTCAGGAAAGGACAATATTTTTGGTTCTTTATTTAATGTGTATAACTGTTAAAAGTTCATTGTCAACCTTTTTGAGTCTACTATCATAAAGATGGCTTCAAAGCTAGTAAACGTGGATTATAAATCCCCAGTTTATGAGCAGGCTAAGGCTTTGGCTATACATGTTTTCACTTAACTTGGATATTAGTGATTCTGAGAAACGTGCATTTTGTGTATATGTGACTGACGTTCTATTAAGTGCTTCAGGAAACCTAGCCCATGTTTAAATTTGCTAAGGCAACAACACTCCATGACTAAGCTGTACTTGGTAAGTTCATCTTTATACTACAATGGTACATTCTTGTGAGCTATCTGAAAAAAAAAAAATGGTGTAAGGTGTAAACGTAAAATGGAATTACGTGACTAATGCTACAACGATCTCACGGAAGTTTTCAAGTATGAATCCTATGCTGATCCACCCTGTTCATTATAATCAACACAGCTAAACAGGTTTTATCCCCACAAACAGCCTCTATGTAGTATACCTCAGGAGAGACTGTTAAGTAATTAAACTGTAATCATCTGTATGCATTTATTTTAATTTGATCTTGCTCCATTACTAATTAAATAAATTACTGAGTGTAGAGCATTGAATATGTCCATCTGCAGTGCAGGAGCCTGAGGGTTAAGATCAGTGTGTCCTAATCCATTTAGAGCAAGTCTCAAATCTCCTTTCCTTAATCCTCTCAAATCGATAGGTGCCAAAATACATCTGTCTGGCATCAGCTGCTCTGGAGCATTCGGTAACTGTGCCAGTACTCTATTTTTTTTTTTTTTTTTTACTCTCTGATTATTAGATTAGGATAAAAAAAGACAAAGTCAATGTTTTTACAGTAGTGTTATATTTTATAGAAGAGCATAATCAATACTATCGTCTGAAATTCATCATTTCGATTAATTGACTTTTTAATTTGTATGTGGTGTACTCTTCAGCTCATAAATTTGGTTGCAGAAAGTTTACTTAAGTTTAGTATGTATTTTGTTGTTTATCGGTATTTTCTTTTTGAAACAACGAGGGGGGTTGTGGGCTGTTTTGGGGCAATAAACTCCCGGGTTGAAAATGGGCCTCACTCTGATCCTGCTGTCAGTAATTGTCTGGTGCAATTGGTTGATGCTCGTCAAAGCAACCCACATTTAGTGAACCATCAACTATCCTAAATCGATTTGCAATTGCACATTTAGCACAACTAATCTAACTTTTGGGGTTAGTGACATTTGAACACGCTGTTAAATTGTATCGGCCTACATATTTCTTGTTCATGTTTCAATTACTTGAGGAAAAAGACCATGTCTACATCAAATCTTTATTTGAACATATTTAACAACACAGCTTAAGGTCTATTTCATTTAAGCCACATTTGCTAACAGCAGAAGAAATTCCAAGACATATACAACAGATGTGTGAAAGTGATTTACACCGCTAATAAGGCCTCTTCTCTCAGAAAACATTTACTAAAAATAGTCAAAGTAGAGAATTAGCATAAATAAAAAGTTCACAGATATTGAAAAGAAGTATTTTGGTTATGCGCTGTAGAAAATAACACAAACAGACTGGAATCAAATTCCACATTGCTCCACATTCCACAGCTTTATATCATCCTATAAACCTTCATAAACATAATTCCTCCTAGTCACTACATTATGTATTGTGCATTCATAGGCTGGTGGATTGGCGTTCATACAACTGTTTCAAGGTAATGATGCAAGTGTCCATTTGCAGCATCCCTCATTTGGGATCCAGTGGTGGAACTACAGTAGTTTAGTCCACTAAACAAATCCAGGTGACGCATCTTCCTGTCGTCCAGTTCAAATAATACCATACTGGGCAAGCTCATGCAACTCCAGATGGCTAAAGGCCTCCCACGGACACACCACGGTGATGTCTGTGCATGAAAGAAGTTGGCAGATGAAGCACGGCAATGAGCCAGACAGTGAGAAAAATCAGTTTGCAAGAGTAGTGCGTTTAGCATATAACACAACACAGTCATTTGATCACAACATAAGCAATGTCCCAAGAGTTGTACTCACCAGTCCCAAGACCATCCATTCCTGGGATCTCATCTCCAAATCTAATTAAAGAAGAAGAAATTGAAAAAAGGGTTAATTCCTTATACACTCTTTTAAAAAATGGCTCCTCTATAGAATAACCATTTTGGTTCCCAAAGAACCTTTCAGTGAACAGTTCTTGAACCATTTTTCTCTTAGTGTGAAGAACCACTATAAAGAATCTTTTATGAAATGGAAAGATTCCATGGATGAAGGTTCTTCATGGAACCAAAAAATGCCTTTTTTTTATGTATAGAGATATCAAGCAGATTTGAATGTCATCTACTCACTCTTTGACTCCCTTCTTGGGAGGTTTGCTTTTGAATTGCCTTGTCATTCTCTGTTTGAATGTAGGTGGTCCTCTTCTGGGTGTTGTTGGTCCCACCACTCTTATCAGGCTTATAGGTGAGTCGCTGAGACTGTCACAGCTATTTCCCGAGCTCATCGCATACACCGTCAGTATCAGATGTTTAAAGAAAAACAAAAAAAAACAGGTTCTTGTCAACTTCTTGTTCAACATCAATCTCTCTTCCTGCGGTCAAGGAAAGCCAGCTTAAATACACTCAGGCTGGCCCGTGTTTGCGTCAATGGGTCAACAGCAAAGCCTGACAGATTGGCGCAGTGACATAGCAGCAATCTCCTGCAGGTTAACTCAGGCAAAAGGCCAAGCACACTCATTGGATTCTGAAAACGCAAACCAGCCTTCATTGAGAAATCTTTGTGAATGGTCAGCTCACATCAGTACACCTGGAGAGTCTGTCATGAATTACATGGAACATATGCTTCATTCATGACATCTGCAGTGGAAATGAATGAAAACAAAATCTGCACTCACAAGCATCCAAGCAGTCAACAACTTTGATAATGACATTAGACCAACCCTGGATGGATATATAATGGCAATCTATCTATCTATCTATCTATCTATCTATCTATCTATCTATCTATCTATCTATCTATCTATCTAAATGGTGATTATGTCCCTGCAGCATTCAACACAAAGCACGTCACCATTAAAGTGAAAAAGACAACAGTATTATCTGCACTTTAGACCAATGACGTCCAGCATGGTGAAGGCCTAATCTATGCTACGCACTAAAGTAGGCCTACTTAAAGTTAAGTCCCTTACATAGAGATTGTGATTGATGTTGGGGTTCGAGCACCATTAAGAAGATCATGTCACACAGAGACAGATGTCAAATGTAGTACTCGGATATGAGTGGCATGTGGCTGAGAGCGTAAATACGTTTGAGAAAGAACACCTGCTTCTTTAAGAGAAGAGGAATTCAGTCCAACAGGTAAAATATCGTCAGGCAGCCTTTACGGATTACGTACAACAATAAAAAGTACTGACTTTTAAAGACAGTTTAAAGAAATAGAGAGCTCAAAGCCCTCCATCTCCTGTTCACAGCGGTCTCTTTGAAAGTTAACTTCACTCTGAATTACCCACCATTCCCTGCAGGCGTGGATTGACTATAATCTCACAGAGCTCCTAAAGTGTGGTTCAGAGAATTGCAGAGTCTTCTGTGGTACTGGCATAAAAGTGATAAAGTACCTTGGTCTCAAGTTAGTGCCTGATTGTTTTTAAGTGTTCTGTTTAAGTTACTGTTAAATATTACTTAAGAGAGTAAGAATTATTAGTAGTATTAGCAGCAGCAGCAGTTACACATTATACATAAGCCTTTATAAATACACATAAACAATGTTATAAAAAAGGATAAAACAATGCAAACAGACATCAAACCCTAAAGAACAGGGTGGTGAAAATGTAATTCAATTTTTAAACAGAAGGGGGTAGTAAGATTCTTAATAAAAGCTGACACACTAAACTAGTCTGATGCTCAGTAAAGCGCAGTAATTCTCAACCAGACTCCTCAGCAAATTCACAAGACTACTTATATATTAAATCAAACTCAATTAAAATGTTTCAAACTGCTAATAAATGGAAGATCTACAACATGTAAACAGACATCATATTTCTCACTCTGGTGAAACTGCACATCTGAGGTCTCACTCAGGCAATTTTGACCACTGCAACATAGCTGGATTGTGCAGAAGGGCTTTGAATATCGTCTTGGACAATGGGGGGCCTTGGAATTAAAAAGACTGAGAACCGGTGGTATAGCATATTCTTTTCTGGAGAGAAAAAAAAACAGGTATGGCTGAGGGGTAAAAGCTGTGGCCTGGGGCTAAAATACAGTACGCTACTCTTCAGCATTCCTCAACTTCCTTCAGCCTTGCTCTGTAAAGGGTGCATAAAAATGAACAAATGTTACCATAATCTATCTATCTATCTATCTATCTATCTATCTATCTATCTATCTGTTCAACTTATGTAAAGGGTGTGTAAAAATGAACAAATGTTACCATACAAACAAAAACAAATGATGAGTGCTACTATACGAGGTATAGGCCTATTACTCGAAATCTGATACAATAACTGACCAATTTTGTCCAGATTTAATATGCTTGACAACATCATACAAGGGCGTCTCAAATTTATAGGCCAAATTTTTAGCATAATTTGAATGTATAATTTATAACTTCACATTTAACAGTGTATATATATTAGGTTTATATTAAGATATTTATTCATTTTATAAAATTGCATTTAAGGAACATTTACCATTTTAACACTCAACGTTTCTGCGTAAAAGCGCGGGTGTCTGCAGCAGGCATTGGTTTAACTAAGAAGCGTCGAAAAGCACTTCGAGGAATTTACAGACTTGTTGAGACAAAGATCGTTTCATATGTTTTAGCAGATGAGTGTGAGCAGAAGGCGTATGTTTAGGAGCTCATAGATAGTAGTGCAGATACTGCGGAGACGCTGCACACCGGAATGCGGAGAAAGCACAGATTACACTGACTGACACTGAGTTTCTACGCAGCCAGTCATTCATTTCCTGATACGAGTGATACGACACATCGCTGTACAGAAAAGTTTGATAAGTGTGCTAACGTTGCAGTTCTTTGCTCTGCAGCACACGTGCAACAACAGAGATCACTGTCAAACTTACTCATGCCTGTCCTGTGATACTTAAACCGTGATATTTTATTCATACATAATTTTGCTAGGCTATTATTAAAATGTGACATTCATCTGCAAGTAGCTACACACATAAATGGCGATATTTACAAAACCGTAGAACTATTTTAAGTGTACTTGTCTGGTGTGTGTTAGTGTGAGGCGTTGAGTTGTGATTGGTGAACTCGATTTCCTGGTACACACATGATCTGAGCTCGCTCTTCAACATCCGCATCTACTATTCTACAAGACGAGACTAGGCGGTAAGACACTTTTACTCACTTCAGTAACTCTCCAACTTTGTTTGCAATCTTAGAAACAGCTTGTTTCGCTGCAGAGAAGTGATGCAAAGATGTAAGCAGTACAAAATGGATGCTGATTAAATTTTAACGCAGTCAAACGCAGTGTTTTTAGATTATATAAGGATTATATATGTGATCTTCATGTTTATGTTTTTTTCAGATGAATTCAGAAATGGTATCACTAAACTAGGAGGTTCTGAGTAACTTGCAGATTTCTCAGATTTATTCTTAAGATTTCAATTCACACAAAAAAGTGTGTGTGTGTGTGTGTGTGTATATATATATATATATATATATATATATATATATATATATATAGATATATATATATATATGGCTTTGAAGATAATTTGGTTCATTAATTAACTCACTGATTGAAAGACCGTATTAGCCCCCATCCTCTCACGTTCAATGTACTTTTTTGGTAAAGTCGGATGCAACCACATCCTCTTTTAACAGCAAGACCAAACTAAGATCCTGTTCTGACTGGCTCCTGTGACACCACAGACACCTTACTGACATCCTTTATCACTTTAGAAGTATAAATATGAGCAGATATGTAATGGTAATAAAATTGAGCAGAATGAGCAAATCAGTATACTTGTATATTTGCTATTTTAGGGATAATGTACAGACAGTCTGACATTATCACAAAAAAAATGTTTTTTTTTTTTTTTAAAATTATGATCAATTGGCTGTACATTATCCTACTTTTTGTGCTGCGTAGACATGAAACATATTTTATTAGCTTGTGGTCAATATTCTGAAATATTTAAGTGCTGAAAGAGTTAAATTGACCCATCACAATAAACTATTCCTGAATGGATTTTTTTTTTAATAATAACAAAATTTTCCCTCTTTTATAGCATTTAAATTGTCATAAATATCTCTTTTGCCATTTGACTATTAAACTATGGGTATTTTTAAGTGATGGTGTTTCACTCTAGCTCTCTCTCATTCAATCATTTGTCTGATCATTCAGTAGCATTAACTGTCTCACAATGTCCTTGCTCTAAAAAATCAATCTTTTACACATACTCACAAAGCCAGTGCTTTATATGATGGTGTTGTTCATGTCTTTATAGACAAACTGGTATTCTTTCATCAGCTCGAGAAAGTCTATTGCTATTTTATTGCAGCCTCGAGAGAATTCGGGTATGACATGCTTTTTTTTTCCTGAAAGCTCATTTTGCATCGACATGGTTTAGGGGGCTGTAAAATGATTGGAAAATCCCCGCAGTGCTTTTAAGCCTCATATTGATGAATGCAGTAGATGACATACGTCATGGTGCATCACCGAGTTGATAAATAGCCTATAAAAGCTAGCGTGGAAATGATTTTCATAGCAATGAAAAAAACTCTTTTTTTAGTACTTTTCGTTCTATCTGAAGAGCTAACCCTGTTTTTCCACACAAATAAACAAAAGTTTCTGCAGCCACCAACGCCAGTCACTGGAGAAGCAGCCAAAAATATCATAATGTCTGAGAGATCCGTAAAAGGGAAGCTGTGTGTATTAACTGGCAGACCTCTATAAACAAGATCTCTGTCTATTGATCAAGACAGCCCTTTCACTTCCTTTTCGAGGTGTTTGTTGCTCAGGCCTAGGCTTGCACATAACTTCCTGAGTGGAACAGAGCTGCCGGATTCAGAACAAGCCTCAAGAAGAACCGTTCTGAACGACGCCAATGTGCTTCTGTGTTTAAATTTATTTGACTTTCAGACCCAATTTGTGAGCACATTCAGACAATTTGTGACAAGCTCCATATTGCTTAGAGTGTGCCACTGATCTGCACCAACTGTGGTTGAAATGAGAGGCCTACTCGTATTACTTCCTGTTTGTGCAACAGTTTCCAGTCTTGCAGATCATAAGAGATCTCATTTTGTCAAAAGTGTGCATGCATGACTTCATGGTTAGTCGTTTTAGATTTTTTCAATTTTTTTTTTACTCCTAGTAAGTTGAGGCAAGTTTTTTGATGTGTTGACAGGGGCAGTGTTGAAAATCACAGGCTGCCCAGATACCAGCAAGACTGGTGCTCTCAGCTTTGTGTAGTTTGATAGATCTGTTATGGAAACTGTCAAATTCCTTTTCAGAGCTGCTTGATGTGAACAACTGTCAAGTCAGTCTGAACTCAACTCCCATACTGTGCAAGCGGACCGCAGTGTGAACTTTAAACAATTGGAAAGAATAACCACAATTGAAGTCTCTTTAATACCTAATTTAAATCAGTTTAAATTGAGAGCAAACAGAGGCTTATGCTAAGCTGAGGAAAAAATACGCTTTTTAATCTCAAATTCACACATTCTGCTTAAAAAAATACAAAAGTTTTCAGTTAAGAGTAAGAAATTTTAGAATGAACACAAGATTCATCATTAAATTCTTTTAATTATAAGGGCTGTTTTGGGGGGTACTAGAGGAGCTCTATCCATCCTAGAGCAGCTTCTCTTATCATTGTTTAAATGTTTAAATTAAACTAAAATTCAGGAATTTTAAAATAACTATTGGGGTTTGAATGTTATAGAATGCTTGGCACTTCAGTCTCATGTCCCTTTTCATCAGACATGTCAATCTGCACATGTCTGGTTTTCGTGCACAAAAATGAAAATTAACTTCTGAACATGTTCTAGGATTGTGATTTTTAAAGTACATGTAATTCATAAAATGACTGGATGAACCACAATTCATAAAGACTGACTGGATGACCTATAATAATAGTCGCACATTAAATATCATTGCACCAAACTGCAATTGTCTGTGACAAATAAAATAAAACTTGAATTTAACAGCTCTTTCACACAAAGAATGATAACTGTACAATAAATGTATTAACATCAACATCAATGCATTGTAATAGTGCTGGGCAGGTTAACCCAAAAATTTATTACAAATGTTTTTATTTGTTTTTTTTTTTTCTTCGGATTCTGGTTTTACGATTTATTATGGTTTAACCCTGACTCTGCCTTTATACGAATCAGACTGCATGAAACCACTGCATTTTAATCACGAGCCAAACAAACATGCTTCAGAATAGTATGATTAGTTTTTAATGTTAATTAGATTGTATAATTTCCAAATTTAAAGCAAAAACAGAATGGTCTGACCTTAGCTTTGAGAAATTATGCTAAATATACATTTCTGCATGAATAGAAACAGCAAACGGCTGAATGAAAATGCAAATTCACTCTCAGACAGCAGGTGGCGCTTATGGAACAGCAGCGATAGAAAATTTTCTTGGAAACTGCTGTAAACAAACCAGCACTGTTAAAATACCATCTAAACTTTTCTGAAGACAGTCAGTTTCCCTCAAAGATACATTTATATAACCCCCCACCCCAATTCAGTATTTCTTCCAATATTTTGCACATGGTGAAATGAGTTTGCTCTGCCTGCTTCAGTATTTTCTTGTCTTTGCAGCAGTTTACAGTTAGTTTATTTGCCCAGTTAAAGAATTAGTTATGTGTTTTTAATAGTTCTCTAACCATTAGTCAGAAGTGTATGCAGTTAACAGGGATCTCCTCTTAATTCACTACGCTGATGCCTTTTTTTTATTCATTCCATGTGTGTAATTCAAACCTGTTTACCATTTAAACCAGTATATCGCCCAGCACTATTTTGTAATGTTCAGTTTATTATAAGCGCATCCTTCAGTTTTGTCATCTGCAGCATTAAATGCTTGTTTTTATTTAATTGACCCTTCACAGGGAGCTTGATTGACAGGCGATCTGACCAATTACAATGCAGAATCCACCATTTTGTCCGACAAACAAATCAGACAGGAGAGTAGAAAAATAATGTGTATTGACATCTTTCCGTGGTTGTTCTTTCATGTTCGTTCATGTTTATTTCATGCTTAAACTAGTAAACAGGAAGAGATGATCGGTTCACCTGCCGTTTGAATGGAGGTGCAACAGTGATCTGTAACAACACATTAAAGAGCCACAAAATGGTATTTATTGTTTGAATTTCTTAAAAAATGACAAAATTTTGAAAGCTGAGACTTTGTTTCATACCCTTGTCTTGTCTGTTGGTGCATGTTAGTTTCCCCTTTGCTCCGCGATGCATTTTTCACTGTGTGGGAACATGATGTGTTGCGTGAGAGCAGCATGGCTTTTCGGACATAACAGTAACTAAAGGGGGCGGGTCTTTGTGAAGGGTCATTTGTGTGGATTCTGATTGGTTGTCAAAGTTTTTGTTCATCAGATTGAAAAAAAAATGTTTTAAAGTGAATTCCAACTGCGTTTCGTTATCATTGTAGTACTGGTGTAGACTTCCTTATTCTCAGAGAATTAGAACGATTAGTAACTTTATATTTATTATCGTTATAGACATTTCAATGGCAACAACATAAACAAATGTTACTGCGCATGTGCGTTTTGTGTTGCCCTAACTTCCGGTAGACTTCCAAATAGAATCAATAACAACAGATAAATAGTCCCTCTAGAGTAGATTATTTTTGATAAAAAGCAAAATATGTTTGCTGCGTAAATCAGGCGGACTGTGTTTTTTCATGCACTTTTTGGCTTTCAGCAGGAGGTGCTTTAAGGGCTTTTTGGCTTTAAATAAAACAGTGTTTTTTCATGCACTTTTTGGCTTTTCATAAAGTGTTTTTTCAGACTTATGGAAAGAAAACATCCAAAAGACACTAAGTGTTTCTTTTATAGCACTTTATCTATTTGTGTCAATAGATTCAAATTACAATACATATTTTTAAAGGCCATTTTCTCAAAATGAGTTTTTTCTCCAACTCTGAGCCATATATCTCCACTTCAGTGTCACTTACACACACTAAACTTTACATTTGTATTCCTGTCTATATTCTGAAGGTTTTTACAGAGGGATTTGTTCATATATAATTTTCTTGATTATATACAACATTTTATTCCCCAAAAAATGGTGAAAATATATTGTTTTCTAGCTGTTCAAAGTATTTTCTCAATTATGGAGTGACAAAAAGAGATACCCAGAATTCCTTCTGTAAAAACATTTGACTCTAATATGTCAAAAAAATTAAACAAGAATTTTGAAACTGACTTCATCCTGTGTTCAGATTTTTGTACTAGAAATTTATGCAAATTAGCGCATATTTCATTAAATAATGCCTCATTTGCATATTTAAATATAACATTTTAGAAAACTTGTAATACAAAAAATGTTTGCAATTATCAATGTAATCAATCAACTTGGTAAGTAAGGTGATATCTATTAGTTAATTTTTCTTCCCTATTCACCTGCAGTGTCTCGCCAGAAGTTTCCCCAGTAACAGCTGTACACACAGCAGCGCTGAGCTCACAAACGCTGCTTTATCAGACATTACATGCAAGATGAAATGAAAATGACATTGAAAATTTTTTAAAGATAGACTTCCTTCAGAAATACAGTGATATAAAAACATCCGTGCCTCATTTTGATTTTTAAACATGCCGTACGTTCTCATGTTAATTTAGCGAAGCCTTTTGGAAAATCGGTTAGTTCTGATATTATAATAAATGTATAGGAAACACATCACACAGCACAACCACCTGAGCCCAACATCAGTCTACTCATCACCTTAACTTTAACTCATGCATTTGTAGCCGGCGCTAGTCAGATAAACAAACACAGACTGGAAGTTAACTTAGGGCCAGGCGCGTGTGCCCAATGAAACTGTCTATTGGTATCGTCCTTGATGTAAATGGGCCTTAAACAAACTTTTTTTTAACCTTGTTGTCATTTATCAAATTGCTGTGTTCTGAGTTCAATAATAAACCCTCACCTAACTGTTATTTACAGTGATTTTACAACAGTTAAGTATGTTTCAAACAGCATCATCCCTAAAAACAACCTTTTCGCTTAGAAAAATCACCGTAACACACTGCCTTCATGGCTCATTGCTTCATTATACTAAAATATACATGCCACCTCCAATGCAATCTGTTGTGTCTTTACCAAGTTGACACATCAGATCATGTGCTTTTTGCTCCCTATCTTTGCACCAGACATGCAGAGAAACTCTCTCCTCACATGTCTCTTGAAAAAGGGTTTGGCAATGCAGCACCACTCAGCAAGATGCTACCAATGGCAGAGCATCAAGGCCGCGTGAAATGCAGCGGCACGCCCAGTGTAACCTCCGACAGGTTCCTCTGACAGGTTGATGACCCCTGAGAGAGATGACAGAGCGACGTGCTGGAGGACTGCAAACTGATAGAAAGTCATCTTCGCCTAGAGGAGAAAAAGACAGTCCACCCAGCATGTTGCCCCTGAAGGAAAGAGCTAGAGAGAGAGAGAGAGAGAGAGAGAAGGGGAGATAAAAGGGGAAACAATATGATAGTTGATATAAAACGGGGGATGGTAGGAATAATAAGTGTCTCCAGAGAGCTGGAATGTGAAGACAGAGAAACAGAAGAGGGAATAAAGGGAACAGAGGGGCAAAGGAACCGTGTGTGTGTGTGTTTGTGTGTGTATGTATGTGAGGAAGAGGATGAGATCATCGCAGTCTCCTGTCTAATGAGTGATGGGGTTGGGAGGCGTGCTGAACTGAGGCGGAGGGTTTGCTTCTCATGCCGGTGGAATCAATAGCGTCTGCAGACAGGAATACCTTTCCCACATTACTGCCTCATTGCCAACACTTCAGCCACGGCTCTTCTTCCAGCACGGATTACACTCAGATCGCTTGTGCATTTGTTCACTCCCTTACTTTCTTTCTCCATCTCTCACGTTCTGTCTCCTTACTATCTCTCTCCCCCCTCTCTCTCTCTCTCTCTCTCTTTCACTCGCTCTCTCTCTAGCCAACCCACACCCAGTGATTCTGTATCTTGGTTTTTTTGTGGTGGAAGAAGGGATGCTGCTGTGAATTCTTTTTTGAATGTGTTTTAGACACATTTTTTTCTGTACCACAGGAGGTGTGCTTTCTGTAATTTTTTGGGAGTAATTGTTTTTGAGAAACCTTGTTGAAAAGAGCTTACTCACAATGTTGGGCTTGGATGTTTGTGAATTTGGTGGACAGTTTCTTGAACTGCTCTGGTTAACAGTTTGCTACAGAGGTGAGAATGCATTTACATTATCTATTATGAGATAAACATTTTAAAAAGTGAAATAATATGCAAAAAATGACTAAACATACTAAAATTAACTTGAAGATGTGCGTTTGGAATGCTCTTTAAACTCCACAAAAAGACCGCAGATGATCTGGCAGTTTTAATAGACCATCCCTAAACCTTCAGCTAAAGTAGTTTGAAGCTGATTATGCATGATATTTATTAGTTGCAATGTATCATAAAACCCATTTACTATTCAGTTAGAGCTTTAAAATCAAGTAGAAAGTCATATATGTGATCATTTCGTGTGATGACTTCCTCTTTGGATGTAGACATTTTTATTGTTGGCATGTGATGCAGTTAAAACAAGCAAAGGTGGATCGATCAATATGTATTGATCAATCTGTTGTTGCACTCACAACATTGCTTTGTGTGTGTGATCATCATGTTGCTTGTAATTACATGTCACAGATGTTGTTGAATCAGGGCTTCACTCTGCAGAGCTTCTGCTTACTGACACCAATCCAGTGTTTCTCACTCCCAATTTACCTCTTTATCAGTGTCTTCCACTCTCTTAGTGTCTCCATTTCACTTTGATTTCTAGGAAGTAATGATGTGTGATGAATGAACACCTGTCTTTATGTATAAAGTGAAAGGTAAATGTACATATGTGTGCTTTTGCTATCTGAGATTCCTTTAAAGTGTGGGTTGGCTGTAAGCATTCCCATTAATCTCAATGGCAGTTGCTTGGATGACGCAGGACTCCCCTTATATGATTTTGTGCACGGGTGTTCAGTTTTGCTGGTGTTTTGAGCAAATTACCTGACTAACTGTTGTATGGACAGGGAAATATATAAATATGAAATCAATTTCATATTTATAAAGCACCCGTAAAAAAACTAATTTTCCCCTATTTTATTATACTGTACTATAATTAAAAATTGGGGACAATTTTTTGCAACTTAATGGTGTAGCATCTTCCAACAGGGGTTAATTGGTCCATGCTAACCAACTAATCGCAACCCGATTCACAAGAATAAAATTGTTTTTTGAATTTCGTATGAGTTTGTTATTTTCCTTGAAAATGTGTGATTTTTAGTAAATAAATAAATAAATAAATGAAGCATGAACCTGCACCTAAACCTAACCTTAGTGGGGCAGGTTGTATAAAATTGTACAAATGAGATTGTACAAATTCATTTGAATTCCATTTTTGCAAAATGTGAAACAGTTATTAATTGTCACAAGACTGTTGACAAAACCTAGATCTCTTGTATCTGACTCAAATCTGTTCGCTTTTTGTAGTTTGAATAGCAAAACAACACATGAAATCCAAAGTTTACAAACCTGATTCATATCAAATTCAGTGTGAAGTCTGATCAAACTCTCAATATTTTGGAATGTCTAAAGTGAAATTAACATGCAGAAATGCTCCGTTATCTATTGTCAATAGTGTAAAGATGCATAAAGCACTGCTCGCACAGAAGTCACTTTCAAACCAAGAAGATCTCTGTTGGTCAGCATGGTAAATTCGCCTGACCAACTTGGACAAAATCTGTGTGGTGAACTTTTTTTGCCCTCACATAAATCTCCTGATTGTGTGGATTTCTTTTGTAATTACTGGATTTCTCTTTTGAAATTTTGCCAGTCAATGGTAAATGTGACCACACCTTCATATTGATACTTTGCATATTGACAACACTGTATACACTGTGTATATATACAGTGCAGATAATTCAGTTCTCAAGATCGGATTTGAAAACCGAACTGGATTTGTGTGGGAGAGTAGTGTGGTGCAGGGTGATCCCAGTCGAGTCAATGGTGTTTAGAAAAGGCTCACAAAACCAGGCTCCAAGGGACTGAGTGGTGGACGGGTTTCTCAGCTCGGTCTCTGCTGGACTGCAGATGCTGACACGCTAAGACCCCCTGTGGCCCGGCAGAGCAGCATCACAACTCAGTGAGCCTCAGCTGCTGCTGCGCTGTGATGGATGGCTGCATGTCAAGAGACCTGACACATGTTTAAAGGAGTAAATCAATTAGATTGCATGTAGGAGAAACAGAGATTTCATAAAGTTGACGTGTTTGTGCACCCTGTAAAGAAAGGCCATATGTATGAGAAAGATCACATGCATCATTTCCCTTCCCTTCATGCCGTCAGGTGTTCAGCTGGTTTCTCACATTACAGCTGCTATCAGATTAACAACCCTGAGAATTTACATGTCACTTAGTCCCCAACATCTACATGTACTAATACTCTTTGTAATATTTTTGGTACCTGTTTTTTTCTTTTTTCTTTTTGAATATATGTAATTATCTAAATGATGTGTTGAGAATAGTTTATAAATCTGTTGTCAAAAAAAAAAAAAAAAAAAATCTTTAAGGTCTTTCTGTGGTTTTCAGCCGAAATAAATGCTCTGTAGTTTAAAGATTAAAAGCAAAGAAAGCATATTATTTATTAAATTCTCAATTTGTATTATTAGAATTGTAATATTTCTTATTTTGTTTCATATTTTATTGAGTAATAATATAAAATAATATTAATAATTTTTAATTTATAATCATATTGTTATATAATCAAATTCAGATATAAGTCAAACTGTGCAGCCCCTACAAACAGGCACAGCAAACCTGTAGCTTATTTCAAATTGCTAAATGTTTATCAGAAAAAAATATGTAGAATTAGCAAACTTTTTGCATACTTTTTGGTTATGTCGTCAGATTGCCTAGTAGTCCTTTTAATGTATTTTATACTTATTTTATATATTTTACACTTAAAATCAGTGCAAAACAACAACAACAACAACAACAAAACAAACAAACAAAGACTGTCTGTGCTTGTTTTACTTTTTTCATTTCCTCTCATTTTTCTTTGGCATCAGCTTGTGAATAAGTGTATTCCTGCTGTGTTGTTTCATTACATTACAACTGAAACCTTCTTTGACAGTGTCAAATGGCTTGCAGGGTATTGTCTGTGAAGAATTGTGCAGATTTCTGGCCTGCTGTGGCTTGTGTTTATTTCTGACTTACAGGATCAGGGTTTCCAGATATGCATCACTCTCGACTTCGCTCTCAGTCAGCAGAGAGGCTGCATGTTGTCACTCAGTTTGATTAGCAGAGAAGCTGCACGGCTTCAAAGTGGTTGAGAAAGTGGAGTATTGTGAGGGTTGCAGAGTAGCTGAAAGTGTTAATGTACAGGGAGAATTTAGTTACACCAGCTATCTTAGAGCAAACTGTGACCATAAATTCAGACAAAAAATATTTACTATAACACGCCGTACTTTGACACATAAGTGAGTGAACAACAGAGTCAGTGTTCTTGTGGTCCTTATTTGACATGTTTAAACCCTGAGGGGTTTATTGCCCTTTGCAAGGGTCTTACATTCATGTAACTCTAAAAAGGGTAAGGTTTGTTCGGTTTTCAGTAACCCTAGTGGGCCTTCCATTCATCTGCTGAAAGTCCACCGAATATTTGGGTGTGCAGCTGTTGTGTGTTGAGTTTGAGAGACTGCAGTTTGTCAGCGCTGTTTGCTCGTTCACACTCCACCTCATTAGCTGTGCACTGAAACCTGCAGCACACCATCAGACAAAAACCAGCATGCTATCCATCACAATGTAGCCAGGCATTTAACTGCTTCTACTGATCAAAGCAGACCAAAGCATGTTGCCTTTGAAGCTCGAGAAGCTGCGCCTCACATATTTCACTCAGAAATTATATCTCTGGAGGGTGGGGAAAGCTAATTAAAAAAAGCTTGTCAGATTCTTCAAAGTATTATCCTTGCTATTTAACCCAGCTGAGCAAGGGTAATTACTGTCATTCTTCTCTTTGATAATAAAACTGACCTCTCACTAGTGGCCACTGTGAGAATGGAAGCCTCTAGTGTTTTTTTAGAGCGGTGCTTTTCAATTGGTGGATCGCGATATAAAAATGGCTGCTGGTCTGATCTGATGCTAGATGCTAAAAATATGATTGTGCATGGTTAGGACAAAAAAAAAAAATACCTAGGTGGCAGAGGCTATTGTTTTTATGCTAGCTCTCCATGCACCGATGTGGTTGGGATAGACAGCATTACAAAAGATGGCCAAATAATAACTTCGTAGAGTAAGCGTTTTGACGCGATCGACCCGAGATCTTTTGCTGAACTGGTTGTTCTCCCTTTTCACATCTCATATCACAAAGGCATTTATTTTCAATAAAAATGAAGGAAATAACCGAAAAGTTGAAAATAAAGTATCGGGTGAGGTAAGTGTACGTTTAATAATGTACTACTGTACTTGCCAATATTTGCAATAAGTAGTATAAATAGCTATTTTTATATAATGCAAATAAATTATATTGCTATTTGCAATTAGTGTAAATTGCATATATATCGATAAGAAGATATGCTATTTTCACTTATCAAAATCTAAATATCATCTAATCAATAATAAGCTTTATTTTTTTTATTTACTCATTTGTGTGCTGAGAGCATGAAACCATAACATTTTTGCCATTATCAATATTTCTGTATCATTGTCTCAATAATTTGTTTTAATAATAATAATAATATTGTCAATCCTGTGTGTGGTAATATTAATTAATTTCCATGTCTGATGTAAATTGTCATACAATAAACAACTTTGGCACTATATAATCTGTGTCCTGAAGCAAAACCAGCAGAGAACCACAAATTAAAGGTATTTTAGGAGATGGTCTTTTTTATTATTATTATTATTTTTTTTTTTTACTCTTTGAGTCAAATTATGAACAATTGCAACTGATTAGCTGTTAACTTGAGCACACTGAGAGGAGAACAGTGATGTTTACTGCCTTAATATGCAATATTAATATGTATCACATTGCAGTTTTGAGATGCCATCATCATTATGCTGAAAACATGCCCTGAAATGCCATGAAAATGTATCTATAATCATCCTTAATGCAATCCCTCACTACATAGTTCATTTTGCTTGTAATTTACATTGAGAATCTTGGCATTGGCTCGTGGATATGCGTTAAATTGCCCAATTAGTCCAGTCATTTATTCAGTGTGACCAGGCCTCCCTGTAGTGAATCTCAACTCAGGGGATTTGATTTGTGTGTTCGGTGTGCGAGATATTTAATTGGTGTGCATTTTTTAGCAATATTTAAGCTATAATTGCACAGGGATAATTAACTTAATAGCCCTATTATGCACATGATATTGGTCCAAAGACTCCAGTGTGCAAAACGTGGCCACACTTGAGTAAAATGTCGTAACGCTGCAGTCAGTTCAGGCGTTTCCATTTTGCACAAGAGTCGACTGTTGATTAATACACATTTATGCATAGCCAAATTTCCCCTCTCACACTTCATTACCACGTTCATCTGTACACATTCAGATTGTTTATTTCTCACTAATTAGTAGGTTAATTGGCTCACATTGTCTTCTGCAGCTGCAGTATACCGTATGTCTCAACAGCATTTTGAAATTGTGCATCTTCCTCATAAACTCTACTCTGACCCACTTGTCCTTCCTCAGATTGTCTTCCTGAAAAGAGTGGGCTTTTTCCACAGGTTCAATTTATGTAGAGATACAGAATTCATTTCTACATTTTCCTACCTTTTTGTTGGAGGAAATTGGCTTCCCGTTTTTATATACAACAGCAGCAGCAGCAGCAGCATGTGAGTGTCATGGTCCTTGAGCTACTGCTATATAATGCAAAAGGAGATGGTGGTATATTTTTATTAGATGGTATCAGTAAAAATCGCTCTTATAAAACTAATGGTGTATTAGAGAGTGACCCTCAGAAACACCCTATTGATTCCATCAGATCAGATTTTATAGCCCAGTCCTTCCATTATTGCATTTGCCTTCACATTACAGCACTTAGGGTTTTTGTTCTCCTTTCATCATGCAAGGAAGGTTCATCATCGTCTTGATAGTCATTGGGAAAGAGGACATATGCATGTTTCCATGGTTGCTGAGGCAGATCTGGCCTAGACAGCGTCGACACACTATACATAAAACCAGCCGGGGCATATAAAACACATAAACCTGGGTGGGGGTGTTTCTGTCTTTTTTCTTTGTTCATCCTCAGCTGTGTTCAGGAGCATCCATCCTCCCGGGAGCTTTGCTTGTTCTCACCCAGGCTAATGAAAGCAATGATGTCATGTTTTAGATGTTGTCACTTCCCATGAATTCGGTAAACACTGAGAGTCCAGTGACTGTTTTTAAAGTATTCAAGCCACAAATCCCATATTTTTTTAAATGCATCAAATATCTGTCGCTCACCTGAAAATGGTGGTTTTTGCCTCGCCTTACCTCAGAGATCTTTAATTTCCAAACTGTATCCATTACTTAAAATCATAGAAGATCTTTAATGGTGTTTTTTAAAATCATAATTGTGCTAAATAAAACAGCTCATATAATATTGAGTTTGACCTCCTAAGGTTGGAAATTAATAAATTTAGAAAATAAAGAGAAAACAGCTCATATAATATTGAGTTTGACCTCCTAAGGTTGGAAATTAATAATTTGTGAAGGTTAAGAGTCTGAGGCCCAATTTTGTACCCTATTTGTGCAGTATATTTCTGTAAAAACACTTTAGGGGAGTTATGCGGACATTACAATCCAGCTCTCTTAATTCATATGACAAATTGTTGTCCCTGTTCTTGGCCTTCTGCATGGAGAGCAGTTTTCTAGGTCTTTATTTTCCTCTTTTTCTCTGAGGAGTAATACCTCAGCTGTCTGCTTGCCGAGTCTCTGGTAATTATTAGCTGTTACGCTGAAACGCAGTGTGTTGGTTGTGACGATAAATACATGTTTTTCAATGTCTGACATGTGGCTGAATTAATAAAAGCAATGATTTCTTTAAAGTGATCTGCTGAAATGAGACTGGCTCATCATAATTAAACAGGGACAGAAGATTCAGTTGCTCTTTTTGCTATATATTCTCAGACTGTGGGTATTTAGCTAGGAACCATCTCTCAAATGAGCTGAATAGAAATGAAATTATCAGTGTATTGCTCTGCTACGTGAGGATTACAACAAATGACTCTGAATATAAAAAGAGATAAATGTGCAAATCTGTTGTCTCTAACCGTGTTAGCGGACCTGAATTGGTTTGTGTTTCAGGCCTAAGCAGTGTGTGAGAAGTAGAAAGATAACAGAAAATACATTCAGTCTGTCTTTTATCAGAGTCTGTGGAACCATGAAACAATCACATAGAACATCGCAAACCATGTCGTTTAACAGGTCCTAGATTTCACACTAGATTTTTACACTAATAGTTCAATATCTGGCCATTTTATGCTTTTACCAGACTCTACAAACTTGATCGTGACTAGCCTGCTGAAGTCCTTTTCAAAACCACTCCAGAAATATGGTCAAAAAGCTATAAAGTAATATTAAAAAGGCAAAATTCAAGAACAGATTCAGAAACCCTTCATCACTGTTTTTCTCAGGCATAATGGCTGACAAAGATAAAGATGTGCCAGTGGTTGAGGATGAAGATGAGCCAGATCTGAACTACCAGCCTCCGGCTCAGAAGAGCCTGCAGGAGATCCAGGAACTGGACAAGGATGATGAAAGCCTGAACAAGTACAAGCAAACCCTCCTGGGTTCTGGACCTGTGGTGGCAGGTTAGTGTACCTTCACTAAAAACCAGGAAAATATTTTTGAAACATGCCTACTGTATGTGCACACAATTTTTGGAGAAATGACTACTTTTATTCAATAAGGATGCATTAAATTAAATTAAATGTTGTTGATTTTTTAAAACTTTCTATATATCAAAGAATGCACAAAAAATGTATGATGGTTTTCTCAAGAATATTAAGCAGGACAATTTTTGTCAACATTGATGGTAATAAAAACACGTTTTCTGAGCACCAAATATAAATAATAATATAAGGATTCGACATTCTGAAGGATCGTGTGACACTTAAGACTTGTTGCTGAAAATTCCGCTTTGAATAGAATTTTTTTTTTATTGCAATAATATTTTAATGCATTTTTACTGTATTTTTTAATAAATACAACCTTGGTAGCACAAGAGACTTCAAACAAACAAATAAATACATAAATAAATAATTGCAAAAGAAATGTGCCAGTGAGCATTTGATAATATTTTTAGTGTCTCACCAAACAACAAAATGATTAGAATGCACGCAAATAAAGAATCTCATCTTCTGAAGATTGCATTGTCTTCATGTTTAAAGCTGTAACTCGGCTCTACAGGGACGGCTCTCCCTTCTCCTCCTGCTGTCTAGACTGATTCAGTCCCCCCGGGGGACTCCAGTCTTGGTTCAAAGCCCCCAAACAATATCCTCTTAACTCAGAGAAAGAAGGAGAAGGTGGCTATCACTTAGTCTGAAGAGCATGGCTTTGAACTGCTTTGTTGTTTAGAGAAACATGAATTATAATTCCACTCACTGCGTAACGCTGGATAATTTGCGCTTGATATTCTGTCCCGCTGTATAGTGCATTAATTATAAGATCAGTTATTGTATTTCTCACTCAGTTATTGAATGAAGTAGCTTTGTTTTTTCATGTTTCCCTTCATGAAGAATTGTTTCTGTGATATTATGATCAAAGCCCAGCAATCCTAATTTCTTTTACCACAGGGAAAATCCAAATATACACTTTAAATCCTTTAAGTGTGAACTGGAAATACTTGCTGATACAGTGTTGCTAAAGGCATAAAAGGCAGATTAATTTCCTCTTGACTCATAGGGGTTTAGAACGTTTGATTTAGATGCAATTTAATTTTCTGTTGAGAATCAATCAACTGCGGTAATTTCTTTCCTCTTTTTTTTTTCTTTCATTTGAATGCAACTTCTGTGCCAAGGGTATTTACCTTGCGAGTCCTCTGATTAATAAATTATTCATCTTTGTTTTGTTGGTTATGGCCAGGTTAATAATAGCCTTCTTTCAATATGCTGGAATGGAAATGGCCGCTTGTGCTGGTATTTTATAGCGTTTTGTGTTTCAGTGTAATGACTGAAAGATCTGCTTACAGAGATCATCATGACCAGTCAGACCAAAAAGTACTTCATCTTTTGCCTCTGACAACTATGATACAAACCCTTTTTTATATTCTCATTTGCTATATTGTGCAACCACTTAAAATTATAATCATTTATC
Organism: Cyprinus carpio; assembly: GCF_018340385.1. NCBI lineage: Eukaryota > Metazoa > Chordata > Actinopteri > Cypriniformes > Cyprinidae > Cyprinus > Cyprinus carpio. Next base: position 25,067,451 of record NC_056599.1, on the reverse strand, counting down.
ATCATTCCAAACCTGTATGTTAAGATTGGTGTTATTTAGTCATATTTATAAATATATATATTTTTTATTCAATCCAATTTGATTTAATTTTATTATCAGTTTTCATTTTAATTTTGGTTTAATCTTGCTTGTGTCTTTTGTTTTATATGAATCTTTAGTTTTATTTATTATTATTTCATTTTTAGTTCATAAATGTTTCCAGTACTTAGTTGCCAAGAAAACATTTCTAATTGTAATAATTTAATAATATTGAATGTTACATTATTAAAATTCTCCTTTTGCTCCACGGAGGAAAAAATATAGGTCATGAGGGTGAGTAGATGATAGCTGATTTTTCATTTTTGGTGAACTAACCCCCTCACTGGGACTGAAAACACTGGAAATATGAAGCAGGTCTGTCTTGACGTCCATTAATTTGCCATAAGATTTCCTGAGATATAAAAGCGGGATTGTGCCGGGGTGATCAGTCATTTTTGGTGCGTGCGGTCCCCGGTGCACAGTTTAGTGAGTGAGCATGCCTGCGGCGGGTTGTGCCACTTGTAGCCATCAGCAGATGATTAACTGTAGTTCCCGCTTTTAAAACCAGCCCACCCTGCATCAATAACACTGCATCAATGAGACCCGTCCAACAATTTGTTATGTGCAGTTTTACACCGCTAGCTCCCTCTTGGCAGTGCAGAAACAATCAATCAGTGGAACAGTAGAGTTAGGCGCCTAATTTAAGCTAGTCACCTGCCCCGCGTGCTTCACGGGACAACTTCTTCAAGGTATGGAAGTTCACACATCAAACCTTCACTCTCATATTGTTTCCCAGAGATTTAAATGTCACTTTTTACATCACACAAGGCCATTGTATGCCTTTAGAAGACTTGAAATATAGCATATGAACCGCTTTTGTGGTGCTTTTTGGGTGTTCTTTTGTCCCATTTTGGAGCTTGACAGACATAGTCACAATGCACTATTGTTGTATTCAGATTCAGAAATTCTTCTTTTATGTTCCATTGAATAACAGCCTACAGGTTTGGAATGACATGAGGGTGAATAAATAATGACTGAATTTTCGTTTTGAGGTGAGCTGTTCCTTTAAGGGGTGGGGCAGCTGCAGCTCTATCACTGTTAAATGTGCTGAGGCTGCATGCTGGGGTCACTAACCTGCAGCAGCTCTGTGTCCACCTAAACCCTGACAGGCCCGATCTATTTCTGTAATGGGCGGCACTCCTATGGACACAAGAAACTAGGGAGGGAATGCAAGGCGGTTCATTAGCAACACTGACTGACGAGACTTTAAATGCCTCCTTATCTCATAACGAAGGTGATTATGTTTGTGAAAGACACTGTAGCTCTGTTCCATAACCTAGTGAGCTGCATTTTAAAGAAGCGTTGGTGCATTCCTGATTTAAAGGCTGTTGCAAAAATAGGCAATTTAATTATGCTGCCTTTTAAGATGATTTGTTTTTCCCCAAAGGGCACCATTGCAGAAAAGACAGTTGCAGAATGTATAGCAACAAGTTCAGTGAAAAATCTGATCAAAGATTGCAGATAAATAATGAAAAATTAATATAATAATACTGCACAATTTTTTTTCTGTTCCTAAAAGTATTAATACAAATACTTTAGTGTTATTAAAAATGGTTCATTTAACCAATATTTATGCTTGAAGGGGTCATATGATTTCAAGTTTTCCTTTCTCTTTGGAGTGTTACAAGCTCTTGGTGCATAAAGAAGATCTATAAAGACTTAAGTCTCAAATCCAAAGAGATATTCTTTATAAAAGTTAAGTCAACCACGCCCTCCTAAAACGGCTCGTTCTAACACGCCCCCACATCTCTATGTCAGGATGTGGGAGGATTTGCATAACACCGCCCAAATGTTCTCGCAAAGAAAGAAGGTATAACTTTTATTCTCGCTGTTGCCGCTGGCGCCATGTCCTGGAGACGCTGTTTTATTGTGAAAGCTAAAATACTTTGTTTGGCCTTATAAAAGAGGACAGAACTAGAAATCAGTGGTTAAGTTGTATTTACAACACTGTTCCAGAACAGTTCAACCCAAATATTCAGTTGTGTGCTGAGCATTTTGCAGAGGACGAGGTCTGTTTCCTGTGAGAGTAGCCTACAATGCGGTGTCTGTTTCTATAAAGTGGGGCAGTTCCAACTTTTTAAGGACAGTTTGGCGTTTCTGACTCACAGCCTGTAAGTACGTTTACATATTTAAAGAATTTGCCAATGATGATTCAAATGCAAGTTTTGAACAGTGTAGAGTAGACTTTGTTGTTTGTCGATTCTCTGATCACAAATGCAGACATGGTTGTATGTTTACGCGGCTCGATACACAACGTGTAAAAGACAGTATAAGTCATTATAATACCTAATTATGTCCCCACTGGATGCAACAAATGCCTTGTTTGTAATGGGTTTTACTGGTTTTGTCTCGTCGTGCCAGAAGATTCCATCACAGTATGGTAAGGGGCGTAACATTTCCGTCACACGCTTGAGGAATTCGGCCAATCACAACACACTGAATATCTGGCCAATCAGAGCACACCTAGCTTTTCAGAACGATTTCTAAAAATCGACGTGTTTTAGAAGGCGTGGCATAGAGGAGAAACAATAATGTACAGTATGTAGAAAATAATGTGTTTTTTTTCACATTGCATAATACCAAATACACAAAAAAATCTGCTTTTAAGATACGTCATATGACCCCTTTAAAGTGTCTTCTAATTAGCTTAGCAATATGCTAATGTCATACTGTTTTACCCAATATTTGTGTGTATTTTATGAGTAATCAGAGTATCATTCCGTTAGCTTAGCTCCATGCTAATATCAATCTCTATTCATTAGTCATGTTTCCTGTGTGCTCTGTAGAGTGTTTTAAATCTATCCATGACCATTAGGATGCTGTCCGTGTTGGCTGTAGGAATTAAGTCAGCTCACACAGCTTTTCATAGACGACAGATGAAACAAAGGAAATGAGTGTGAATTGTACGGCTGGAGAGAGCTGTCTCTCCACCGGCCTGGATTGATGATGTTCACGTGCACATATCTGAGATGATTAATGTGTCTTATTTACACACTGACTGGTCAGTTCATTGCAGGTGCACATGGAGGCCTTGTTTTCCCCTTCCCGTTTTCACTCAATTTAGTCTATTCTAAGTGTCTTCCCTCTGGTCTGAGACACATGATGAATGTGTGGATGAATCGGCTTGGAAGATTGACTGGGCCAGTAATGCTGGATAAGGCAGGATTCACAAGAATGGACAGATTCTGGTGTTTTCCTCAGCCAGACTTGCAGTGCTACTGACAAGAATGATAACTCAAATTGTGCGGAAGATGTGCGCTATTACTTTTCTAAGCGATCAGACTTGCAGTTTTTACCTGACAAACAATAAAATGGGCAAGAAAATCAAGCAGACTTAAAATGAAGGAGAATCCTGAGTCAAAGGATCAGAATACCTTTAAGATTTAAAGAATTCATCCACTAACCAATCAACTAGAAAATCACCAACAAAATACAGCACAGCACAAAAAACAACCATAAAAAAACAACAAATAACTCAGCAACTGTTATTTAACCAGAAAATCACTTTGGTCTAAAAGAGCAACTGCCCTACATGCTGACAATATTACATCCAGTAAACACTCTCAGTCAAACTGCTGAAATGAAATCAACATGCTAATGTGTAACTTATTTTTTTTTATTCACAACTGGACAAAGGCTACTCAGATGAATAAGTTGGTAGTGCAGGTAGCAAATGTAGAGCAGAATTGTTTTTTCCAGTTTCTCATCTGTTTCATTCATTGCATTGTAGATCCCAGCATTCCTAATGTCCAGGTGACCCGACTCACTCTGATGTGTGACCAGGCCCCTGGACCCATCACCATGGACCTGACAGGTGAGTCTCACCACAACAATTCTTCAACAAGTGCTTTATAATTCAAGTATAATCCAGTTCATTTACAATGAGGGCTAACAATCACTTAATATAAATTGACTTAATTATTCAGATTTATCAGATATACAAATACTGACTGTGACAGTCCCTTGAATGGGATTGTTGTATTTGTTTTGCTTTAATAGATTATTCTTTTATTATTTCACACACAGTATTTTTCAATATAATTAATTGTACTAAAGTAACACTACACTGACCAGTGTTATTTTAGTAATACTTATATATTTAGTATTTATTAGTGTTTTGAAATAGCTTTTATTTTTGTATTTTCAGTTTTCATATAAATTTTAGTTCATGTTTTATTAAATTTGTTATGTGACTTTTGTCATTTGTTTTTACTTTAATAGATTATTTTTTTATTATTTTACACACAATATTTTGATATTATTAATTGTATTAAAGTAATTGACCAGTGTTGTTTTAGTATTACATAATATACCATTTAGTATTTATTAATATTTTGAAATAGCTTTTGTTTTTGCATTTTCATTTTATTTTTACTTAATGGTTTAGTACATTTGTGTGATATTGTCATTTTTAGTATTTTTTTGTGTGTGTGTTTTTAGAAATATTCCTATTTAGCTTTAATTGATTTTTATTTCAGTTTAGTTTGTCATTTTAGTACTTCAAATTATTTCATTTGGTTGCAAAGGCAGCATTTCTAATTTTAGTTTAGTATATTTTATTTGATCTCCGATGTATTTCAAACAAAGAAATCAAATCAAATCAAATGGAAATGATTTGCAATAGTTCATATTTAGTTAACAGTAACAATACTGACACTGACAGCCCTATTTCAAATCCATAGCATCCAGACTGCATTATTTGCATGAGTAGTATTGGTAGGATAATAGTCTTGTGGGTTGAGGTAAGTGGGTTGAATCTGCGGTCTCTATTGTCCACACAAAGGCTTCTGGTCGAGAGCTGGAAGGGCATGTGCTTAGTTGACACTATTGACAGAGGCTCAGCAGCTCTGCACTGCATTCTAATGCTTCACCTCCCCTGCCTTCAGAGGGATGATGTCATTGCTTGCACTGCCAGCCCACATCACGCAAGCAGATCTGCAACACAAATCAACGTACACTGCTGTATCTAGCCATGTACCACTGAAGGGGCCTGTCGGGTCTTTTGATGGTCAGAGCAGGTTTCTGCCGCCCTCCTTTGCCCTCAGTCGGTTCAACAGTGTGTTTCTCTCTTCAGCAACGGGAGCACGACAAAAGGGCACCTGGTTGCTAGGCAATGGGATAATTCTGGGCTGTTTAAGTCAGTGCTTTAAAGTAAGAAGAAGACCTTTTCAGATATAAAATCTGTAACTATCATTCACAGCGTAAAGAACCTGTGCACCAGCACGTTTCCTCTTTTAGAACAAAACCAGAAGTGGCTCTGCGGTTTGAGTTGGTACAGGAAGGCGTTGCCCTTCTAACATAGAGTACATTGTTGCGCTTTTGTTTGTGCACTTCCTGCTCAGCAACTTTTATTCCTAAATTACCTCTGCCCTGACACAAGGGGAACAAAACACACTTAATTTCTTCATTGGCGCCCTGATGGCTGGATAGATGTTCAATTAAGCTAACCATGTAAGACGGTATTTTTTTTTTTTTTTTTTTTAAGAAATTGGTGAACATAAGATTCTTCTTTTAAAAGCATAAAAAGTATTACTCCAAAAGTTTGAATGGTAGTCATTTTTTAAATAGGTTTTGCACTGAAATTCTGTGCTGCAGCTATAAATTCATCTTAATCTTTACATATAGAAAAAAACACAAGAAACTGCAGACAAACATCTAAAAATCGTGCTCCATAGTCTGAGCTGTAAGCAGGAGCACATTAGCAATCTGTGATCCAGGAGCGCAGACGTGCCAGAGTCCTGCTGTAAGTGACAGCCGAGCGTGGCACCTCACGGCGGGACGTCCACTGGGATGGGACATGCTAACCAGACTGAGTTTTTGATGGATGTGGCTGGGCTGACACGCGGTGTAGGAGAAAGACTGTGAAGGTGGGGAGCAGAACCTGACTGCACTCCAGGCTTGAAAAGCACTCAGCATGACAGCAGAAGTTCTGCTCTGCTGACGTTCAGATTAGAGCAGCAGGAAGCCAGACCTTATCACGGCGCTCTTAATTGAATCCGAATCCGAATCTAACATCTAAGTGGTTGAATATCTTGCAGTGTTTGTCGCATCCCTTCTGAGAGAAATGTGAATAAAGTACAGAGGATGCACTCTTAAAGGAATCGTTCACCCTAAAAATTTAAATTAGCTGAAATTTTAATCACCCTCTCCATGTTCTTCATCAGAACAGATCTGGAGAAATTTTGCATTATCACTTGCTCGCCAGTGGATCCTCTGGAGGGAATGGGTGCCGTCAGAATAAGAGTCTGATAAAAACATCACCATAATTTGCATGTAATCCACACGTCTCCAGTCCATCTATTAATGTCTTGTGAGGCAAAAAGTTGCATGTTTGAAAGAAACAAATCCATCATTGAAGGAATAGTTCACTAAAAAATGAACATCCTGTCATTAATTACTCACCCTTGTGTCGTTCCAAACATCTAAGACCTTCGTTCATTTTCAGAACACAAATTAAGATATTAAGATATTATTAGATATATTACAATTAAGATATTTTTGATGAAATCCAAGAGCTTTCTGACCCTGCTGACACAGCAACACATTAGACAGTAAAATAGTCCATGTGACATCAGTGGTTCAACCATAATTTTATGAATTTTTTAAACAATGTTTTTACTACCTTTCTGGACCTTGAAGGTGGAAGTTCCATTGCTGTTAGATTTCATCAAAAATCTTGAAAGTATCTTAATTTGTGCTCAGAGGATGAACGAATGTCTTACAGGTTTAGAACGACATGAGGGTGAGTAATTAATGACAAAATTTTCATTTTTGGGTGAAAATTGATCATAAAAATAGATCTGCACCCCTCGGCTCCAAAAATACAAAAAATGTATGTATTATGTAAAATGTATCTATGTGATAGACTGTTTTAAAATGTTTGTACTTTTGGAGCCTAGGTGTGCCAGCTTTTTTCTATTTTTACCAGAAATAATGGTTTTGAAGTTATTATAAACATGCAGCTTTTCAATTCACAAAATGTTAACTTATGAACTGGAGTCATCTCTAAGATACTTGTGGATTATTGTGGTGCTTTTATCAGCTATTTGAACTCTCATTTTGATGGCACCCATTCACTGCAGTGTTTCTATTGGTGGATAAGTGATTTAAAGTGAAATATCTTCAATTCTGTTCTGTAAATTTTAAGCCAATTTTAATTTTTAAGTGAACTATTCCTTTAACACTGTGGACTTTTTATCTGGGCCACTTTGGGTTTGGGACTTCTTATGAGCTGTCCTGTGGAAATATAAATTAATGAGCTATTTGGCAGTTACACCGATGTCAGATCACATTTATATGGATGTGAAAAGATTGATTTATATATTCAGAACTGTTTTGTCCTTTCTTGGCAATGCAGGAAAAGGATCTTTTAGTAAATTCAGTGATTCAGTGAGTTATGTTGATGGTGATGAGATGTCTGTGTTGAACGCTGCAGCAGTGGGAGTGAGGGTGGAAAGGGGCGCTGGCATTCTCACCTCGTGCCAGATTGCAGCTCCTCCAGACTGCTAGAGCCTCCGCTGGGATCTTCCTTATTAGCCATCTCCATCTATGCTCTCTCACTGCTGCTGTGTGGGAGTCATACAAACGGCATACCAACTACAACTCCAGCAAACTGTGTTCAAAAACAACACCCCTCAGTCTTTAAGCACAGGGAGAGAATGAACACACATCTCCCTCGTGAACATTCTCCTGTTCACACAGCTGTAGGTTTATGCAAATTTTTCAGAAATACTTCGCCACATTGAAAGTCAAAATCTAATTTAAACCTGTGAATGAACAGAATGAACCGTTTTCTATTTGACTCTATTTTAATATATATATATATATAAATATATATATAGCACAGTCAAACGATTAATCGCATCCAAAATAAAAGTTTTTGTTTGCCATAATAAAAGTTTTTGTGTTCTGTGTATATTTATTATATTTATATATATATATAAATACATATACAGTATATATTTTGAAAATATTTACATGTATTTACATGTCTTTATATTCATATAATTTATATAATAAATATATTTATATATATATATATATATATATATATATATTTATTTATATATCATTTGATATATATATATATATATATATATATATATATATATATATATATATATATATATATATATATATATATATATATATATATATATATATATATATATATATATATATATAATTATAAAAATAGAGTCAGATAGAAAACTGTTATTTTAAATTACATTAATAATTCACAATATTAGTCTTTTATTGTATTTTTGATTAAATAAATACATTGATGAAATTTTTTTCTCAATCTTACCCCAAATGTTGACCCCAGGCTTTTGAACAGTAGTGTTTGTGTGTGTGTATAGTATGGACAGACAGATCTAGTTTACATGTTAGTGGAGCTAATCACCATGTCATAAGGAGATCACACACGCCACGATTCAGTGCTCACTGTCGCAGATACGGCCTAATCCTCTTGTCCAATCAGGATTATGTTATTACAGTGATTATCAGTGCTAGATTTAGTCAATTACAGAAAAGGGATTTCATCTTTGTGATGTAAAAAAGGTTTTGAGAGGGCTGGATGCTGCTTCTGTTATATGAATGGCAACATCGCATGTCGGCACATGTAAAGGGTCTACTTCAAGACGGAGAATCTCCAAGCCCAGATCCAGTACCATTAGATGATAAACCCTCTACAGTCTAAAAATAGTATTAATGTTGAGATGTGGAGCACAGGACAGTAATGAACACAGTCTGGCATTTGGCATCATGTGAATAGCCCACAAATCATCATTGATGTTGTTCATTGTATCAATCCCCGATTTCTCCTTCCTCCCTTGTCTCTTTCAGTATCCATTACAAAGCACTTAGGGCAGATTCAAGGGATAAATTGATAACACAGCAGTTGCACTTTTGTAAGGAAGCTCTTTGCATTGAACTCAGTTGAACTACAAGCAGAAGGATGCGACCTGCAACATAAAAGGCTCACATTTACGATTCTGATACTGATTTCTGCTGTATTTCTTTAAAAATATATGATTATAACAATGTTCAATTGCAGTTAATTTCACTTTTTTTTAACATAGGTGACCTCGATGCTTTGAAGAAGAAGAACTTCACCATGAAGGAGGGAGTGGACTACAGGGTGAAAATCCACTTCAAGGTGAATATGAATCAGATTTCTGTCATAAAACAGTCTGCAGTGATGGTTGGTCATTCTTTTATACTGTGGCCTAAAAATACTGTTGTGTATTTCTAGCTTAAAATCTAAAGTGGATAGATTGTTTATTTCCTGTCTGGCCCGGGAATTACACACAGGCACCCTTTCCCAGGCTAAAATTTCCTAAAAATAATACACTTGAAATATTTGTAAACAGATCGGGGTACAATGTAAGCAGAAAATGAGTTTGTGTGTGGGTTTTTTTTTTTTTGGGCTTCGAACTATAAGTGATGTTGAAATGTTTTGTAACAGTTTTCCAAAGAAGAATTTAATTAAAATGGCATCTAAAGTCACTTTATTTTGCTGTGAGTCACCCCAGATCATATTCCTGCAAAATACCATTATTCACAAAATCCCTTTTGGATCCAGCAACTCAACAATATCTTTCTAGCCAATGATTCATCAGGATTTGATGCAGCTTCACACAGATAAAGATAAAAGAGCTTTATATAGTAATAGACAGCATCTGTATATCAATGTGTGGGTATTTCCTAAAAGGGAATGGGATGTGGAGTGAATTCCTACAGGATCTAACAGGACCTCTGCTGGTGACTCTGTGCTACAGCAGGCTGAATGTCCTGAGAATGACATGCTGAATTAATAATATTTATTCTGATTCATCCCATCTGTTCCATTAGGTCAACAGGGACATCGTGTCTGGACTGAAATATGTGCATCTGACCTACAGGAAAGGAATCAGAAGTAAGAGCATCTGTAGTCATGAATTTAAATGTTGCCACTGACGCTGCAAGTGCTTGAGTCAAGGGTGCATTGATATCTTTATACACACACGTACTGTTTTAATGTGTGTGATCTAATTCGGCATCTTACAATGCCGTCTCATAAAAATGTTTCACTTGTATTCATATGACACATCAATTTCTTTATTCAAAATGTTTAATTAATATGCATATTTAAAACTCACGTTTAAAAAATATAAAATTAGTGAATCATTTTATTGATTTATTTTATTGAAAAATAAGAGACATTTCAAATGCTTGTTGCTAATGTAGTTAAAACAAAATTGTAATGAAAAATTATTCAATTATTATTCTTCATGTTATTATTTATTAATACTATTATTAAATCATTAAACATTAAATAATAATAATAATAATAATAATAATAATTACTAGTTACTTTTCTTTGTCCAGTTGGCAATTGCTTTTCTTTATCATTCTGTCTAATTCTTTATTTTAACCTTTTAAGAATCAACTCACAAATGCCATTGGACAGGTTTTTTCTTTTTTTTTTTTATGTGTTTTTTAAGAATTTGACTCACTGATTTTCTTTACCTGTAGTGGACAAGGCAGTGTACATGGTGGGCAGCTACGGTCCGAGAGCCGAGGAGCATGAGTTTCTCACCCCGGTGGAGGAGGCTCCGAAGGGCATGATCGTTCGGGGAAGCTACCACATCAAATCCTTCTTCACAGACGACGACAAGACAGACCATCTGTCGTGGGAGTGGAACCTGCAAATCAAAAAAGACTGGGACAGTGCAGAGTAAAGAGGTCTTCCTCTGTCTCTCTCTCCCAGATGCATAGCAACATACCCAATTTATCACTGATGTTTAAGACAGAGACATAGGCTTGGTAGATATGGTTTTGCTGGCTTTGCAAATGATTCAATAACAATTAGTCGTATATAAAAAAAAAAAAAACATTAAAAAAAAATATATAATGAAGATATTCCTACATATTAGGTGTAATCAACAGTGAGGACATACAGTGACTGGCAGGGTATTAGAGGCGACTTAGTACTTTGTAATAGATTTAACAATGGTATAACCAACAAATGAAATCCCTCATGCCTGTACACTCAGGTTTTAGTGTATACTGTAAATGTAAATATTCCAATGTCTGTATTCTTGCAATGCATTTCGAGTTCTTTACAGAGCCCATGACCGGATCAGTGCATGCTTGAATGTGAAGCCATCGTGTCTGCAATGGCTAATTTCTTGTCTCGATGATGTAATCAGCCTGCTGTTACCTGATAAATACATGTGTAGGACGTGGTTTGTACTAAGTGTTGCTTGTCAAAAAAGGTGTTTCTGAGCATTAAACCCCTGTAGAAAAGATCAGCTGAAACCGATATGAAGTTGTCTGGCTGATCTCCAGCAACCAGTTCTGGTAAAGCTGCTTCACTTTTCTTGTTGGTTAGTCCTGACTGGCACCTCAGCTTCTAAAATGCAACATTTGCTGGTGATATTGCTGGTCTTTTCAGCTGGGAACCATCAGTGGAGCCCATAGTCAAGCACCCTCCTCATTCCCTGAAACAATTTAAGATCTGTTCCTCTCTGTCCATGTGTCTGTAACTGTCTTCCATCAAGCTTTTATATTAGATTGTCTCTGATATTTTTTTTTTTTTTTTGACATTCCAAAATAAATCCATTTATTGTTTATATGCCTGCTGATACTGTTACCTGACACTTCCATCTCCATCGCTGATTTTATTATCTGACAAAAGATTATCTTCATTTTCTTGAATAATTCCCTACTACATGATAATATACTACATTCAGAAATATTAGATGATACTGCAGAATATTCAAAATACTCTGTGGAAATGATTGGGTTTACTATTCCTACAGAATAAAATTTCTTGCAGAAAGGTAAATAATGCCACAGGAAATGTCTAAGTGGCATGTGCATAATGCCTTCATGGGGAGACAAACACTGAATCATTGTTAACTGTGAGTCAGCAATAGGAAGAAACAGGAGAGCACACAAAAGATTAACGGCAATTTGTATGATGTGTATTTGTTTTTATAACTGTGTAATTCCACAGTCAGTATAACATGTATTTGATCAAATTAAATCCTTGCAATGTTTCCAAATATTCCCACATGATGTATATTTTTTCAAATTCATATTGTGACTCATAATGAAATCATAATTGGATGTAATAATTGGTCTGCTTGTGGTCTGTATTGCATGGTGCTGCTTTTTAAACATGTTAATTAGCGGTTTCATTGTGATGTCATGGAGGCAGCATTATCAGTAAAGTAACATTTAGTCAGGACATACTTTTTTTTTTTCAACAGACCGATTCATTTGCTTAAAAAAAAGAGATTCTATTGCTTCTGAATTGTTGAACTTTTCATCTTGTATTTTTAATAAAGTTTGGCCTACCCTTAATTGTATATCTTGTTTCTAATGCTGTAGTTTAGTTTAGCTTAAGTAACTTTATTAAATGCAAAACAGCACGTAGCAGTAATGGCTGGCAATGGAAAAAGTTATTTATGTTCGTTGCAAACAAAACAGAAATAGAAATTTAAAAAAAAAAAGTTTCAAGGAAAAGTTAATATTTGTTCACTAACACATGATAAGACGAACCACAGAAGAGAGGAACGTTCATTTTGTTGTATCCTATCGCTTCACTTCGGTCTGCCACAACATGTACCGCCTTCCAGGAATGTAAATTGCCCAATCACAATCAACTATGTTACCTACAGCTTTGGTGATTGGCTCTCTGAGTGATTGACGTACTCACCAGCCACAGGCTCTTACGGTCTGCACGCCACAGTGTTGCCATGTCCTCCTTTTAAAGCGTCTTTTGATTTGTGTTTTCATGAAATATATCACGCTAATAAAAATGTGAAGAATTTTATACACATATTTTAAAATAAACGTATTTAAAATTAATTCAACTAATTTATTTGCCGAACATGCAATGTTGCCTTGTTTTGGGGAAGGTCGCTTATTTTGAGAATGTTTGGTCAGTGCAGGTTACCTGTTTTTCTAGAGAGATCTGGCAACACGTGTAAGCAGTGAAGTTTAGCGATTTAGCATTATCCTTAGTTTGAGCTGGCAAGATGGCATCAGTATTAAGACACTCTACCAAATTCAGCCCGTCTGGTAGGTGTGTCATGTTTCGTCTGAAACTTTAGCTGTTTTTGTTGTTTTGCTGTGGCCATGTTTTTTTCCCGAATTAAGTTTGCAGTAGTAATACATTGAGGAAATAGGACAAAGGTCAGCAGATACACAAGAGTTGTTTACGCCTTCCTGTCGTTTTCAAAGCAGAAAATCAGTATACTATGACACATATTATGTTAGTTCTCTTTGTTTTTATTGTTATGGGTTGTAAAAAAGTCAGAAGTTAACACCATGTCCTTTAATAAGGGCACAGCTCATTCACACATGAAATACAACACTGTGCTCTTGCGTGACGTTAGTACAGTATTTACTGAAGTGTAATCAATAGTCAAATAAATGCACTGTGTTTGGTTTTAATTTTACATTTGCAAACTATTAGGGATTTCTCTTGCAGGGTTTGTATCACTGCTGTCTGGAAAAAGCAGTCATGGGAGAATCTGTGCTCTGCCATACATTGTATCTAAAAACAGATACTCCTCATCCTCAAACATTAAAGTGGACCTGGACAGTAGTAATGGTAAGCATATTAATACATAATGTGCGTAAATAATGGGGTTTCCAACACTTTGCAATTACATATTTATCAAAAAGTCATTCCCAGAATATAATTTTCCCTCTTTCTTACAGGTGTTGCTATAATGCAGTTCCAAAAACCTCCTGTCAACAGTCTCAGTCTTGACTTTCTGACTGAGTTTGCTATTCATTTAGAAAAACTGGAGCTGGACAGAAGCTGCAGGGGTGTGATCTTAACATCCGTACGTCGTCAGAAACATCAGCTTTAGTGAAATCAAGTGCAGTCTGTTTCATTGACAGTGCGTTTTTTGTTAAAGGCCCAGCCGAAGGTGTTTTCTGCAGGCCTAGATATTTTGGAAATGTATAAAAAGAGCCCAGAGCACTGCGCAGAATTCTGGAAGGCCGTACAGGAGGCGTGGCTTAAGCTTTACGGGTCCACCAAGGTCACAATCGCTGCTATCAATGTGAGTGTCACTACAAACACTTTCTACTGTTTTGTGATAACTGGATTTTTGTTTTAAAATAGTCCTTAAAGGTCAAATTGTGAGATGAATGAATGAATGATGTAATTGTTGTGTTTTTAGGGCTCCAGTCCTGCAGGCGGCTGTTTGTTGGCTTTGTGTTGTGACTACAGGATCATGGCCGATAACCCTCGCTATAGCATCGGTCTCAATGAAACACAACTTGGTATAGTTGCACCTTTTTGGTGAGTATTATTGATGTTTTTTTTTTGTGTGTTTTTTTTTTTTACCTGTAAATTTATTTCACTATATTACAATTAAATCCTAATCTAATCATGACAAACTATATATCGTTGGAAAGGTCTAAGACTCCTAAATAGATATTTTACCAATGTTCTCCGTCACACTTTAATTATGTAGGAAAAGTAATAGTTTAATTTACGACAAGAGTGCACTCTCAAAAATCTACATCATAACAGGAGTTCTGACCTTTGCCAAAAAAGTCTTTTTCGTTGCCTTTTTCTCAGATACATTAATACATTAATAAAAAATTAAAAACTTAAAATCTCAAAATTCATCCTTTGAAACCCATTTTTAAAATCAGACATTGCATTACCATGAAAATGGTACATGAATATCGTGTTACAAAATGTTTTCGTTCATGAATTATAAAAAATTAAGTTTGGATCGTGCATTTTACAGGTGTATGTTTAAAAATGTGAGTGACAGTTAAGGGGTTAAATCTTGATTTTTCACATTTCATGTTCTTGGGAACCACAGGTTGTATTTACTCAAATAATCCGTTAGTAATTGGATTGATGATGGCTCAATCAGATTGAAAAGCGCTCATGTAAACACATCAGCTGATCTGACTGACAAATTAATTTGTGGTGTAGACCTGAAATAATCCAATAAATAGGAAAAAACACAAGCATAGGACTATCTTCTGAGTTGGACTCAAAAATACTTTGTGCATGTTCTACCAGACTACTTTTATAATATTTCTTTGTAAATTAAAATGTGGATCGAATTGTCAAGTTCAGGATTCCTGTAAACAGAACTTTCTGATTTTTTACACGGATTGACAAAAATGAGTGCGTGTAAGCATACCTACTGGAACACGGGGCGGTACTAAACAGAGGTTTTGTAAACCAGGTTTAAGGACTCCATGACAAACGTTGTGGGCCATAGAGAAACCGAGAAGGGTCTTCAGCTGGGTTTACTGTACAGTGCCCCTGAAGCCCTGAAGATCGGTTTGGTGGATGAGCTTGTTCCTGAGGATAAAGTTCTCAGCGCCGCTACTGAAAACATGAAGAAATGGTTGGCCATCCCAGGTAAATGGTATTGGCTTGCTCCAAAATAAGATATCTTTGCCTGTTATAGTACATTTTGTTTACGTACAGTGTTTTTATCCTGCAGATCATGCCCGTCAGATAAGTAAGTCCATGATGAGAAAACCCACAATAGACAAACTTCTTGCAAACAGAGAAGCCGACACCGCAAACTTTGTCAGTTTCACCACCAAAGACTCCATCCAGAAATCTCTTGGCGTGTACATGGAGATGCTGAAGAAGAGGAGGTCTTGAGGACCGGAGCACGTGCCTGTTGTTGAAGTTGCCTTTGTGGAGCACATCAGTGTCGCATTTCTCTATTTTAGTCAACTTTTGTCTTTTCTAGTTCATTTTGAAGTCTTTAGTTTTAGTTCTTAAATATTCGATAACACTTCATTTTACAGTACCTTTGTTACACATAACAGTACATTATGCATAATTACAAGCAACTTACCCTAAACCAAACTCTGTATATGTTATTAATTAATATTACTCAGTTTATTGAGATTATTGGATATTGATTATACCATTGATAATACTATTTCCGTTTTTCTAAAATGTTACATTTAATTCAGTGTGCCATTTCTTTGTTGTTATGAAATTTACTTTCTGAATAAAAAATGTTTCAACACCATTTGTTTCAGTGTAGGTTCTTAATGGGGTAATAAAACTAATAAAGTTATAAAAAATAAGAATTATAGAAGAATTGAGGGGGGAAATGTAATTCACATTCAATCACGCATTTCTTATAACTATAAAATGATGTTGTAATTTTTTTTTTATTAAGTCTAAGACAGCACTACACATCAAGCATT
The DNA here is from genome assembly GCF_018340385.1 of Cyprinus carpio. Classification (NCBI taxonomy): domain Eukaryota; kingdom Metazoa; phylum Chordata; class Actinopteri; order Cypriniformes; family Cyprinidae; genus Cyprinus; species Cyprinus carpio. The sequence goes on along the minus strand of NC_056599.1, from coordinate 25,051,161 downwards.
AGCATTGCAGTGTATATCTGCTGCGAAGGAACAACCCTGATGTTTTTCACAGGAGCTTGACCTCCACTGGAAAGTGATCGCTCACTGCCAGGCCCTGTGAGAGAGACATGAATGCTTCAGATAGAGGAATACACTCAGCAATAACTCAACTCTCCAGGGAGCTTCATAGGTCTAATGTTTAGGATACTGAATCCCAATGAGGCCAAACCTATCCTTACCCAACTCTGGCTCAATCCATGGGCTTGCATGAAGTCAAAGACCTGCGCTGATCCAGCAGACACTCCTTTCATCATGTCAGAGGTGGCCACAATCTTTTTTCAAGCATATTATGAATAATTTCATAACACAGGTTTATCTTATCCAGCTAAATAGCCTGTGATGTCTTCCTACCTGTCGTAGGGGCAGTTGGTGTGTGTGACAGTTGTGTCCGCACTATCAGGGATGAGCCAGGTGTAACTTTGGTCAGTGCGGAGGCGTATTTTGGACCAGTCTGAATTCGAAACGTAGCTACAGCCAGCATTGAAGTCTCCCAAAAGCATGATGTTCTGAAACGAAATTTGAATTGACACAAATCCTCCAAATCATATAGTGAATTAGCATGTTCAGGACAATATCAATTAAATCGAAATGTCTGTCATGTTAACAGGACTAGTTCATACAGTACGGTATGCAACAGCATAGTTACGTTTGTGTTCAGACGTTGTCTAGTATCCAAGACGACATCATGCAGGGCATCGATTTCCGTCACAGCGACTTCTGGGGATGTATGCTGAGGAACGAGGGCAAATTTCTGGATAGCTATAGAAAAGATACTTGTTGTTAGTGCTCAGTATTTTGAGCAAAAATAACAATCAGCTCAATATGAATGATTCTTTTGCTGAACAGTGCGTTCTCACTGTATTACTGCTAACATTTAATAATGAACTTTGACCTCCACCTGTATTAGAGGAGAACATCACAACAAAGGGTTCTCTATTGAAAGTATCAGTTCCACAGGATTCACATCCATCATCATACTGGAAGCTGTTTGCAACGGACACTGCCTGACGTCTGATGAAAATAAAAGTGTGATTATTAATTTGATATATAAAATCTTATGTACTGTATGAACTAAATGTTACCTGTAAATAAAGAGATATCTCTCTTTATAAGTGCTCCTACCCAAGGGCTCACTTACAATGTACTGGTATTCATATGGAGAGGAACCTCTGATAATGAAAATAATATTTATTAATTTATCTATACAAATAAATACAGTAACTAATAGACAGTTAAGACAGCATACCCATTCACACTTTGCATCAGCTTATTCGTTGCAGTGAGATCACTGTCTCTCACTTCTTGGATGAGTACAATGTCATACCGGTGTACTACCTAACAAGCACAATACAGTTACCAAATGAGAGCGTGTAAGTATTTTATAGGTTTGCATGTCACTCACTTTGGTAATGATTTCAAGGAGGGTGGCATTAGATGCTTTTGAATCCCCAAAGGATTTAATGTTGAAGGCTCCAATCAATAAGGAGTGTCCAAGGTGGACAGATACCAGGAGTAGACCTATAGCAGTAATAATCTTCATGCTGTATATAGAGATAGAGGACGTTAATTAAACAGTAGTCATACCTAAGACAGATTTCAAACTAGACGTAGCAATACAGGTGAAAGGGTAAAGGCATACGCTTACACTCACACAGAATCTTGATAAATATTACAATCAATATGCACCAGTTTTAAATATATGCAATCAAAATAGATCTACCTGCTGTTGATCTCTGCTTTCGCTTATGCTGTGAGAACAGGGAGAAAGCTTTTTCGCACAACTAAGTCTTTGTGTACCCTAACTTAGCAAGTCCCTCTCTCAGGGAATAAAAGTGGTATCACATATTCTGGAGAGTTTTTATTTACCACTACCATGTAAAGACACCAACCTCTCGCTCACTTTCTCCGTGGGAAATAAACAGATGGGCGATAAGACAATGTAACTTTAAACAGGTGGTTAGATAGATGTATTAACATATTTATTTTGTAGCTTGCTATTGCAGCTCAACAGAGCAAGTTTTGTTTTGAACTTTCTGATATAACAGGAAAAGAATAGTGCCACAATAGTACCACAGCTTGTCCGTAACTGTTCATATACTAATACTGTATATCATTCATTTGTTTGTAAAGATTTTGTGTAGAAAGCCTATTTAAAATTGTCATTATAACTTTATTATCTACTTTGTAATTTTAGAAGGCTGAATTGACCCCTGTAAACTGAACCCACTCCCTTAAACATCCAACTTCAGTGCAACTGAGAGCGCTACAGTGTGTGCCATTCAAATACACTAAGTAGATACAAATACTATACAGGTGCATCTCAAAAAATTTGAATATCATGGAAAAGTTCTTTATTTTTTGTAATTTAATTCAAAAAAGCAAACTTTCTCATATTCTAGATTCATTGCACACAAACTGAAATATTTCAAAAGTTTTTTGTTTTAATTCTGATGGTTACGACTTACAGCTTAAGTCACAGAAGGTCATTGCTGAAAGGGCTGGCTGTTTACAGAGTGCTGTATCAAAATATATTCATAGAAAGTTGACTGGAAGGAAAAAGTGTGGTAGGAAAAGGTGCACAAGCAACAGGGATGACCACAGCCTTGGAAAGATTGTCAGGAAAAGCCGATTCAAGAACTTGGGAGAGCTTCACAAGGAGTGGACTGAAGCCAGAGTCAGCGCATCAAGAGTCACCACGCTCAAAATATTGTAACCACATTTTATAAGGACTTGACTGTTCCTTTAAAATGGCGTTTTATCACTCTGCTCTGAATGCACTTTGCTTTGAATGCAGGCGTTGCATGTCCTGTGTGAGAAAGGTCAGTCAAATGCTCACAAATATCAAAGAGAAAAGAGAAACATTTCCTGAAAGTATAAATTTAGTCAAATTGTTTGAAATATATAATTCCACAAAAGAAGTAAATAGAAAAAATATAAAAATTTAACAATGCTTTAGGTTTGCAGGTGTTCAGGTACAGAAACTGCATAATCAAATGCTAAATATCATTACATATTCTTCACTGTATCACGTAAATATAGTTTAATCCTTATTAAAGCCAGAAAAGTTATTCAATCAAGAGCACTGAGTGATTTACTCAGTTTTCACACAGAATACACTGAATGGAGTTCTTTATCGTTTCTTCTTGCGCTTGAATGCCTTAAAATCAATTGAATGTTCAAATTGGCAAAGTGTACTTGTGGTTCAAGTGCAAGAAGACGTGAATTCTGTGTTCATTCATTGTCAGAGACGTGGCTCTCTGATGTTGTACATTTACCTTCATGAACTTACCTTCCTAGTCTGTTCTTTATTTAATGTTAGTTCATAATGCATTTAACCAACATTAACAAATGATTTAATGTTACACTTTTTATATGTAGATATCTCTGTAAAATATGTTGGACTGTGTGCACGTGTGTGGGGTTCATGATATTTTGTATATTTTTTTTTTTATTACTTTTTATGGTTTGGATGTTTTGTTAATGGCATTCATTACTGTAAAATAAAAGGCTGACAGCTTGTGTAGGCACCACAACAAGTAAATAAAAGGCAAATCAAGAGGTAAAGACCAGGGGCCCCTTACAGTCTTAAAGTGGACATGAGATGCCCATTTTCCACAAGCTCGTATGATTCTTTAGTACCTTCGTAAAAAGTATCTAACATTCCTATATAAAAATTTCTCAATGGTAGTGTTTACCTTGCAAAAACAGCTCTGTTCACAGAGACCCGTTTTGGTGCATGTCACTTTAAATGCTAGTGGGCTCTGCTCACCCTGCCCCTCTCTTCCAAACGGGGAGACTAGCAGTTCTCTTTGAGACTGTAAACTTTAGCCACATTCATTGTGGAACTTGATAACTAACACATTATTAGTAAAAGTGATTTGCAAAGATTCATAAACAACTTATACTCAGTTCTTCTTTAGGTGAAGCTGGATCACGAATTATTCGCACGAACATAAAAGCATTTAGGTAGATCAGGGCACATTCCCTTTTAAAACAGAAGTAATCCACTGCATCTTCAGCAGCTCAGATGTCAGGAGTAAATAAAGACTGCTATGTTCATTATTACATCCAGCAAAAAACACCTTAATCACTTAGGAGACATGCTTGTCTACATCTGCTCCGGCATCGAAACAATGGTGGACTGATGCAGCTCACTCAGGGCAGGTCTGTGCTAAAACACCAGTGTCTGCCAACAGACGTCCATCCTTGGCCTGTGTGACGTCACTCTGCCAAGAATCTGTGAATGGCTTGATCTGAGACAGTGCTCATGATTTTTGTGGAAAAAAAAAAAAAAAAAACACTAGGTGGATTTTTATCATTATAGGTTGGTTGTGTACACACACACACATCTAACACACATTCAGGTTCAAACACCAGGTAAAAGTGAATTTTGCATCTGATGTCCCCTTTATTGTGGCCCTGTCTATGGACGTGACAAGTGAGCTAGGTACATTGGGAACACTGGAGGTAGGAATAGCCTTCTTGGCTGTGACGAGGGAATAGGAGACACTGGAGTTAGGAACGGCATCCTTGGCCATGACGGAGTAGGAGACACACACTGAAGTCAGGAATGGCCACCGCGCTGTGACGAAGGAGTGGGAGACGCTATACATTGGGAACACTTCTTGGCTGTGACGAGGTAGTAGGAGATGCTGGAGTCAGGAACGGCCTCCTTGGACATCAAAGTATAGCCCCCCCCCCCCCCCCCCCAGCAGTCATCAGAGACAGAGCTGATGGTATTTCTGGCTCAGTGATTGCTGGATCCGACTGCTCTGCAAACACCAAGCTGAGCTCTGGGTCGTGAACGGGCTTCTGTCTGAGCTCTGGAGTGTGAGCGGGCTCCTCCCTAGTAAAAAAAAAAAAAAGTATACTTTATTGTATTTGTAATATATTCCCTGTTTTAATAGTACATTGCAAATATACTAACAAAACATGTACTATCTTTAAATATATAAAAAGTATATTAGCATCATGCTTTTTGGCTATTTTTACAGTACCACTTTTAACACATTTTAAAACAATTGTAATTTAGTATATTTTCTAAAAATATATTTTACAAAAATATACTTGAATTGAAAGTTCTGTTTATTTTTTATAAGTATATTTATTTGCACTTTACTTAAATATATTTTATGAATATTTTTTAACTGTGTGCTTAAAGTGATCTTTGTAACATGAATGCACTGAAAGTATACTTTCAAAGTACATCATTAAATAACCTGAAGTTGTTCTATATTTTAAAGTCACATTTTTTAGTAAATTTTAAGTTTACTTCTTCATGCTTGGAATTCACTTCATTACATTGTTTTCAGAAAGTAATAAAACAAATAAATAAAGCGAATGCATTATAAAGTCTACAGTCAAGTAAACACTGTCTATATTGCATGGCCAAAAACTGAAGTTCACTCACTCTGCATTAATATTATATCACTGCATTATTATAACATATCATTATAAATTTTATGGAGAAATAAAGCTGAAAAACAACAATTGGCATTTCAAGTTTCTTTATTCATATTTAAAGAGCTTTTGAACGTTTATGATTTAAGGCCCGTTCACACCAAGAACGGTAACTATAAAGATAACGATAGCGGATGATATCGTCTGTTTATTCTGGCGCACGCGAGTCTGCCGCTTTAAACTCTCTGCTCGTTACAGCAGGTGGCATTCTGATTGGCTGTCAATATTTTTAACGTCCATGAGCTGGAAAAAATCGTTCTGAAAGTGATTCCAACGATATAGTTTCTCTATTCCTTTATCGTTATAGTTGTGGTGTGGACTCTGCTGTTCTTTAATACTGAAAACGATTTTTAGAACTATATCTTTATCGTTATCTTTATAGTTATCGTCCTTGGTGTGAACGGGCCTTTATTGTCATATATTATTATTTGAAGATTAACCAGCTCAGCAACGCTAATGTTAGTATAAGCTAGCAAAGACGAAATAACACAACATCAAAGTTATCAACGACAAGTGTTAAATATGCAGTGTTTTACACCACAGTTTCTCAGTGAGAAAAAAGGGCGTTTCTCAGTCGGACACAAACAAGTGATTTTTTTTTTTCGTCTTTTAAACCAGAAAGACGGCTGACAGATAAAGGACACTCGCGCCGTGGAGAAACTAAAGCAACAGGTAAGTTAGACAAACCCACCCATTCACTATATTACAATAAATTTGAACTTTTTTTAAATCGTTATTTATGATCCGCTTCGTCAGTTTCATCTAGCATATCCATGTGATGCTAATTAAGTTTACTAATGCAGTCGAAGCCCTGGTAAACAAAGCGGCTCAAGGAGCATTTACGGCTGTTTTGCTAACATTATTTACCATTTCAGACTGATATTTGCGCCTGGCGATTTTTATTTCGAAACTCATACTAACATGTTTTTTTTGTTTTAAATCATGTTTTCAGAGCAAAGGCAGCGTGGAGAGCTGGTATGTAGAAGGCAAGATGGCTGCAATACTACGAGCCTAAATTGAAGCAAGTTGAGTAGAATTCACATTGATTTAATTGATGGGTTTAGTGTTATGCGAGATATAAACCATCACTTTCTGAAAGTTTAAAAAAATATATATTTCTTCATTTTTGGATGAATTGCTAGTTTTGCAAATGTAGCAGCACAAATGTGTTTTCTGAAACAATACAATGTTTTATAATGAAATCTTAATCTAAACATTGATCAACTCATACACACACAGCCCAGACAAATACTGGTTCTTTCACACCACATGAAAGACATCATGATATCCAAGGATCAGTGATGTTTGATGTAATGTAGTGTGCCACAATTTTTTATTTAAAGTTGCTTTGAGTTTGTAAAGGTGTGTTGATTTATGTATTTATTAAATTATATTTATTTGGATGTTTTATTAATAAAAATTCCATTCAATTCAAGCTAAAGTACATTCAGCTGATACACCCCTGAATGTTTTTCCAAATTAAATCCAGTTGACCATCAGCTCTGGAAGACATGTTGTGAAAATTATTACAAGTTTTTGAAAAGTACTACAGGGTTTTAAATGGACACACGCCCTACTGAATAAACACTACTCTGATCCTTCACACCTTTATTTTCATTCATGAAATTTTAAATGTCTTTCTACACAAGGGTTAATTTTATAATTTGTTGTGACACATACTAAGACTTTTTTTAATGCATTTAGGAAAAGGAGCCTTAGCAGGTGCAGAAGGCAGCAGTCCCCATCATTGCTGTTGAGGAGGAAGAGGAAATGTCACGAGGGAAGCCACTGGATGTTTGGATTGTCTCTGAAGATGAAGAGTTGATGTCAACCAAGTCTAGGGTCAGTGCACTGCTACTGTTTTTGCACTTTATGCCCTCATTTAGAGTACACTAACTTCTCAATGCAGCTTTACAGAAAATGCATACGTCTACATTACAGTTTAGCCTGATCTGTACTATAAATACTATACTTCTCAATTGAATAGTGTTGTATCGTGTGATTTATAGCCATGCTACACGGGTGTACTCACTTCTGTTGTATACTGTATGTTTGACTAATACACTGGAAGCAATATTGATGTGACGTACTGATACAATTCCTCACTGCTAAGTAGTATGGGTTTAATAAAGGAGATTTACAGTCTGATGTAGTAAAAAGAAAAGTTGTATGAACATGCCCTCTGACCTTACCTCTTTTACTTTGTTAACAAATGCTGTTTTCGTGGAGTTTCCACTAGGGTTGTAATGGTATGAGATTTTCACGGTATGATAATTGTCTCAGAAAATATATCACGGTTTTACGGTTATCAATAATTCTTATCAGTAACAATGACTCTTAAAATAACAAGAACAAGTTATTTGAGTGAACAAATCCTTTATTATTGGGCTGCATGATTATGACAAATCATAATTGTCGATTATTAATTACGTATATCACAATTTACATTGAATGATGTTTATACCATTGTTTGATGCAACTGCATGCCGTATTTTTATATGAAAATAAACAAGCTGAAAAAACGAACTGAAAAACTTTTAGTGCTTTTCTATAGAATTAAGCCTCAAATGTCAAATATACATCGGATTGGTTTCTTCTATAAATTATTAAAAAAAATATGAATGGTATTATAATGTTATAATAAAACCAAAACAATGGAAAAACCCGTGAGATAACATGTAGAAAGAAAAAAAAACATATCTTAAGCGTGCAGAATAACATAAGTCGACTTTGAACGATTAATTGACACTTTGAACGATTATGTAATTGTGGCATCCATAATTGTAATCGCGATTAGAAATTTTATTAATTATGCAGTCCTAGTACTTCAGTATGTAGTAGATAAAACGGCGCCACTCGGAGACATGCAGAAACAAGCAGATAATTTATATAGCTGTCTCTTTGCGCATAAATATTCACAGACACATATATCTACCTTTGACTTATCCATCCATCAGATTTTTTATGTGACATCCTCATTATACTGTAAATTCCATGTTCACGACTGCACCGGGATTCCCTCTGCATCACGGAAATCATACAGACTTAACTTATAACTTGTTATTAATGCCACACACCTTCATCTGCATGGAAGGATGGTGTCTGTGAATATGAGCGAAGATGTTGGATGTATTGCCTGCTATTGCAGCCACTTTGCGTCCACATTCTTTTGCAAATTGTATCCATCCTCAAAGACAACCCCGCGTTGGTTTTTTTAATATCCTAAGTATTCCCATACTGCAGATATTAACTTTTTTGTCTTTGTTATTTAAGCAGCCAAGTGAATGCAGAGTGAAGCAGCCGAGCAAAAATAAGTTGCATATGCGGGGGCGAAAATTTTTTCATTCTTTTTTTTTTAACCATAGATATGCAAATGTTTGCGGTATGATAACCGTGCATGTTCAAACCGTGATAAACCATCATATCAGTATAGTGTTTCTGTGGCTCAGTGGTAGAGCATTACATTAGAAGTACAAAAGGTCGTGGGTTCAATTCCCAGGGAACACACATACTGGTAAAAAAATAGAGCCTGAATGCACTGTAAGTCGCTTTGGATAAAAGCGTCTGCTAAATAAAAAAATAAAAAAAATAATCATTAAATTATATATTGTTACAACCCTAGTTTCCACACACAAGTACATCTGATGTGTGAGCGGCCAATTCTTTATAGAATTGCAATATTTTTTGGACGTGTATAATTTAAAATTTTGTATTGTGCTGTATTTTTATTTATTTTTTTTATTATTGTATTTTACATGTTCGAAATAAAGTCTAAAAAAAATCTAAAGCAAATTGAGCAAAAAAGTGAAGGCATGTCAGAGAACAGTGATTTGTAAAAATGCATCAACTGAATAATCTGCTTACTTTTGTCAGGGTTTAAGTGAGCAAGGAATGAGGGCAAATCTTTCAGCACAGCAGAGTTTTGCAACCTCCCACTAGTTTGATAACTAGCATGAACAGCTTCTATAACATTTGACACTTTGCTGAAATTTTTCTGCAGCAGGTATCTAGGTGGAGAAGCAGGCTTAGAGTTGCTTATAAACCTCTTTAGCATATTGATGTGGTATACTTGGGATTTGCATTGTCTATCAGGACTACTAATTAGGGGTGCACCGATCTGATATTAGGATCGGATATCGGCCGTGATACTGACAAAATAGCTGGATCGGGGATCAGAAAAATTAACAGATCCACAGGCCGATCCAGGTTTGTTTTTTGTTTTTTTTTCCTTGCAGCAGAACATACGTCATTCGTCAGCTTCACGTGTGTCGCATGCTAGAAGCAACAGGGAGCGAGCCAGAGAGTCGGCTGTGTGGAGATATTTCACGCTTGCCACACCAGCTAGTTCGTCGGCGGTTTGCAATGTCTGCAAAGTAAATGTTTCAGGGGGAGGTGGTATTACTCCAAAGTACAATACTACCAATTTAATCAAGCACATCCAGAAACACCATGCTAAGGAGCACTCTGAATTCCTGCAGCTCAGCAAAACAAAAGGAGCGGACAATACAGCTCAGCAACTAAATTTGCAGGATGCATTTCAACGACACGAAAAGTTTTCGATGGAAAGCTTGAAAGCATTGGCAATTACACAGAAAGTTGTAGAATTCATTGTTTTAGATGCTCAACGAGTTATTGCACTGCCAGAACTGTACAAAAAAGTTTGCGAACACATCTCGAAAGAGATTAAAAATACAAAAGTATTTTTCCGAGACCGCACTGCCAGAACTGTACAAAAAAGTTTGCGAACACATCTCGAAAGAGATTAAAAATATAAAAGCTATGAGCTTTACTACAGATATATGGAGCTCTGCTGTGAGTCCAATGTCGCTTTTAAGTTTAACAGTCCAGGTTGGACACGAGCTGTACACCACACGGTGCAATGCTTCAAGCCAAAAACTTTCACGGTTCACACACCAGCGATACCATTTAGGCTGCAAGAATATACTTGACCAGTGGCACATTCCTTTGAATAAAGTGCATGTCATACTCCGGGACAATGCAAGCAACATGAAAAAGGCCATGGACAACATAGGGGTGCGGAGCTTAGGCTGTTTTGCTCACAGCTTGCAGCTTGAAGTCAATGAGGGACTACTGTCACAACGGAGTGTGAGCGATGCCATTGCAATCGGTAGACAAATTGTGGGGCATTTTAAACATTCTCCACTTGCGTATTCAAGGCTGCAAGATATCCAGCTCCAGATGCAAATGCAACCTAAACGCCTGCAACAAGACGTCAAAACAAGGTGGAATTCTACGTACTTGATGATACAGAGTCTTCTGGAACAGAAGCGAGTCCTCTGTGCTTACATTGCTGACCATGACCTGCCCAGTACACTGACCGCTAACCAGTGGGCTTAGCTAGAAAAAACGAGCATTGTTCTAGCACCATTTGAAGAGCTAACAAGCAAAGTAAGCTCATCGACTGCCTCCACAGCTGACGTCATTCCAGCTGTCACCGTCCTCAAACGCATCCTTGCTAAAGAAGGCGATGCAGATACTGGCATCAAAACAATGAAAAAAAACCCTGCTTCAAGCTGTCAGCAAACGCTTCGATAATGTGGAAGATGAACCCCTATATGTATTTGCCACCCTGCTGGACCCAAGATATAAAGACAGGTAAGATTGTGTAACCTAACTAATTACATTAGGTCTATATTATAGATTTTTTACTCTCCACAATAACACTTCTACTGTATTTGATGAGTTGCCATGCTGTAAATTTAAACATTTAGAATATAAATTATATAGGCTTGCATTCTTTATATAATTTATACAAATTTATAATATATAATATATTACTTTAATCAGCCTCAGGTTTTTTAGTGTCATCAAGTGTTTCATTTAGCCTAACCTATGTTTTATTTCTGTTTCAGATACTTTACAAGTGCACAATCTGCAAAGCGTGCAAAAGATGCACTGACAGGTAAACTAGAGGAAGACCTGAGTAGGAGCACAGCTGGAGCATCACAGGCCACAGAACCACAGGAAAAGTTCCCTCAGGTGGAAGCAGCAGCACCGAGCAGCTTTATGCAAGAGTTTGACCAAATTGTGGAGGAGTGTGAAGATCCCGGTGCAGCAAGCAGCTCGATCCCTGCAGTCCAACTGCATGGATATCTTGCAGAGAAAACCGTTGCTGCCTCAGACAACCCATACCAGTACTGGGGAGTCAACAAATACAGATTACCTTGTCTTGCTGCCACTGCCACAAAATACCTCTGTGCCCCCTGCACTAGTGTAGAAAGTGAGAGAGTGTTCAGCACAGTTTCCAACATTGTGGATGAAAAGAGAAGTAGGCTTACAGCAGAGATAGCAGAAATGCTTGTCTTCATGAGAAAGAATTTGCCATTGCTGATTAAGTGAACATTCACATGTCATGTTTGTGATGCTGGTGTGACACTGCACTACATGTTTACAATGTTTGGTTATTATTATTTGTATGTGTGATCAAGTTGTTGTTCGACCAACTTTTTATTTGTTTATTCAGCATTTGTTTATTACTCAGGTTCACCTGCTATGTTGCATTTTAAATTCCTTTGCAGTTTGCAGGACTTTGCACTTTATATTTTACAATGTTTGGTTACTGTTTGATTACTATTGTATGTTCAAACAATGCACAATGTTTTGTTTCTTGTGGCTACATTTTATTTATTTTAATTTAAGAGTTTGATTACATTATATTTTAGATTTGAATGCACAATTGTTATATAACAAATTTATAAGAATTCAAATATTTTTTTTTACATGTTTACAATGTTTGGTAATTGTCAGATTACTATTGTATGTTTGACCAGTACATTGTTTTTTGTTTCCACTGCTACATTTTATTTAAAGAAGTTTGATTACATTCTATTTTAGATTTGAATGCACAATTGTTTTTTAAATAAGAATTCAACACTTTACATACATCTGTTATTTTGTCTTAGTTATGTTTAGTTAGTAAAGTCTGGTGCCTTTAGTCTCTTTAAGGAAGATATAAGGTGGAAGGTATACAGTTTATTATTATTATTCAACAATAGTATCGGATCGGTATCGGGTATCGACTGATACACAAAGCCCAGGCATCGGTATCAGGACTGAAAAAGTCGGATCGGTGCACCCCTACTACTAATCACATAGTCTGTGTCACTGTGTGTGTCTTTTACTTGATACGGGCCTGTTAATTAAGCTTGCAAAGTTGAACCAGGTTCAAGTACAAGAAGTATAAGAATAACAAGAACTTCCTCAGATGGGTGAAAACTATGAGAGACACTTTCCTTATCATAGCGTTTTTAAATTTTTGTCTGCATTAGATGTTCCAGATCAAGATTGGGTGCTCAGTGTAACTGCATCCAGAATGAACTAACTTAATCAAGGATGGTTACTGGCAACGCATCTTTGGCCAGCAATTATTCAGCTAGCACTTTAAGTGGACCATGCACTGTATGTCTGAATACAAGGTCTGCAGGACTGAATCCAAGGGACTCCTGCTCTGCTTCTCTAATGGCAAACATTAAAAATGGCAAGCCTTTTGCCCAGTCTTTTCCAATAGAGAGACAGTAGGTCCGCAACATTGTTTGGAGTGTTGGTGGAATCTTTCCATTCTTGGGATTGTGGGTGATATGTGCTCAAGACTACATGCCTGATTCCGAAGTTAACGTCTGAGTGAACAGACTCAATGTAAAATTTTTACAGTTTGTAAGATCCTTGGTAAACTAGCCTGACTTCGTCATACTCATATTCTAGGCAGAAAATGTTGTGGGCGGGGTTCGGGCTGGCACCCAGGCTATTGGTAAACCAAACATGGTACAGAATTAAATCAGTTTCCGGATAATTACTGGTGCCTTGATAGAGTTCCAGGTAATAGCTTCAGGACAGCGTGTGGCTGTACACATGATGGTAAGAATGTACTCGTACCCTGATTTTGACTTTGGTATTGGACCCACACAGTCAACCTACATGCACTCAAAGGTTTCTCTCATAATGGATATGGGCCATAAAGGAGCGGCGGGAAGCTACTGGTTTGTTTTACCAGCTAATTGACAGACAGAACATGATCAGCAGAATCAACTACATCTGAATTTCCTTGCCTGGGCACGCGTCACTGCACACACAGGAAAAGCAGCAAGAAAACACTGGGCAATTTTGAACAATCACTTTCGTTAAATTCGCTAATTAATACCAGGCATGGAAAAACATCTGCACCTGCGAGACTGTTACCCAGGATAACATCTACATCTGCACCAGAATAATTATACAGTGACAGTAACTGTTCTTCCAGAATAAGTGCCTGGACTGCCCCAGTCACACACACAATCACAGATCCACCTTATTCAGATGAATAATAAAAAATACAATCCACCATAAACCACAAACAACTTACACTCAATACTAACAGTAGTGACATTAGCAACATCACCTAATGTGTAAACCAAAGCTGTACTTTTAGGTCGTGAAGCAGCAACTTTTTGTTTCCAAGCCCTACAATCGGAAATGAGATCATTTGGTTCAAGACAGAAGAAGCAAGCTCGTTTACTGTTCAAGTTCACATCTGCACCAGCCTCATTCAAACTCTGAGGCACAGCAGTAGGGGAGCAAACAGAAAGAGGAAATGACCGCACCTTAGGCACAGGCCAGTTTTTCAGGTTCAGATAATTTAGCTCTAATTGCTGTAATTTTAAAGCTTGGTCTGTCTTCACCTCTATAATGCGCAGCTTAAGAAGTCATGTTTCATGCTTCACTTGCTTAATCCCGAGCCTATCACGTAACACATGCTTTAATGTTTTTGTTGTTGTTGTTGTTGTTGCTTCCCTCGAATAGATGAGTCTCTAATTGTCACCAATCTTGTTCAAATAGAGCCCCTACTTGTTATGTCTCCCTCCTATCTAGGGGATTAGGAGGGGAGGTAACAAAGGGAAAACCATAAACAAAACAAACAAAAACAGTTAACATGAGAAAAAAAAATCGAGAACACTTACCACAACTCCCTAACAAAAACACGGATAAAAGCAGTATTCAAGGAAAAACACACTCTCTTCCTAAAGCTTCCCTTTTAACTTAATTTAATATATAAACAAAGAAATAAAAAGAACACATGATCTTCTACTTATATTTAGCTTGACAATAAGCAAATACACAGACACAGTTTAGCTCTATTAGCCACTGATAATACACAACTCAGAATCTCAGCTTGGCAAACTATTATTATCCACCACAGAATTCAGTCTGGAGCAGGGGAGATGCGTGTCTCTCTGCACTGCTCTCTTTTTTTCTGAACTCTTTATATTGTGGCTTGATGACACCACAATCCTCAAAAGAAAAGGGAACACCAGACACTAGATATAAGAAGCTCTGAGGTGTGAGTGGGCTCCTGGCTGAGCTCTGAGGCATGCTCAGGGATTTCACTCTCTGGAGTAGACTTGGGGTAATATTGGGTTCTGCTGAATATGACATTAAGTGGCAGATCAGTGGGTGTTGCTGCAGCTGATTATCTTTGTAAAGGTGTCCTCTCTCCCAGGTGAACCTAAAATATGTGGAGGATGCAAGGTAGTCTAATAATTATAATATGACTGCATAGTGGACCTACCAGTACATCTTCAGGAGAACACTGAAGAATATATGCATAAAATGTTCCAATAGGCATAACAAACAAGGCTAAAACATGAGAAAACAGGGAAAATGAAAATAAATAAAAAATACAATCATTACAATTTAAGGAAATATAATTTTAAAAATGGTAATAAATGAATAAATAAACCAAAAATAAATAAATAAATAAAATTATTTAATTAAAATTGCAAGCCTTCAATAGCTTATACTTTGAACTGCTGTTTGTGTACTGAACTCATCTGCACAGTGAAAACAGCACCTACTACAGTCTAAGAACACAATGCCCAACACAGTGTTCAGATTTTGATACTGTATTGCTGATGAAGGGCACCATTTGGTGACCCTGCGGTACAGACCAAAATGCTCTCTAGGATCCCTGCTGAAAAAAACAGCATATGCTGGCTAGGGATGTTTTGATGCTGGGATCCTATTTTATGCTGGTCCTTTGCTGGTTTATGTGCTGCCAGCATAAACCAGCAAAGGACCAGCAGAAACCAGCATCCCAGCATCAAAACATCCCTAGCCAGCATATGCTGTTTTTTTCAGCAGGGATATAAAGCAAAGGAGGTTACACGTGACCAGAGTGAATTAGGAGAACATTATAGTCATTCTGTCTCAAATGGATTTTGGTAACCATTTATGCTGCCTTGTCAGATTTGGTGACCTGATGTATGTCCGTTACTGTTCACATCAGACCAAATGCTTTCAAGGACATAAAACAGAGGATGTTAGACATGACCAGAGTGAATCTGGAGTAGCCTTACGGAAATTATCCATGTTTTTACTACAAATAAAACCAAAAAACCATGATGACTGTAGTGGTACAACCACAAATTAACCATGGTTTTGCTACGCTAACCATAGTTTAACCATGGCATTTGTAGTAAAACTGTGGTTATACAAATGGTAATCAATACGCAAAATAAAAAAAAAAAACAATTGAGTGGCAACTCAGAGGCACGCTCTGCCAAGCCACTGGCACAGAAGCCTTTCATGTTGCGTGTTCAAGTCCTGCGTGGTACAACTCTGAGGCAGTCGTGGCCTAAAGGATAGAGAGTCTGACTTGTAACCCGAAGGTCGCGGGCTCAAGTCTCAGGTCCGGCAGGGATTGTAGGTGGGGGGAGTGAATTTCCAGCACTCTCTCTACCCTCTCAATACCACGACTGAGGTGAGACACTTGAACAAGGCACTGAACCCCCGGCAGCTCTCCGAGTGTGTGTTCACTCTGTGTGTGTGTGTGTGTGTGTGTGTGTGTGTTTGTTCACTACTCACTGCTGTGTGTGTGTGTGTGCACTTGGATGGGTTAAATGAGGAGCACAAATCCCAAGTATGGGACACTATACTTGGCCACATGTCACTTCCTTTCCTTTTTTTCCTTTCCATGGTTACTGCATTTTTACTACAATAAAACCATGATTATTTTTTGTTGCCGACTGATTTATGGGCGCGATAAACATTTCATGAAGCTGTGTACCCAACCCGTTAAAAAAAAAAATATTTTCAAATTTCTGCATAACCCCCAAAATTTTGTTTTTTGGGGAACTCTCTGAATCTAGGCCCTTCTCACTTCTCAGGTTTTGCAATTTCTTGCCAAATTTTACATTCATAAATGTACATTTTCAAAGAAAACTCCTTCCTTTTTATTTTCAGGAAAGATTTTGACGTGTATGTAAACACTTAAGAAATTCTTAAGTAGGCCTGCTTCTTGGGATAAAAGTAAAAGAGAAGACTCTTTCATGGTGTGATTCTTATAAGCTAACGTAGTATACCTTGGATTAATGTTTGTAACCCTCATTGTCTTTTGATCTTATTTTGTTTGTGTATTTGTATCTGTTATTATTTTACTGCATCATAAAATAAATAACATTTAACGAACGTGCCTGTGTGATCGAGTTAAAGTTAACAGGGACAACAGCGCCCACTACGGTCCCAGAATCGGGTGTTACACCGGAAGTGTCTGGCCAGAGTTTGTCGAAGTGCTAACGGCTACGCTAATGCAGTTCAGAGCGCATTACGATTCTCTGACTGAATGTGTCATCTCCACCTCGGACACAGATTCACACACTATCGCCATGCTACCGCAGCAGTGAACCTTCTTCACGGCAATAAAAAGAAACGACTGCATATCCTTCTGCTTATCCGAGCGGTGAAACTAGGCAGGTTAGGAATTATAGATCAGCTAATAATTCTGCATGTAGCTGTTAGCATGTAAACAAACAAAGGAAACGCGACCGACAGATTGATTATTTGAATGCACTGCATTCCCACATCATGCGATTAGAGATTTTTTTAATCTTCTAATTATACATTTCTTTTTCAGTTGGCTCTGTAAAATCAATCTGTTTTGACAGGCAGGAGTGCTAACTAGCCGCTAGCTTGTGAGATTATGAAGTTGTCGTTCAGTTTTGGCGTGTTTAAAATTACTCAACAGTAAAATTACTCAACAGAATTGAATTTTCTGTTCCTGAAGCTTAATTAGATTACAATGAGGTTACTGTAATTGACGTATCTTTATGTGTCAGTGTCAACTGTGTGGTATTTGTTCATTACAGTTTTTTAATTTGCTTATTTATTACGGCAAACATGTTTTCTGTTTACTTTAACATCGTGTAGTATGTTCTGTGTTTCTTTGCAAATGACATTTGAGAGAAAACTCTTAAGTAGCATGCTTTAGCTCTTATATTTCTCCTCAAAGTGACAACATCACTGGCAGTGAGATGATGATAAACAAGTAGCTAAAAGCTTTTGAAAGCAAGTCCTTGGGCATTATTTTTACATATACTGTCCGCAGTGTCCCAGTTCATCAATCTTGTAACACATAATGGACTGCTCAGTACAAGTAATGGTTTTCAAACTGAGATGCCTGTTGTTCAGCTTCTTTTGCACTTCTGAAATCTTCATCTGAACTCGTTCTTTCAGGTGTGAATGACCGAATGACCGACGTGGTGCCTACCACCGCCCTCAGTGAAATAAAGCTCCGCCTCCTCTGCCACGATGACATAGAGAGAATAAAAGTGCTCTGTGGAGAGTGGTTTCCCATTGAGTGAGTGCTGGAACATCGAACCAAACCATCCCTTTACACAGGTCAAGTACAAGTCTAACACGCTCTGTTATTGGTTTGCTTGTGTTTTAGGTATCCAGACTCATGGTACCATGACATCACATCAAATAAGAAGTTCTTCTCTCTGGCTGCCACCTTTAGAGGTGGGATCGTAGGGATGATCGTGGCAGAAATAAAAAGCAGGACGAAAGTGCACAAAGAGGTACAACTTTCATATGTATGTTAAGTCAATGACACAAAGAGGAAAAACTGTGTTGGAATAAAAGAATGCTTGTTATAATGGTGCAATATATTCTGTGCTTACATCCAAAAATAAAAATGTGAAAATGTACTTACCCTCAGGCCATCCAAGATGGAGATGAGTTTGTTTATTTAACAGAACAGATTAAGAGAAGTTTAACATTACATCACTTGCTCACCAATGGATCCTCTGAGGTGGATGGGTGCCGTCAGAATGAGAATTCAAACAGCTGATAAAAACATCACTATAATCCACACCACTCCAATTAATCATTAAGATCTTAAAACCAGTCCTCTGTCCATAATATTTTTTTTTTCTCCAGTAAAAATGTTGTCTTGCCTGAATCGAGAGAGAAATATGCACAGATCAAGAACAGCTCCAAAAATAGTTCTGATTAAATATGTCAGTGGATTTTTACGTGAGAGGGACAACAGGGTTGGACATTATTATTATTATTTTTTTTTTTACTGTTGGAAGCTTCATTATGAATTATGGACTTTTTAAAGTTAAATCAGTGGCAAAATAATGGATTTGTTTCTTACAAACAAACAAACAGATTTTCAATTCACAAGACATTAATTGATGGACTGGAGTCATGTGGTTTATGATGATGTTTGTATTCTCATTCTGACGGCACCCATTCACTGCAGAGGATCCATTGGTGAGCAAGTGATGTAATGCTAAATTTCTTCAAATCTGTTCCCACCAAGAAACAAACTCATCTACATTTGGATTGTCTGAGGGTGAGCACATTTTTCAGGAAATTAGTATTTTTGGGTGAACTATTCCTTAAGTCTATGAATATGTGAGAGGATTTTGTTTACTGTGTTTATGCTATCGAATAATACGTTTTTGAGAAGTAAAATGACTTCAATGACCATCTACAATAGTTCCTCTGGAGCTTTGATGTAAAGGATCCTAATTAAGATCATCTGACATATCCAAAGCCTTTTTATAGCAGGTGATTAATTAGGTTACAGACTAAATTTCTGCACGTGGCAAAGGATTTGACCTTCATTAGAAAGGATTTTACCTCTTCGTGGTACAGTTATGTCTCCTACTAAATCTGCTTCAAGAAAAACAACGAAACAATAAAATCTTATATACTTTCAGTAAACCCATGCATGATGAGTACTATACATCAAAACAAAATCCCTTTAAAGAAAAAAAATTAAACACAACAAACACAATTAAACACTACAATCTTACTCAAACTATATAAAACAGACCAGACTATATAATAGACAGAATATAATATACAGTTCTGCTATGCACTTAAATAAAACAGTAATAATAATTGTAAACTTTCTGCTGAAAATTCAGCTTTGCATTACAGGAATAAATTACATTTTAATATATATTAAAATAGAAAAAAGTCATTTTAAATTATAATAATACTTAAGAATTTTGGCATTTTTAATCAAATAAATCCAGCCTTGGTGAGCATAAAATACTTCTTTTCAAAAAGAAAAAAAAATCTCCCTCAATATGTCAATCAATAATAACAAAATCCAAATCAATACTTTTTGTTATTCCAGTGTTATCCCAGCTAACCATCTGTGTTGCTAGCTCAGCATATACTTCTTTCCACCAGGATGGAGACATCTTGGCCTCCAGCTTTCCTGTTGACACTCAAGTTGCATACATCCTGAGTTTAGGGGTCGTGAAGGAGTTTCGAAAACATGGAATAGGTGAGAGGTGACGTTTGTCTCACCTATTCTTACAAACTGTGTGAACAGTATTCAAACAGTTTGAAAGATCACTCATAGATATTTTTTTCTCTCTCTTTGCAGGCTCTCTGTTACTAGACAGTCTAAAGGAGCACATCTCCACCACGGCACAGGACCACTGTAAAGCCATCTACCTGCATGTGCTCACCACCAATAACACTGCCATTCACTTCTATGAGGACAGAGACTTTAAACAGCACCACTATTTACCCTATTATTACTCTATACGAGGAGTGCTGAAGGATGGCTTCACCTACGTCCTCTACATCAATGGCGGACATCCTCCATGGACTCTCTTATATCCTTTTCAAATAAGTGCAGCTTTGATGTTAATAAGATACGTCTTTCAAAAACATTCAACCAACAGTAGTGTATATTCCCAGTTGTCTTATAGTGTTCCTTGACTCACTCAGCACTGATTATATTCATCATATAGGTTCGGCACTGGCCAGTCTGAGCCCCTGCTCAATTCCTCATATAATCCAACAGCAACAACAAAAACAGCCGCGCAGTTTTCTGCCCTGGTCGGGCATCTCTTCCAAGAGCGGCATTGAGTACAGCAGAACAATGTGAGGGTCGTCAGGTCACAACAGTGCAGGGTACGCCTGACTCATCCACCTCACCTCTTTCCCACTCTTACATGTCTCATTCATTTTCTTCTAAGCTCTAATGATGTCTTATTTATCAGGTGGAAGCGGTTAATCTGTTTGGGTCACATCAGATGCCGAAGAGGATTGTGAAGACTGATATCAGATCTCTCTGGTCTCGAGCAGTGTATTATACTTGTATATTTTACATGTATATACTGTACCTATATATACTTTAATTAATATATGGCTAGTCATTAGTAGATTGCCCTCTTAATATAAACTCTCCACTTCATGCCTGTAATTCTGCTGCTGTGTAGAACTATTCTATTGTTTATCCAGATTTTTAATATAAATAGATCTTTTTTATTTGTGCCTGTTCTATATAGATGATTTTAGGGTTTGATGGTAGAAGTATGCATACTTTTTAAATTTAGTCACTTTCATGCATGTGTCAAGCACTAGTGTTTGTGTTTTGTGCAGGAACACTTTGACACTCAGCATATATTTTAGCCCCCAGTTTTAAGTGAGATGAGTTTTAATAACATTTGCACAGAGGCAATGAATGTAGTGTTGCTATGAAGGGAAAATAACACAGTTACAGACAACCCTCCATCTCGCCAAATGTGTACTGTCAAATTTAAATGTGAAAACTCTTTAAATTCAGATAATCTTAATTTAGCTAGAGAGTTGCATCCTGCCATTCCATGCAATGTACTTTCTGTTCTTTTAAAGGGGAAATAAATGAATGTTGAGGGGGGGTTATGGGCGGGGGTGGGGATGCTTGAATTTCGGTATGTTGTTGTGAATCAGGGATTTACGCACAAAATAAAACATATTGAAAAATAGATCACTCCTGCATTGTGACTTACAATATCAAAAATGTTATTTATCTATGTTTGACCATCCATTCATGATGTCTTTGATGAAACACTGGTTTATCGGCAAAGGGTGTTTACAGAGAAACATTTCTGGGTGATTACATGAACAACCTTACAGAAACTGTTCTATCATATGTAATTGGCCTACTTGTATTTGGAATTTTGTGTCTTATATTTCTGGATCTGTAAAAACAATTTGAGACAATTTTTTGGAAACAAAATCGCATGTATGAATAACTGTTTTGAACAAGTTGTCAGTATAAGTAATAGAACCACTGTCACCTTGTGCTTTTGAGTTTGAGATTGTGTGTAAATCTCCTACAATTATTATCCAGCCTGTTTTTAATGTTGCATTCTTGTGAACTGGTATATTGTTGTGTTTTACATTTCATTGTGTTCATTTTTTTTTTTTGTAAAGAATCTAAACGGGAAATGTTTTACACTCTTATAGTAAAAAAATACATTCTGAAGAGAGGATGGTCGACATGTAGGTGACGTGAAATACTGAAAAGATTAACTGAAATGTTTTTCTTAATCATACCTGATAGTCTCTGAATTGTGAAGCACCCTCTAGTGTTCACTCAGAGGGGATTTTTTTTTTAATGTTAAAATGAATTTTATTTGTTGTATTGCTCTTGTCCACTTGCATCCTTCCATTGTCTGTTCTTCATTTTTGAATTGATTATTCATTCATGCATTAAAAGCATTTTGAGATGACCTAAGAGAAAATAAATAAACTTAAGATTGTGCAAAAACCTTTTGAATAGTAGCTGCTTATGTTACTTTTTGTTTACATTTCAAACTCGGAATGTTTGAGGTTTTACGGTAATTGTCATTCAATGACGTGATTTTGGACGGCTTCGGTGTAGTCACGCCTCTTTGGACCCTCATTCAGAGTGAGACAGAGACCAGCGAACGCCAAGCAACTTCTCTTTTCGTTGTTTACCGTCTACAACAGTCTTCGATTGTTTTCTTTGGCTCGTGCACATTTGCTAACGGTGAGTGATGCTGTGATTCTTGTTAAAATGTTACATCCAGAAAAAGTGACTTGTTTTTTTACGAAAGTGAAAGAAAAGGCACTTCTATGTGTTCGTGAATTAATCAAGAGATTATTAAATGAATTATAACGAGCAGTGGTCGCTGTTTAAAATCTGTTAAACGTGTTATTTTTATTTTATTATTATTTTATTTGTTTACCTCAGTGTAAATGCTGAACATCTTTTGGCGGTCTTCGACTTTAATCTGTTGCATCTTTGCACGATCATCGGCATCGTTCTACTTTCTTGTTCATTACTTTTTAAACATGTAACTTAAGGTTTCAGATATGATATATTGTAAGAAGTTTGAGCAAAGGAGCGAAATAAAGTGGTTTAATTAATGCAGAGAGGGACTATTCGAGTTGGTGAAGGGAGGGAGGGGTCAAAGCTCGTCGAAGTAACAATACAAGTAAACATGTGCCATAATTCTAGGAAATATACAGGAAAAATGTGTGTTTCGTGTAAAGAAGGTGTTTTGATGGTAGACTTCGACTATGATTCTGATACATTTGCCTTGGAAATCTTTGGCTGACTCAGATGTTGACATAATATTGCAGTGTTGAGGCCAGATGACAGTGAAAAACAGATCCTAGATGTGCTCTGCTTCTCAGTTTTGTTTTACCAGAACAAATGACAATGTAACTTAGTGTTCTTTATTGCTTTTGATTTAACGCTACAAAAAAAGGGTCTCAGTGTTGGGTTGATAACTTAATTTTCAAGAACATTGTTCAGTACATGAAGGTACACGGGATCTTTGGCAAGTCTTTCACCTTACATACATATGTTGAAATAACATCTTGATTAATGCATTACTTTAGTGTAGGATAAGACGTATAGCTATATTTTTCAACATAAATGTGCTTTTCCGTTTTGAAGAATCATTTTTTAAACCCAAAATGAAAATGATATGTTCTCCCTTTTCTGCTGAATGCAAAAGTAGACACTGACTGAGGTATTTGCAGGCCCGGCGCCAGGATGGCATAACTGGGGGCCTACAATGCACCACTACAATGCGCAATGACAAAACACAGACGCGCCCACGTGCACACATATAGAAGTTTACTAGTTTTTTAAAGATATTTTAAAACGCTCCCTGCATGGATTAAAAATACCTTTTATAAAATTGCATTTTTGAGGGACAAAATTATTTTTTTTCCCAATATACTTCGCACGAAATCGAAGAACAAACTGATCTGACGTCATTTCGAACAAAATCAGGCCAAAAATCAGTACATTTCAGCAATTCAAAACCGCTCACCAAAGCGAACTTTCTGGGGGAGTTCATTTTACCTTTGAGCTACCATTGGTCCGTGGCGATCAGTGGGTGTGTTCTGGAACTCCACCCCCAAACGTGCGTTTTTTTCCCCCCGGGTCATTTCTCATTCAACGGAGGTCAGGGAGGCGAACAACACCGCCAAGTCACTAGCAATATAAATACACTGTGTTAAATAGCTAAGCTGCCACAAATATTTCAGCACCTGTACATTCGTCCGCGGAGAGACTTTAAAGATTCAGAGAAAGCTTTTAAATCTTAGAAAGAAATTGCAATGAAGCTTGGTGCAGATGACCTGGAGTTATGCAAAAGCGACACAGAGAAACATCAGATGCAAGTTTTCCAAAGCCATGCAAGGAAAGAGTAAAGATATAAGGTAGCAAGTACCAAATACATGAATCAAAAAAGCTATACAACAAATCAAATGCCACAGCAACAAACAATAAAATATAAAACAAACACAAAAAATCAAAGAGCCATATTGTTTTCCTAAGGAAAACCTTTGTTTTTATCAAATCATGACACCACAAAATTTAAAAAGGTGCAATAATTTATCCAATTTAATAAAATAAATGAACACTAATAAAATAAAGTAGCAAACAGGTTTGTGTTATTGAGATGACGCCAATATTTTTTTCCACATGCTAAAGTTTTCAGACTATGAGCCATTCACACGTCTTGACTGTTGAGAAGTGAGATCAGACAGTGTGACATGATCATAAAAGGACTAAAAATCGCACCGCGTGCTCCCGGCTTTAAGCCACGTTAAGGCCAAGTCCCATTTCATTAGGCTACATTCACGAATAGCCTAATGTTAATAAAGCTGAATGTTTACTTGCAATATAAAGACAGATAAACATTACTAAAAGCTATTTTAGTTCAGGTTCAAGTAGTTCAAGTAGGTTTAGAACGAATATGAGTAATGTTACCTTCAAGTCATGTCGGAAAGGTTGTATTTACAGCTTGAACGCACATGAATGCCACCACAAAGTTGGCCAGTGGGTAAACTTGAGATTTTCTTTTAGCTCATAGTTAGGGGTGTGTCAGTTGGAAAACATAGCAGATACAGTGGTACGATTGTTGAAATTATTTAAATTATTAGTATTTTTTTTTTTTTAACTTGATGACAAAACTAGCTACAAGATACAAAATACAATTATTATGATAGATTTTTTTTTTTTTTAACTTTTTATACAAAATACAATTATTATGAAAGAATATATAACGATTAAGGTTAAAGCCTAATAAAAAAACATAAAGCAAAAACACACTTGATTCAGATTGTTTATGTATCATTATGTAGAAATAGATTTCCAAAATATTTTTATTTTTTGTAAAAAAAAAAAAAAAGAAGTCTGACCAAAGTGATGCCTGACATCACAGTTACGTCTTCCCAACTCGTAAATACAAATTTCCTAGGAGGGCATCATCATAAGGATCATTGATTGTCTTAGGTGATCTAATTTATGGTTTTTAAGTGCATTATTCTTGATTTGAGAAAGCAAAATGACTACAAGGGGAAAAACTACAAAGAAAAGGCTGATTACATTGGAGATTACATTTACAGGCTGATGTCTATTTTCCCCAATACTGAAGTCATAGAGCTTAAAGAATCCCAGTGAAATGGTGCCACTCAGATGAGATGTTTTTGTATTTTGAGTTGGCTGATCCATTTTTTCATTGTTTTGAAAGACAGGAAAAATGATTGCATCATAACGGGGTATACTTCTTCATTTCTTGTCTTGAAAATGATTTTGTTATTTACTTGTTTCTACCTAGACCACTGGGCCATGCTTTCAGTTACGTAGTTCTCCAGTTGGAATATTGGATTTTGGAAAGTGACAGCTTACCCCATTGGGACCTTATACAGACAACTAGAGGTCATAGTGTACTGAATCTGTTACAGTGACTAGAAGAAATACTTTGTGTGACCTGGTATAAAAGCATTGATTTAAGAGGATATCTCTCTGTATAATCCAACCAGTGAGTTAATGGAGAGCATAATCCAAAACTGACACATGCCTGTTTTAATGTAGTTCAAGACATGAGGATGGGAATCTGATCATCTGTTTACATAGACTAGCACAATCTGTTCCTGTTCAAACTGAAGTCTAGGCTCATAATCAGTAAGGAAAAGGATAATGAAATGGCAAATTATGTTAATTGTTTCTAGAGAAAGCACCTTGAGGTTTTGCTGTCAGAGAATACCATTGAGATGTAAATTATAGTTCAAAGCCTCTTGACAGAAAAGATTTGGCCTTTTCAACTGTGCCAGTCATATACTTCTCGTATTTTGCAAGCACCACCATGTGTGTGACCTATGCCTTTCATATCTTTTAATATTGTGCAATCCCAACCTTAGCCAACCAGGACCAAGTGGGTTGAATCTAGTAACTGGTGTAGTCCGCCTGTTATTTCATGCTATTTCATTTAATGATATTTCATTTTGTTTGTTGTTGCGTATCAGAGAATTTCATGAAAGCTGTTCTGATCAAAAGAACCATGCAGTGTTCAGCTGCTTGATCTGTGATGCACTATTTCCAGATATTTGCCTTTCGCAGGTTCTGGAAAAAACTACCAAATGACCAGCCTTGAAATATTGTAGCTACTGAAAAGAACCAGTATCCAAGATACGTATACTTTAAGTACACAAGTCTTTTCACTGTCATATAATTGTAATAATATGTTTTAGCATCAATATTACTTAGAATTACTTAGAAATCTTTAAAAATACATTTGTTTCTGAAATAGGCCTATTTCAAGGACAACAGTGACCTAATATATATATAATTTTTGTAAGATTTATTTTTTGGCATTTTTTGCCTTTATTATGATAGGATAGTTAGGTGACAGGAAGCCAGAGATAGATGCTGACGGGATCAGGAAAGATTCTCGAGCCGGGACTCGAACTCTGGACGCCCGAAGCACATTATGTCAGCACTTTTTTTTTTTTTTTTTTTTTACTGTACAAATAATTGCAGCCTTCCTGAGAAGAAGAGAATTCTTTTAATACAAAATATTACAGATCCAAATTTGAACACTATGTGTGAATGTTATGATAAATGTATTAATAGAGCTATTGTAATTATTATTATCATTATTATTGTCTTTTTTATTTTATTATAAAAAGGTAAGTGAGCAACTGACGATTAACACCGTTTCAGTGCAGATTTTCCTCACGCTTTGGACTTTGAACCCTGGCGCCGCGAGCTCGTGCAGCATTGTTTGAATACATGCAATTTGTGCGTGTATTAGACAACATAATGTTCTGCAGTTTATTTAATTAAGGCCATTTCGCAGTTTCAATCATCATACAGTAACCAGCAACAACCACCCCTTCCTCTTCTTACTGAAGACATGCAATGCAGTTCTAAACATCCTCTCGCTGTCGGTGCTTGTAATGATAACAATTTATTCAGTGTTTTCGTTTATTCGCTTTTTTGCTATTTTCGGGCAAACAATTTTGGTTGTAGTAGAACATTCAGTGAATCCCCAGTATTTATTTTATTTGAAGAGTATGGAGTTTGATGCTGATACAGAAATAAAAGTAAATAAATCTGTTAGGATGAATGCACATAAAAAGCTTTTTTATGTTGTATTTATAATAGCTGTATTGTTGGAAACCCATCAGTCCTGGGAAGAGGAAACTACCCTACCAGTTTTGATTGATGAACTGTTTCCTGGTTGTGTCCTTTGATTGAACAAAAGGTCCCTACCTCCCCGTTTTCCCTCCTGCTAATGCTTGTCTCAAGGCCGTTTGGAAATTTGGATACGTTACCAAAATTTTCCAGTCATAATTTGACATTTCAAATGTGATCTCCACCCTTCTGAATCTTGCAAAAAACTAAGCTTTCCCTGTTTCCCCATCATGTAGTCTGCATTTCTAAATAATCAAAATAGGCATGTTGGTTTTTGTGGTTAGGCCTGATGTGTTTGTGCACAATGTCCAGCAGTGGCATTTTGTCAGGATACCTGTAATTTAGTTTATGCATAGTTTATGTATTTTCATTTAAAGGGATAGTTCACCTAAAAATGAAAACTGTTTACTCACCCTCTTGCCGTTACAAACCTGTATGACTTTTCCCTTTGCAGAAATATCATGAAACAGACAAAAAAGTCTTTATAAATTATTAGTAAATTTAAGTTGTTATTCTATGAAAGTCCCAGCTCATTAATTTTTTTTAATTATTGGAGAACTGCTCTTTTAAGCACAATCACCGAGTAAAGTTTCTGTTTATTTAGGGAAAATGATCCCTTCGATCCCTTCTAGGCACCATGTTTTCTTGATGATTTCAAGAAGTATTATTTGTCTTTCTGTTCCATACATTAACAATGAAAAATGTTTAAGCTTGCTTAAACAAGCTAGCAGGTCAAATTCACGTGTCTCTTGTACGTGGCTTTACAAAAACAGGAAATGGCATGTTGCTGTAACTGCTGCTGCTGGCATTGAAGTATATTCTGCAAAATGAAAGGACATTCCTGAATGGTAGAGAAGCTTATGACTCAGTTATTGATTAAAAAAAAAAGATTGACCACTTTTCTGAATACTGTGTGAAATATGTCCGCACATTGTGCTCAAATGTTTTGTAAAACCAAATATTCTATAAAACAAGTTGCCTCTCAGGGTCTAATATATGTCACTGGAGGAAGTTGTTTGTACTCTCTCATTCATGCTTTATTCAGACTTATTGAGGCTGTAACAGAAGGATCTGAGTCGGAGCTGACCTTGCACCCTGAAACTGTGGGCTGGATTCGATAGTGTGCCGTCACTGCGTGTAGAAGCCTCTATTGAGACCTGGCAGAGGTTTTAGTCATTTTGTCATTTATTGTCCTTTTAGGCACATTATTTCATTTCCTGCAGGCTATGATGCATGCAAACTCTTTGTTATATTCATCCGTCAGTTTATATCCATTTAGCATGTTGTCCTCAGGGAAAACATGGGCAGGAGTGGGCATGTTATTGGACGAATGCAGCTGAGGTTGGCGTGATAGTTTTTCTGTGCAGGTGTGATAATGATTGTTGATTCCATTACGTGGTGCAGTTTTGTTAAGTGTATCTCTTAACTCACGTTTTGTTGGAAATGTACATTCATTGAATCCTTAAAAGGCAATGAAAGCAGTGCTGCTCACTTCCTGTGTACTTTACAAACTGAACCTCTTCAGGTGCTTTCAGCCCTTGAGTGCAAACAAACGGATAATTGTAACCCACGCAACATTCCCACCTCCAGACGCGTCAGACTGTCCCTCTCCTGGACATGTCCCACAGCTGTTCTGTAGCCTGGCAACTCACCATCCAGATGGAGAGCGTTTAGATTCCCTTTATCTCTCCATCACTGCCATATCCATAATCTCCACCTTCACAGAAGCACCGCCCACCAACACGGGCTACAGATGGAGTGCAGGAGGGCCGCCAGGAGGGCCGCCACACTTCCTTATTAAAGAACAAGTAGTGCTTGTATCCAAGCACACTGTTGCTGGTGAGTAGCCGGGTCACGTCAAGGCCAGAGATGAGGTTGATTTCAAATCTGCTTGTTATTAAAGCTGCTAGATCAGGTGCAGATTATTAAATCAGCAGTTACATACCGTACATAACTCTCTGCTGATGACGTCTGGAGGGAATATTGTCAAGAATCTGTGTACAGGAAGACAGAGTTTGTTTGCGGCCTTTGGATGCTTAATTTATTTTGTATCATTTGTATGCTTCATGTAAAGAGTATGGTAAACATTTGAGCTGAAAACTCTAGAACGTTACCCAGCTAACAGGAAATGTTCTCCTTTCTTGGGCTAAGTAAGTAGTAAGTAAGGTTAAAAGAATGTTTTCAACAAATTTAACTGGTCTTTAATGTTCTAATAGTGTTAGCATGTAATTGTTATTATTCCATATAGAACATTTCTGTTTTCTGGGTGTTTGTCTAACGTTTTAAAAAAATTTACTACTTGTTTCAGAGAACATTCAAAGTAACTTTCCAATAAGAAAATGGAATGAAAAATAAATTCTTGTAAAAAATAATCCAATATATAACACATTTGTACAGTTTATAAAAAAGGAGAAACTTTGTTTTTTTTTTTAAATAAATTTAAGAAAACTGGACATTTTGGACATTTTCATAATCACTGGGAACATTAGCAAAACCTTCTTAGAACATTTTTTTTTTAGATGGTGGCATGAACACAGAAATGTAATTTTGTGACCTTATTTCGTTTAACTAGTTGTTGTGGGCAGTTCTCGAAAGTGTTTCGTCATTACTGTTTTGACATATGTTTCCTGTTAGGTGATGTAAATGCAAATGTACTTTCTGGCCCTGCTGCATTCCCTTTTTATGGGTGTGCAGTGCTTGTGCTAGTATTAAGTCTTATAGTATAGTAAGTCCTTATTGACCTCAAGGCCTAAATTGAAATCACATTTTGTCTATAAAGACCTGCTCTCTTGTGCTACAGTATATTGCATACTGGCATGGCATAGTTTAGCATTCCTGTTCACAATATGGCTTAGTGCTCCTATTGTGGATGGCTAGTGGCAGACAGAGTTATTTGCCTACGCAGGCAGACTTTTCAACAGCCAACTCTGGGTAGAGGTGGAGTTGATGGAACATTCCAGTAAATTCAATAGCTGACTTTAGTGTGGTCTGTGCACTCATCCTGAGGTCACGTCTTCCTCCCTCTGGTGACCTTTCACTAAAACCTGTTGTTTGGTTTTAGACCTCTTTGGAATGGACAAATTGTCTACCAGCTAGTTTCTCTGTGTCCAACCATGCAAGTAAATGTTTAAAAGTTTGGTGTCAGAAAGATTTTTTTGTAAGACATTAACACTTCTATCCAGAAAGAATGCATTGAATCAATCAAAAACAACTTTAAAGATATTTGTAAAAAAAAAAAAAAAAAAAAAATCAGTTTAAAATAAATGCATGTTTTTTTTTCTCTCAAACAATCCAAGAAAAAGCATGTTTCCACAAAAATATTAGGTAGCACAACTGTTTCCCACATGGGTAATTACAATACTTTAGCACAGAATCGGCTTATTAAAATCCTTTCTGAAGGATGCAGACTGGAGTAATGGCTATTATAAAATCAGCTTTGTTATTACAGAAATAAATAAGTTTTTAAAACATTAAAATGAAAACCTCTTATTTTAAATTGTAGTAATATTTCACAATGTTACGCTTTTTAATGTGGCTTTGATCAAATAAACACAGCCTTGCTGAGCATTAGTGACTAAATGGTACAGTACTGTATAGACATCGATTTTTATCCATTTATTTTGACTTATAGGTGGAGCTAGCAATTGCAAGCTAGCTTTGAAAGCATATCACTCTCCAAGCACAGTGAGAGACTGCATTTGTAGAGGGTTAAATGCATTACATAATCCTAACCAGCAGCACAGTGAGAGAGTGCATTTGTAGAGGGTTAAATGCATTACATAATCCATAATGCGGTCAGAAAACATTACAGTAGAACGTAAACAACATTACAGTAAAAAATGCCTTCCATCCTCGCTCGGCTTGCTATAGTGTAATATAACTCACTGATGATATGTCATCTGATGATATATCATGTCATCTCATCATCTGTGTGAACAGTGTGTGCGGAGGTTTGCAAATACATATGTTGACAGGCAGGTAGCACAGCCTATCCTAGCCGAGGGAGGGATACGAGGGATATGATTGGACGAACATTTTATGGTCCCACGTCTTCCATAGATGATAGAAATACTAGGGATGGGCATTTTTGGCAATTTCTCATTTTGATCATTGATGGGTTTTAAAAATGAGTCCTTGAGTACTTAAGGGCCGGGACGTGTGTTGGGGGCGGGGCATGGCCGTAACTGAGATAATGAAAATATCTGAAGACTGTTATGAAAATGAATGTTAAAAATATAAATATAATATGAAAACCTGTCTATAAAAACATGAACACATGATTAGAACACTGTTAGATTATGATTATGATGCAGCAATGTTATTAAACATAATAACTATAATTATAATAACTGCTGTTTTATTACAACATCAGTATTTAAAAAAAAAAGAAACATCTAAAAGCAATATGACCGTCTCAGATAACTCAGTCAGTATTATCATTCAGGGCATTGCATTTGAGCATGAAAGTAAACGCTGCTACTAATATACAGTAAATTCAGCATGTTAATAAATGTTAATATCCCAACGCACCCTATGTTAGATTAATCAGATATGTATGTAGCTAACCCAGATATAACTACGTGACTTCTCTCTTCTCACATCTATACTTTGGACTGGATGCTGTGGCCAGCTAAACAAGGAGCACTGCCCAAAATGCTGCTATAACTAATCAGAAAAAAAAGGTTTTTCAAGGCCGAGTACTCGATCGCTTTTGCACATCCATAATAAATACAAATAAATACATCTAGACCACTTAACTTAGTGATTGCTATCGGGATGTGAAGAGACTTTCAACCAGCAATTTAATGATCCAAAAATAATACAGAAAAGCTACAAATCAAGGTATACACAATACTGCTTATTTTAAATTATTTAAAAAAAAGTAATACTAAACAATAATAATAAAAGGTAAAGATCATATGACCTATTTCTTAACCATAAATTAAAAACTTAACATGCACAGTTTTTTTTATTGCAGAGTAATAATCCCCTCAATATCTCCTTTAATGTGTTGGTTAGAAAAACATTCTAGAGATTTGAAATTATTTGAATAGTAATAACATCCTTATATTCTCCCTAGTGTCTTTGTTTTCATTTCAGCAGGGTGCAAGAGGGAAATATCACACCCTTGCTAGGGGGTCCTCAAATATTGTCTTTGGTAATAGGAAACTCCATGTGGAGTGGCAAAGGTTGAAAACGACTGCTGAAGAGTCTGCTTTATATGAACAGAAATCCTTGTAACATTACTGTGGTAATATCATGGCACAGTGACAGTAATACCATGGTGTTTTAATATGTACTGTCCAAATATGTTGATTGACAAAATTCATATATTGTGGTATTTACATTATATTCAAAATGCCAAAACCATGGTATGGTTTTGTATATGATGGAAGTTTCTTCCTCCTGATGGTCCTTTTCTGCTGATGTGTATGTAGAACGAATGAGAGCAGATGTGAATGTTCACCCATGCATCAGTACCCCAGCACACAATCAGCGCTGTATAATTGGCCCTGGCTTTCAAACACTCACTGGCCTCATTTTCTGTTTATGGGGCATGCTGAGCCTGACAGCAGAAAGCTATAATTGCAGTGATGTAATCCATCTGAAGGTACAAAGGGGCCCTTTCTCATCCCGCATCTCTCGAGGGAGCCGTTGGTGTGTTGCCATGGCAGATCCACCCGGGAGTGTCTGGAAAGCCGCTTCGCCACTTCTTGGGTGCGATTTGAAATAATCAAATTATTATTTAATATGTTTTATTGCATATAAGGAACATCTTTCGTGGTCATCCCGGCCGCTCTTGTTATGATTTGTGTGGGCTGTAATGGCCCAGAGGAGATTAATGACAATGGGGTAGGGTGTGCGATTATGCATTTGGTGCCATTTCCTGCTGTGATTACTAGGGATGCTTGACCCTTCCTGACCCGTTCATGTTAACATGCAGCGCTCCAGTGCCCAGTGCATCACTTAACAGATACAACAACCAAGTCCTGCTCAACAAGAAGGATTGAACCTCTAGTGGCCTAACCAAATGCTCTGCCAGCAGAGCAAGTTTGTAATATCTTCCCGGTCAGGGTGGATCGGTCAGATAGGGCTACACAAAGGCTAAACATGGCCTGCAGCATCAACAGTGAACGATCGCATTTCTGTCTGTAGCAAATGGGAGCTGCAGCCTGCGGCCACGGGAGGCTTGTGTTTCAGTGCCGCTGGTTATCAGGGATGCTGAAAGACAAAGTCAAGGGGCACAGTTGACATTCGGTTTGATAAAAAAATTGTGTATGAATAATTAACATCTATAGTGGTTGTATTTGAAATGAATTTGCAAGTGAGAGAAGCAGAGAGAGCTTGGATACAGAATGTTATGGTTGTGTATTTAGATGAGTGCTTCTTCTCAGTGATTGTTTTTTTCACTGGAGAAAATTGTGATTCATGTAGAGATCTATCTATCTATCTATCTATCTATCTATCTATCTATCTATCTATCTATCTATCTTAAAAATACAAATATATAAAGTTTTATTGATTCTGGTTAGGGCTGGGCGATATATCTAACGATATAATCATGAGCATCTAGTCAGTAAAGCCGGTTCCCTGATTAGCGCTAAATCACCATCACCTGCTTTCAAATGGAGCGGCATTTAATAGACAGAGCCGTAGATCACTGACAAAGCTACGCAATATCGCGTTCATTATCCAGGCGATACATCTGCAATAATGAAAGCGATATTGCGTAGCTTGTCATGATCTACGGCTCTGTTTATTAAATGCCGGTCCATTTGAAAGCAGGTGATGGCGATTTAGCGCTAATCAGGGAACCGGCTTTACTGACTAGATGCGCATCATTATATCGTTAGATATATCGCCCAGCCCTAGTTCTGGTATAATTAGGGCTGTTCTCTATAACAATTGAATAACGATATATTGTTACAATGTTGTTTATATACATTTTGGAACCTAAAGAAATAATGCCATCAGTCAATCTCCACTAAAACTTTGTGTTATCACAGTGAATTGCACTATATTTGTGTAATATGTGTAGGAAGCCAGAGACAGAGTTTGTGACCATAACCGTACAAAAATAACCTGTTGACACTTCCTTAGATTCTTTTTTTACAGAATCAAAAAAAAAAAAAAAAAATCCCCACACTGGTGAGGTCCATTTTTTTTATTATTATAATTTTTTAAATGTGGGTAGTGTGTCTTGATTTTGCCCTTCATCTCCTCTGACATGATTCCCTTCATCACCACAAACAACACTTTTAAAAACATAACAAGCTAAACTAAACAGCTACTACTGCATTATCCTGTTTAATGATGGGTGGCTTTAAGATGTAGGACTGACATCTGTTATTCTGGAGCATCAGCCAGATTGTTATTGCCAATGGATTATTTACAATACTACTGCATGTGTAGTATTAACATGATATCCATATTTCATTTTTCAAACATTACAGTATTACTGCTGGTTTATCAACACATCCACTGGTCTACAACCCATTTTGCAGTGATGTTTGTCACTCTGCAAAGTTTCTGTTTTCAGTTCATGTACACATCCAGACAAATGTCATGGTTTGTATTTTAAGGAAATCTGATGGAGAAGCTATTTCAGTCCTAAAAACTCAAGCTCCTCACCGCTTCTGTCTTCCCAGTATCCTTTGAGTGTCCCACCGTCAGCATGTCCTCAGACGCATCCTCCCCTGTGAAGTCCACCACCCCTCCTCTGTCCCCGCTGTCTCCTGTCTCTCCGGTTTCCCCCAGCTCTCTGCGTCTGCCTGCCTGCCGCCAAAGAGAGCGGTCACCCTCCCCCATGAGGGGCTACCTGATTCCCAGCCCCCTGCCCACCCGCCGCAACCGCACCTGCTCAGCGTGAGTACAGCCACAGCCTCCTACCGTTGTCTCCTGTCCATTTCATATCTTCATGCGTTTGTGTATATATGGTCCAAACAGTAATTTTGTAAAAATATTATTACAATGTAAAATAACTATTTTCAACTATTTTTACATTTTAAAATCAATTTTTTTTGAGTAAAATCAAAGCTGAATTTTCAGCAGTCATTACTCCACTTTTCACTGTCACATGATCCTTCAGAAATCATTCTAATATGCTGATTTGCTGCTGAAGATTTTTTTTTTTTTATCCAGTGTTGCCAACTTAGGAATTTTGCTAAATTTAGCAACTTTTCACACTACCCTAGCAACTTTTCTTCCAGAAGCACCTAGCAACACATTTAGCTTTTTTTAAAAATTTGTCTGGCAACTTTATGCAGCTTTTCATAAGTGACTAAAATAATAAAAGGCACACATTTTCCATCTAAATCACACAAGAGGAAACCAAAGATGCCTAGCAATACACACATCACACGAATCAAGTTAGCTGCTATTTGCAGTGGTTTAATTTAATAATAATAATAATTGAACAATTTATGATACACCTGGTTAGTAGCTTGTACCAGCGATTTTTTTTTTTTTTTTTTTTTTTTTTTTTTTTTTTAAATCTGTTAGTGCACTGTAAGAAAAAGATCTAGAAAAATAGTAATTTTCCAGGTTATTATCTTTTATCCATTACTAACTATCCATTGTAACCCTGTAACCCGAAATCATAAAATACAATGCGTAATTTAAAATGCAGGTGAAAAAAAAAAAAAAAAAAACAATATGGAAAATTCCTTCATATTAAGATAGTAGATTGTGCTCTTTTTCTACAGACTTTTCTTAGAGTGTAGCATACTAGCTAACTGCTAATCCACTGCTTAAAACTATAATTGTTCAGAATGTGTAGTTTTACTAGTTTACTAGCTAATAAAAAAAAAAACTTAAATTGTAATTGTTCAAAAATGTTGTATTTAAAAATAGTTATTTATATTTTCATATTATGTTATATTATTTTACAAACAAATCTAAATTAACATATATAAAATATTTTTTGCTGAGATTTGTTGCAGTGACACAATTTTGCGTTGTATTTATGTAATGATGTCATTGTGCAAAGACATCACAACGTCATTTAACAACTTCTAGCAACAAATTGACCCTCCTTTAGCAGCTTCAGCTGAAAATTATTTGGCAACGCTGTTGTTATCAATGAGAACAGCAGTGCTGCTTAATTTTGTGGTACCCTACCATTTAAAAGTTCAGTAAGATAAGAATTTTTTTTTATTTTCCAAGTATTTGAGACTGTATTTATAACATTTATAATATAAAAAAAAAAATTCTGTTCTGAAATTTCTATTTATCAAAGAATCCTGAAAAAAAATATTTCCACAAAAATAAAA
This sequence comes from Cyprinus carpio, assembly GCF_018340385.1. NCBI lineage: Eukaryota > Metazoa > Chordata > Actinopteri > Cypriniformes > Cyprinidae > Cyprinus > Cyprinus carpio. The sequence continues at coordinate 25,014,357 of NC_056599.1, read as the reverse complement.
ACCAAAACAAAAAAAAATTTCAACATTTCAACATTGACCATAAGAACCATTATTAATCATTGAGCACAAATAGCATCTGATATTTGAGCACCAAATCATCACACGAGAATGATTTCTGAAGGATCATGTGACACTGAAATTATATATTTTATTATATAAATTATATATTAAAAATATTAAAATAAAAAACAGTTCTTATAAATTGTAATAATATTTCACAATATTACTGTATTTTTAATCAAATAAATGTAGCCTTGGTGCACATAAAGCAGGTTTAAAAACATTTTAATACATCTTAATTATTCAAATGTTCCGTATTAATTTTTAGGTTTCTGTGAAATTCATCCAAATGTAGAATGTTGAATCATACGTTTTCCTCACTACCACTACAGTGCAGCGCGTGCAGCCGAGGGGCCGGTCTTCACTGGGGTCTGCAAGTGCTTTTCACGTTCCAAAGGACACGGTTTCATCACGCCATCAGACGGAGGCAATGACATCTTTGTGCACATATCTGAGTGAGTTCACCGGGCAAACATCCTGAACCTTCAACAGGATTTCATGCTCCTACATCCAAACCAACACACATTCCACAACAAACCCAGTAACACAGAATCATCAGAAACAAACACAAATCATTATTAATATGCATTCCTAATCAGAAATCAGAATTGTTAGTGCTCCCCGTCATTTGCGCTGATCATGAAAGAGGGGCTTCTGGGAATAGAAACTCGTGGAGTGTGTGTGTGTGAAAGGTTTTGGGGTCAAGGCTCAGTTAAACACTTGAATATGAGAGATAAGAGCAGTCGCTGGCTTCTCTCAGATCAAGTGTGTTTTAGCAGTGGAAAAATGAATAGACTTGCCAGCTGCACTCTTGTCAAACATTCAGCACATCAAATGATTTTATGATTTTACAGAATGTTGGAAACCTGCAGATGAGTGTTTGCTCTCTTTTGGATATTTGCTTAATTCTAGATTTATTAATGTTCTTTAACTACATAAAATCAAATTCCTTAAGGTAACTTAATTTATTTAATCTATTTTAATCTATTTCCAAAAGTATATCTAACAGAATATTCACCATGAAAAAATGTACACACACGTGCTTTAATTATATTACTAAAAAACATAATTAGTTAATATTAATAAAATAAATTATTATTATTATTATTATTATTATTATTATTAAATACAAAAAATATTTTAGATAATTGTTATATGATTAATTTTTTTTTGTTTTGAGAAGTAAAAAATAAATATTAAAAAGTACTTAAAAATTGTATCCATTTTTATTTTGTCACCAAAATGTCTCGTCTTTGTCCGGACTTGCATCTAAAATTTTATTTTAGAGCTTTTGCTCCAGAATGTTCCTTGTCAGGTGTTACAGTGAGCAGATGTTTTCATGCCATTTTTGATTTAGAAATGTCAATCTGCTTTTTCAAAAATATCCGTATACAATAATTAGCAGTGTGTTTTCCATGTGATTCACTTTTAAACACCTTTGTCTAAATCCAGCAGGTAACCACATCTAATGTTTTGCTGATGATCTCCATTCTTCCCACAGCATCGATGGGGAATATGTGCCAATGGAAGGAGATGAAGTTAGCTACAAGATCTGCTCTATTCCTCCCAAACATGAGAAGATCCAGGCCGTGGAGGTGACCATTACTCATTTAGCACCAGGCACGAAGCATGAGACCTGGTCTGGAGCGGTGGTTGAAACATGAGATCCTCGCTTAACTCTGAACTGTGTGATAGTGATGTTAAAATGAGTTTCTGTTCCTTTCCTGTTGGGTTTGGGGTGGGAACGGGGCTGAATTATCTCTAAGTGCTGTGTAACATGACGCCATAATTCCAAGAAAAATACAAAAATACTGCATCTGTTTTTCCCCCTTTCTTTCTTTGGGCCCAGGAGGGGAGTTTGTTTAAAATTCTCTATTATTGGGTTTGTGGTTAATAATGTGGAATGAACAGCAGTCAGTTATACTTACGCTAACCATCTGTGAATCGAAGAACTGACTGCAAAATCTTAACAAGCTTCATCGCATAACTAAATTGCTAAAATATGTAGATTTCCAATTTTTTTTCACTGGAAAAAAAAGGCTGTCTATACATTGTGAAAATCTATCATTTAGATCATTTCTCATGTGCATGTGTGTTTCTTGGTCATTTTGGTTCAGTCAAGAACAATAAAAGATTCATCAAAATGTCAGATTTATTTTAACATTTATTTTATAGCTTCCTCAGACAACATTTAGATTTTATGTAGAAATTACATCAATTTCTTTCTATTTGTACCACACAACTGTAAACATCTGCATTTTTTATATAGGCCTAATTGTCTGTAGATAGTACACATTTCTCAATTAAATACTGACTTTGCAGAGTACAGACAGACACTGCTTTCACAACTCTGCCACAACACTGCCTGTTCGCAATTAAAAGGAACGTTTAAAGGCATCCAAAACAACATGAATTACATTTCTACATTACACTAACATATGGGACACATCAGGAAAAATAACACTCTGTGTTAGAGAGGGTTTAAATTTTGTACATATTCATATTTGATGCACTAATGTCAGTTAAATAAGGAACTTGATTCTGATGCGGCTGGGAACATTTGTGTTCACAAACAAAACTTACACAATGAGCGTTGCATAATCTCACTACAGTAAGTACAGACTGGGGTTTAAGTGTTTAAAAAGAAAAAAAGACGGATTGATTTAATCAAGCTGAAGGGACGTTTACTCTGTCGGCTCGGAGCAACTGGAAGAGGAGAATCACCCCAAAGATCATAAACATTTACAGGCTTTGATAACCATTAAGTGGAGATGACCTTGTAGTTGTTCTCCAGCAGAACAATATACCTTTTCTTACACGGCCTGTAATGAGAAACATGAGGGGATCATGTTCACCTGAGCAGAGGAGCGGCCTCAAGCTTGTGCTTTTAGATTACTATTGTTAGGTGGACGTTTGGCTTTGAACAATACAGATTTATGGCCTTTCATTCACCATATTAATTCTGTAAGATTGTAGAAAATATCAGCCCTCACATTACCACAGCAGGTTGTGCTTTATATGTTTGTGCTGGAAACACTGCGCTCGTGTATCTCACCGGGGTTCAGACGAGAGGCCTCGTGTCTCAGGAATGACAATGGTTCTTTATGACTGAGCAATGACAGTAAAGCAGCCACCTCAATAAAGGAGCTTGCTGATCGCTTGAAGGTTTTCATCGCAACAGACCTCTTATTAAAATGGGAATAGAGGCTCTACAGTTCTCTGCGCTTTCATGTTTTCCAGCTTTCCATTGGCTCTCTCTAATGCCTCAGAATGCAATGAGGCCAACGCTGCTTCCACGATTTGTCTTTGACACAAGCTTTTAATTCAGAGAGGACTGTTATATTCGGGGACTCTGCAAATTAAATCCCATCATGCAAAATTTCACACTTTAGACATTTCAAATGCAGCCATTTCTCTAAAGATAGTAAAATAGTTCGATTTTGATCTCCATAAATCAATCAGACAATAGCTTCTTTTCTGTAGTTTTGGTAGCGTACATAATTTGATCATTAATCTTTTCATGTTACCTTCCAAATGGTAAGGACTTTATTTGATACATAAAGGGATATATGAAATATTGTGATTCGAAATCCCGTCCTGTCCCTGTGTGTCACTATATTGCTTTATTCAACTGACTTGCGTCTTGTAGGACCTTACAGTTCACGAAGTTGCAACGTCATCAGGAGGGATTTATGTAAATATGTCATTTGAGTGGGTTATTTCCTGCAAACTCCTTCAGATCTTCAATCTGTCTACCGTCAGTAAAAGACGAGAAATATGGTGATGGGGCTGAAATTTGTCGGCTAAATAAAAAGAGATAGAAAACAGATTTCTATCCTTCTTAATAAGTAATGACAGGAAGAGTGTGAATGAAAAGAGAGAGAGAGACAGTGACCAATTAATTGTGACAGGCTGGTATAAACCTTTGAGTGGGCTTGGACCCTTATATGCTCCGTAATCAAGGCCGACCTGGCAGCCAGAACTCTATTTATGCTCAGCCAGGACATCGTTCAGGATGTTCAGGAGCTGATGGACATGGTACTCCTTGAAGACCAAAGCGGGACGGAAACGGATGGTCTTTTCTCCACAGGAACCCATGAACAGACCTGGTGAGAGAACACAGCATCCCATCAAGCCACTTCATCTTATGGTGAAGACCAGGTCTAAATTTAACTTATTTATGTGTAACTTAAATAAATAACTCTAATATTAATAATTATTATGATGCAAAACAACAATAATAATCCTAATGATAGTTAATTTTATTATTACTGTTGTGATTAATGATCATAAATTGTATTAATCAGATAATTATTATTATCAGAATTGTAAAATAAAATTATTATTATTATTATTATTATTATTATACTTATAATAATAAACAATAAGCACAACAATCACAGTAGTAGTAACAATGGACTGTGTAGTTAATAAGTAATTATATTTAGTATGTATATTTAGTTTTAATAATTAGTAATGTTCAGTTTGCAATAACATTATTAATATTCATAACAATACTAACAATTGTAGTTGTATTATTAGTAGATGATAATGTATGCATTAATATAAAATAATAATAAAATGATGCATCATATACATACAAGGTGCAATGATATATATATATATTATATACATTATTATTATCCTTAGAATTTTTTTATGATAATAATAACAACAACAATAACATTGTATGTACATGTATATACAGGTGCAATGTTTATACATTATTATTACGAAAAATGGAATATTAGATAATAACTATGCAATATGCTGCTGCAAAAGGCACAATGACCTTTGTAACTGATATGCAAGAAAAAAATACATATAAATAATCCTATTATTAAAATAACTTTTCCCCCCATAAAAAGTCCTGCCAGGAATTCACAGTTTCTTTTAATTATCTTGCCAACCTCATGTGTGATGGCTTACCCTTGTTCCTGGCTTTAATCATGATACTGTCGCGTGTGGCATCATTGCAGGCATCTATGGCACAGAATGTACCCTGGCCGCGGGCTCTGCTCAGGATATGAGGGTACTGGGTCTACGTGAGGGGAAGAAGCGAGACAATAAACAAATGTACAGCTCACAATGTGAAAGGTATCATCAATCCACAAGCATAGCCTCAAAACAAACACTCATTACGCTGACAAGATCGATTACAGGCTCAGGTTCCCAGCAGAAGTTATTAGGCCGGCCCCTCAGATGAACAATGAACGTCCACATAATAGAACCATTAACGCTTTTAAAGCATCTCATGTTGAGCTGTGGCACCTGTGAGGAACCAGTCATGTGATGTGAGGATATAAATGGAGATGGCCATACCTGCAGTGTGTAAAGGCCCTGCAGAAGAGCCTTTCCTGAGCGCGTCACCACCTCCAGAAGGTTCTCTCTTCGGATCACATTAAGCACCTCTGATAAGAACAGATTCTTTGAGGGGTCTCCCATCCACGTGTTGAAGATTCTGTAGGGCTGAGGTGCATAGAGTCACGTCAGTTTAAATGGTCATGTTAGTTGTGCAACTAAAGTGTTCTTGTGCTCAAGTCTTCTTTGAAGATGTCATGCAACTAACATTTGTATTTTGTGGCATTTAGTTTATGTCTTTTAGCTTTGAGGTCATCAAATACACTATTAAAAGTTATGGTCACACTTTCTTTTAAGGAAATTCTCGCTATTAACAAACCATTTAACTATGACTTTTGTATCAACAAACTCCTAATTTGCTCCTTATTAGTAGCTAGTAAGGTAGTTACAGCCAATATGTTAATAACAGGCATGCTAATAAGCAACTAGTTAATAGTGAGATTTGCCACAAAAAACACTTACAAAAAATTTTTAAAAATAAAAAATACTAAAAATAAAAATACACAAAAAAAATATATTATATATTAAAAAAAAAAAACAAAAAAAAAAAAAAAAAACAACAAAAAACAAAACAAAGCAAAGCAAAGCAAAACAAAAAACAAAGCAAAGCAAAGCAAAGCAAAACAAAACAAAACAAAGCAAAAAAAAACAAAAAAAACAAAAGCAAAGCAAAGCAAAGCAAAGCAAAACAAAAAATAAAACAAAGCAAAAAAATAAAAATAAAAAATAAACAAAACAAAACAAAGCAAAAAAATAAAAATAAAAAATAAACAAAACAAAACAAAGCAAAACAAAAAGCAAAGCAAAGCAAAACAAAGCAATACAAAACAAATAGTTCCACCTCAAATTTCTAATTTCTTTCATGTCAATACAAGAAAGAAATCTTGCAAGCATTTTCATGATAATCCTAATTTCATTATTAAAATAATCACAAAAAGATCCCTTAGACCAAGACATAATTACATTTTAGTTATTGTTTTGTAATAATAATAATAATAATAATAATAATAATAATTATTATTATTATTATTATTACAAAATCATGAACATTTATTAATAAATACATTATTTTTATTATTCCAACAAAAAATAATAATAGTAAATTCTAAAATAGAAATATACATTTCTTATATGTTAGTAATGAATACTACTACTACTACTACTACTAATAATAATAGGGGGAGAGGTCTGAGTGTAATTATTTTATTATTAAAATAATCACACTCAGATCTCTTTTTACAACATTTGATAGTTTAATAGTTTACTACATTTGAGAAGTTGCAACAAAAAGGCACATTGTGTGCATATATTATTGCCAACACAGGTCTTCAAAACAATCAGCTGTTATTCCTGTAATTTAGCCTTTCTAGTCAATTAACTAAATAATTAAATTTGATGCAAATTTAAACCTGCACCATTGAAGGTTGTTTCACAGGAAGAAACATGCTTTCAACAGTAGGGGGCGTGATTGCTCAATTCCACACAGCCATGAACCTCATCCAAGGACACGCAATCATTTAGACAAACAATGATTGGGAAACTGACAGAACAATCATCTGGTACTAAAACACATTATAATGCTATTCATAAACGATGAATCATTAACAAAAAGGATAAAGCAGGCAGTTGGGGCCAGTTACTGGTAGTGATAATTGTTGCAGATTTTTGATGAGGTAACGTATGCAGAAGCAGTGCCAGCTCTTACTTTGTCTGGTTTCAGTTCATCCCTGTGGTAGTATCCTCCTGTCAGCAGCTTCTTACTGAAGGAGACAACATCAGCAGGGTCGTCCAGACCCCAATGCTCATGGCCCCAGAACTTGCCTGTTGTTCCTCCACCTGTCTGCACCTCATCCACGTGGAAAGCACAGCCATGCTGAAAGAACCAGACACAGATAAACATCTGTCATAAGCCGTCCTGTCAGCCTGCATAAAACTACATACAACACCCACAGGACATGGCCACTGCGCTTTGCTACGCTCCATTTATAGTGAACACTTCCCGAGCTTTTCAGGAAGAGCGTGGACTTCCTCAATTACTTAAGGAGCTTCTTTTCTCTGCATAAAGCAGCCATATTAAATTATTCCCTTTTGTCTCCTGCCTTATCTCAATTCGAATTAGAGCAGATAAGAAGAACTTCCTACAGAGTCTTGAGTGCCTTTTTTATTGGGCAGTTCAAAGAGCCTCATTTTAGCTATTTATAACTGGAGTGTCTCTCTCAAACGACTTCAAAGCACAGATCCAGTAAACAAGGACGATAACTAAGCATTAAAGAACAGTTAGCCTGAAAAAAAAAAAAAAGCATTTTCACCTTGCGTGCAATATTTCTCAGTTTGCTGAAGAAGTCAGGTGAAGCGTGGTTGTCCCCTCCCTCTGCCTGGATGGGCTCGATCACAATGCCAGCCACTGGTTTGCCCTTCTGCCTCCACTTCACGATGAGATCCTCAACCTGACACACACAAACATTAATATCTTACTTTTATATGAAGAAGTAGATAACACTTTGCAGTAGGTGCACTGAAACACAGCGACTAGTCTGCTGCAATTCTACTGAATATTCAGATTAATTAATTACATTAGATTAGATTAGATTCAACTTTATTGTCATTGCACATGTAAGGTATATGAACATTATTTACACTAGTACAATGGACAGCAAAAAGTGCATAGAAAATATTCCAGTGTGCAAGTAAGGAGACAGCTGTAGGGAAAAAGCTGTTCCTGAGTCTGCTGGTCCTTGTCCGGAGGCTCCTGCAGCGCCTCCCGGAGGGCAGGAGGTTAAACAGTCTATAGTCTGGGTGAGAGGAGTCCTTAAGAATGCTGAGAGCTCGACGTAGACAGTGTTTCTCTGCATGTCCTCAATAGCAAGGAGTGGTGTCCCTGTGATGCTTTGGGCAGTTTTCACTGTGATGCAACTAGTCAGGATGCACACCGGTAGAAGTTCACCCTGACTGCAACTGAGCAGTTCCCTGACTGTGATGCAACTAGTCAGGATGCACACCGGTAGAAGTTCACCAGGATGGCTGAAGACAGTTGGTTCTTCTTCAGTGTTCTGAGGAAGAAGAGGTGCTGGTGAGCCTTCTTGACCTGGAGGTGTTTGTGGTCCAGGACAGGTCCCCCGAGATGGTGGTTCCTAGGAACTTGAAGCTGGAGACACGTTCAACAACCATCCCGTTAATGTTGATGGGGTCATGCATGCTTCCTTTCTTCTTCCTGAAGTCGACAAGGAGCTCCTTTGTCTTGCTGGTGTTAAAGAGCAGGTTTTTGTCAGTGCACCATGCGGCGAGGTGCTGTACCTCCCTGTAGGCAGTCTCATCGTTGTCTCTGATGAGGCCAATCACCGTGGTGTCATCTGCAAACTTAATGATGGAGTTGGATCCATGCACAGGCTTGCAGTCGTGGGAGTAGAGGAATGGGCTCAGCACACAGCCCTCCGGTGGTACTCCGGTGTTGAGTGTGATGGTGGTGGAGCAGGTGTAACCTGACCTAACATGCTGAGGTCTGTTGGTCAGAAAGTCCATAATCCAGTTGCAGAGGGAGTTGTTAATGTCCAGGTCTCCAAGTTTTGTGGTCAGCTTGGAGGGAATGACAGTGTTAAATGCTGAGCTGAAGTCAACAAACAACATCCGTACATATGTATTATTATTGTCTAAGTGTGTGAGTACAGAGTAGAGCACTGTGCATACTGCATCCTCTGTGCTCCTATTGCTAGGGAAAGCAAATTGGTGTGGGTCCAGTGTGGGTGGGAGGCAGTCCTTGAGGTGTGCTAGGACCAGCTACTCAAAGCACTTCATAACAATAGATGTGAGTGCTACAGGGTGGTAGTCATTTAAGCACATTGGGGAGGAGTGTTTTGGAACTGGCACAATGGATGTGGACGTAAAACATGTTGGCACAGTTGCTTAGGTGAGGGACAGGTTGAAAATGTCTGTGAAGACCCCGGCAAGCTGCTCTGCACATGCCCTAAACACACGTCCAGGAATGCCGTCCGGGCCAGCAGCCTTGCGTGCGTTGATCCAGCTCAATGCAGTGTGGACATCTGTGGAGGTGAGTTTGAGGGGTTGGTGGTTTGCTGAGAGTGTGATATTGGTGGCCGTCTCCTTGCTGTCACTGTTGAAGCGAGCATAAAAGTCATTTAGCTCGTTAAGGAAGGAGACGTCTGTGACCGTTGGAGTAGAGTTGCTTGGCTTGTAGTCACTGATGGCCTGGATGCCACATGCGTCGGGGTCAGAGTTGGAAAAGTGCTCTTCTACCTTTAGCATGTAGCAGTACTTGGCCTTTTTGATGCCCTTCCTCAGGTTAGCCCTGGATTTGCTGTAAATCTGAGCTTCATCTGATCTGAAGGCAGTGTTGCGGGCTTTCAACAGGAGTCACACCTCCTTGTTCATCCATGGCTTCTGATTAGGGTATGTTGTGATCTGTTTCTCTGTTGTAACACTGTCAATGATGGTTTTGATGTGATCCAGTACAGAGGAGGTATAGATATCAATGTCCGTGTGAGAGCCACAGGCAGCCTGAGAAGCAAACATACTCCAGTCCGTGTATGTTGAAACCTGTCCTGAAGTAAAGAGTCTGCTCCAATTGGCCACACTTTGATGGTCCTAACTGAGGGCTTCACACAGTTGATGAAGGGTGAATACTTAGGGGAATACTTAATACAAATGTCAAAAGCTTTTAACAATTAAAAGCTAATTAATAATTGTAATGAAAACTAAATATAGGCTATTTTAGAAAAGAACATTTGAAAGATGAAAAAGAGGAACAATCAATAAATTATGAATCATATATCGCCATAGTGTGAATAATATATAATAATGCAATCAATAAAAAAGTAACTGTAGTCTGATTATGAGCTTTTAAAATTAAAAATTAATCTAATGACAGTCTTAATTTTTGGATCTATACGTATCCAGATTACTACCCAGATCTATCTATCTATCTATCTATCTATCTATCTATCTATCTATCTATCTATCTATCTATCTATCTATCTATCTATCTATCTATCTATCTATCTATCTATCTATCCACAAACATACAAAAAGACATCAGTGGTTAACTATTAAAACTACTGGGGTTTAATAGTTAAGTTCAGTCAACTGCATTTGTAGCACTGCAGTATGTTGATTACCACAAAAAATAACTTGTATTTGTCTCTCTCTCTCTCTCTCCCTCTCCCTCTCTCTCTCTCTCTAATCTTTTGGCCTCATGCAAAATTGTTGATCATGCATATTCCTATTAACACCTCTTGGCATACCAAAATCTGGCATAACATTTTTCCAAACAATGGTAAACGTTGCCACACCTATAGTAAAAGCTGTTTAAATAATCATTAAAACAATCATTTTATATCTTGTGGTGATACTATAAAAGGACAGCAATCAATCAATCATTAATAAAAAAAAAGATACAAAAAAAAAAACTGCTGATTAATCATAACAACCCCTCAACAACCTGGAATATTTCTTTGCTTGGTATGAGGAGGAAAGTTTTTTGTGAACTTATCAAGGAGACATCTCTGACCTCCTCCAGGCAGCGGGCCTCTTCCTGGGCGTTCTCCCTCACAAACTCCTCCAGAGGGTACTGCAGTTTAGGGAAGGGTGCGATGGGCCAGTCGAAGGATGGTATATCCAGCTTGTGAATAGCTTTGGAATGTGTTGTGGCCAGGCAACCTGAAATCCAACAGCACACACATAAGGGATGTGTGTCCTAGTCAAAACAAAACAGCCAGGCTTCTTTGTTTTTCAAATGAAGTCATACGATACAAATAAGTGCAAAGGCAAACAAATGTAAGGCAAATATAAGCAGGCTAGGTCAAATGCCTCAAAATCAGAGAATTACAACCCCAATTCCAGAGAAGTTGGGAAGTTTTGTAAAAATGCAATAAAATTAAGAATCTGTGATTTGTTCATTCTCTTTAACTTTTACTTAATTGACAAAAGTACAAAGAAAAGATTTCCAAAGTTTTCACTGACCAATGTAAATGTATTTTGTAAATATGAGCAAATTTTGATTGCTGTTAAACATTCCAAAAAAGTTGGCACAGAGGCAAATAAAAGTACAAAAAAAAGTTTTTAAAAAGTTGTTAAATATAGCCACATGGGCTCAGGAGTACTTCAGAAAACTGCTGTCACTTAACACAGTCTGCTGCTGCATCAAGAAATGCAACTTGAAACTCTGTTACTCTAGGAGAAAGCTTTACATCAATTCTATGCAGCGATGCTGCCGGCTTCTCTGGGCCAGAGCTCATCTCAGATAGTTGAAAAGACAGTAGAGAGGTCTGTTGTACTCAGATGAGTCCTTATTTCAACTTGTTTCTGGAAAAAATGGTTTTTGAGTTCTCAGTCCTAAAGACCAAAGGAACCATCCAGACTTTCATACGCAACAGAAGCAAAAGCAAACATCTCTCATGGTATGAGTGCATCAGTGCAAACAGCACTGGTGACTGGAATATGTGTGAAGGCATTGGAGGCATTTATTGGAGTTGTACAGAGAAATATACTGCTGTCATGATGATGTCTTTCATGGGAAGTCCATGGTTATTAGATCAAGACAATTCCAGCTCTCATTCTGCATGTGCTACAACAGCGTGGTTTCGTAGACTAAGAGTGAATGTGTTAGACCGGCCTGCCTGCAGTCCAGATCTGACTCCTATTGAAAATGTATGACCAGTCATGAAAAGGAGAATCAGACAACGACGATCACAGACTGCTGAGCTTCTGGAGCCATGTTTCAAGAGAGACTGGACAAAAATTTTGCTTGTAAAACTTTAACAATTAGTATCCTTAATTCCCAAACAATGAAACATCATAATTAAAAGGGAAGTTGATGTGACAGTGTTAAATGTGCCTTTGTCCCAACTTTTATGGAGTGTGTTGCAGCCATCAAAAATCAAAATTTGCTCATATTTACAAAATACATTTACGTTGGTCAGTGAAAACTTTGAAAATCTTTTCTTTGTACTTTTATCAGTTAAACAAAAGTTAAAGAGAATGAACAAATCAAAGATTCTTGAATTTAATGCATTTTTACAAAACGTCCCAACTTCTCTGGAATTGTAAAATCTGCTTAAAACATACTCTACAAATACTGCATCAGACACAATACAATTTACAAGCACTTACCCAAAGTTCTCCCATGGAAAGCTCCCATGAAAGACAAGATGCTCAAATCTGGGCATCCAGGACTCTGAGACAGAGAAACAAAAAGAGATTAGTGTGAAATGGTGTTGCGTAGTTGTATGCAGAGTGTTTTTTTCTAACCTGGTTGATCATGCAAGTGTCGACTTCCTGCTCAGAGGGGTTGGCGTATCCTCTCTCCTTATTCTAGAAACCAGTAAAAACAATGATAGATTTCAGGTGATTTAAGAGTTATTAATGTGTATAAAGTAGGGCTGTCAATAACAATATGCCCATTAATCAAATTAATATATATATGACGTTTATAATGTATTACTTTCCAACAGTCCACAACAATCTATTTCAGTCAATGTGCAAGTATATCATATGTGACCCTGGAGCACAAACCAGTCATGAGTAACACAGGTATATTTGTAGCAATAGCCAACAATAAATTGTATAGGTCAAAATTATTGATTTTTCTTTTATGCCAAAAATCATTAGGTTATTAAGTAAATATAATGTTCCATGAAGATAATTTGTAAATTTCCTATCGTAAATATATCAAAATTATTTTTTGATTAGTAATACGCATTTATAAGAACTTCATTTGGACAACTTTAAAGGCGATTTTCTCAATATTTTGAGAATATTTTTTGCACCCTAATAAATACTTTCCTAATAAAGTATTATGTTTTTATATTAGGAAAAAAAAATTATATTCACTATTTTTTTTATATTTAATAGTTACTACAGTGAGCTTTTTCTGCAACAGTTTTAGAAGCCTGCTTCTCCATGTGCATTATTACTGCCATAATACATCTGATATCAAAACTGGAGTACATAAAGCAGATGTGCTTTGTGTGGGTTGTCATGACACATCAAGTCTGTGCAAGAGCAAACTGAGGAAAGTCCACTCACTCTGTACCAGATAAACATGGTCTTGAAAGCATTCTCATTGGAGCAGGAACCACAGGCCATGGTTTGTACTCGCCTCATCCCGCTGGGGGCAATCTGATGTTGAAGAAAGTGTCATATTCAGCACTCCACACTACAATAAATAGCAAGCCACTTCCAGCCAATGTGTAAAAGAGTGCACTTATTTATGATATCTGCAGAGCATGTTATCAAGATTACGAGAATCACAATGAGCTGTTTTATAACTGCAGAACACAAGCTGCTGTTCAAGTGAAGGTTGTAGTTGCCTCATTATTGGGGCAGATCCAAATAATTTGTAATCCTTGCGCAAAACAGAAGCGTTTCAGCATAATCAGCAATAACTCACAGAGACATATGCTGTAATCAGCTTTCGTTGATGTTTTAAAATATGAACACAGATTTTTCAAGAGATGCTTTACTTGTGTTTCTTCACACATCAAAAATCACCCACACCATCATCTCGACCAGAAAGTCCTCAAATTTCACAATACCAAGAACAGCCAAGCTCCACAAATTTACACATGTGAAAACAAAGATTCAAAAAAAAAACACAAAAAGAAATAAACAAAGGAAACAGTGACTAAGAATTTCAATATTTTGTAAAAAAAAAAGTGCCTGAGAAAAGTATTTCTTTCGTACATTTATCCATTTTCTTTGAAACGGGAGGTTTAGGTCAAACATGCATGTCCTTCTTTATAAAAGCCAACAGGCTTTAGTAATGTCACAGAGATGAACAGTATTGGCTACTTGCTACTTTGCTAGTCAGTTACAGGTGGTATAAGGGGGCGGGATATTCTGGAAAGTTTTTAATTTAAAATCTGTGTAGTGAAGGACGAGCAATCAATATTTTTGGTCTGTTTTCCATCTGAAAAAGAAAACTTTAGAAACTTTAGAAATACTAATATTAAGTGTGTATACTACCTACTATTCAAGAGTTTGGACTTAGTACGATTTTTGCTTTGAAAGAAACTTTTAGAAACTTAAGTAAGTTTGGATTAAATTGATCAAAAGTGACTGTAAATGCATTTCTAATGTTACAAAATAACTCTATTTCACATAACTGTTATTTTTTTTAACTGTCCATTAAAAAAGAAATCCTGAATAAAAAAATGCATCATGGTTTCTACAAAAATAGTAAGCATATCACAATGAAATGCCACATTAATAATATAAGAAATGACTCTTTAATAAACCCAAAACTATACTTATAAACCTAAAAATTCAGATTTACCATCATAAAAATAAAAAATCACCATCATAAGGAATAAATCACATTTTAAATATATTAAAACTGATATTTAAATCGACTTAACTTATTACAATATTACTGTTTTACTGTATTTTTGATCAAATAAATGCAATCTTACAGATCCCAAACTTTAGAACAGTAGACAATCTGCTAAAAGTGAATTATAAAGGAAGAGAATTTAATACTGTAAGGGCAAACTGAAGTAAGCCATTGAAATGTAAAAATCATATCAGTATCAAACTGAAAAATCTCTCATCTTGTCACACTCATGCTACTCTGTATCACTGCAAATCTAATTTCCATTCTACAATCTATAAATACACACAAACAATGATTACAGAGTCTGATCAGGACTCACCACATTATTTGGATTGGTCATCACTTTCATTAATGCTGGATGATTGTAACCTACAAAGGAAGATCAAAAATATCGTCAGTCTATTCATTATACATGTATTGCGATATCTGCAGAGATTCAACAGTGTAAACACGCACAGTCCAGCCAAAACAAACAGCAACTGAATTAACCTTTGTCGAATTGACATTCGTCCGAATCGAGAAGAAAACAAAAAATATTATCATGCTAGTGAGTTTAGGTGGATAATTGATATAGTAGCCCCCACCAATAACAACAGCAGCAATCACCACCCTCTATAATACTACTACAACAAAAAAAACCAAAAAAAAGTAATACAGACACTTAATAAAGCCACAGTTAAATACTTCTGAATGTCATTGTAATGTATAATAAAATATCAGACCAATGGAATATAATGCTGCTAGGGCTTTTCTCAGAACTACTTGGTGCATGTATAAAGTCAATTCCCTTCAAAAAAAGTTTTCAAATGTATTTATGTTGATCAGCACATCTACAGTTTTATTAAAAAATTAAATTAAAAACTAGTTTTACCTGAGAATTGAGCTTAAAGGGTTACTCCATCCCAAAATGAAAATTTTGTCATTAATCACTTTGTCATTAACCCCATGTTGTTCCAAACCCGTAAAAGCTTAGTTCGTCTTCGGAACACAATTTAAGATATTTGGGATGAAAACCGGCTTGAGACTCATAGACTGACAAATAAATAACAGTGTCAAGGTCCAGGAAAGCATGAAAAGCATCGTCAGAATACTCCATCTGCCGTCAGTGATTCAACCGTAACGTTATGAAGCGACGACAATACGTTATGTACACAAAGAAAACAAAAATAACGACTTCATTCAACAATTCCTCTCCTCTGTGTCACTCCAAATCAGCATAGCACCATTTTGACAAATCTGACTAGTACGCAAGCGGCTTACGCTCTTTTGTGTCAGCCGCGCCACAAGGATACATTTTTTATGTGTATTTATGCTTTGGTTTGAATGGAAACAGCGCATCGGCGCAGCGCGGCTGACACAGAAAAGCGTATGCCATCTGCGTACTGCTCAGAATTGCCAAAATGGCGCTACACAGATTTGGAGAGACACAGAGGAGAGGAATTGTTTAATAAAGTCGATATTTTTGTTTTCTTTGTGTACAAAAAGTATTCTGATGGCAGATGGAGTATTCTGACGATGCTTTTCATACTTTCCTGGACCTTGACACTGTTATTTATTTGTCAGTCTATGGGACAGTCTCAAGCCCTCAGGTTTTCATCCAAAATATTTAAAATTGTATTTTGAAGACGAACAAAGCTTTTACGGGTTTGAAATGACATGGGGGTAAGTGATTAACCCTTTATATAATGGTTTGATATTTTACTACATAATGCAGTGACATTTGGCTTAAGTGATAAAAAAAAATATATATATTTTTTTGGGGTCACTGTGCAAAAAAACGTTTCGGGGGCAATTTATTGAGATTAATCAATCATAATTAATAGATTAATAATTAATTGTACTGCATTCTAGTTTGTTTCTCGAATAAAATGCAGTTAAGGTTGAGTGAGCTTGTTATTAACTGTAATAATTGTTACTTAAAACTTCGTTGAATGCAGCAGTTAGAGATGATGTAACCCCCCCCCCCCCCAAATAAAGAAAAGAAAAAAACAGGGGCAAAATGCCTGAACTGATCTGTTATGTCTGCAGAACAAGACTCACCCAAAGCAAACTGAATAAATTTCAAGGTTCACATGAACATGTGTCCCGCCCAAAATGTAAGTGCACATTTAGGTGTTATTTTCTTTCTTTTAAATGAGATTACATAAAGTTCTGAATAGCAATCCCAGCTATGACCAGCAGAGATAATGAACATATAACAGACAAATTATGGCAAAGCACAGAAAATGAATTATAGATATCTGCCATAACATTGACTGTGTTGTTCCCTTCTGTCAAAAAACTGAAAGCTGAGCTGATACATCCATCACTGCCATGATATTCAGCATGTCCGCATATTAGGAGAACAACAACAACAATAATATACACAAATATCTCTCAGAAATAAGGCTTGTTTAAAGGCAGAATAAATAAGATAACAACCTTTCAAAGTGGAATGCCTACAGCTCACTATGCAGTGAAACAGAACAATAGTTTGAGCTCAGTTTGAATTCCTGTTATGCAGTACATTTTCATGTCATTATATTTGTTGGCTAAAAATTTAAATTATATTTCTTTAAGATTAACTTGTAGTAGTTTCCTTTATTATTATTAAAAAAAATAGATGTACAGTCGCATCTTTTCTGTCAACCAGTCAAAATTTACAACACTCTATGCTGCATAAAAATGTACATTGTTTCTATAAACATAGTTTTTAGATTTTTGTATTCGTTATGGTGTTTATCAAACAACACTAAAGATCCCAGCAATTTTCCTCTTTATTGTTTTTTAAGAGTTCTGTTCTTTTGCACTTTAATCTGTTTGAAAGATTTGTTTACTCTGTACATATCCTTTGTGCAATGCGTTACTGCATTATTTAGTGTGCAATTTAATACTGTTATAAATACTGTGTTTTGGCAATTATTATGATAGGAAATTTTTATACTGTTAGATGTCTAATCACAAACAGCTGAAGACGGGTGAATAATAAATCATAAACTTTAGTTTAAATGGCTGTTACCATTTTTGGGTTTCTTCACCCCCCCCTCAATCAACATATTTCAAACAATACATGTTTTCTTAGAAAAAACTAAAATGTATATAAATAATATTTTTTATATGTAAATTTACAACCAAGCTATTACCATAATTTTGTTTTTTGTTATTAGTCGATTCCATTAAAAAATAAAATAAAGTTATATAAATTTATCAAGTTTTATAAATTTAAAGGATTCATAATTTCTATTATCAAAACTTAAAAAGGTTACAAAAATGGTAATATGGTAATAATAATCAAAGTTTAAATGCCTTAGCACATTTCTGAAAATCTTTTATCTTTTCATAGAAACACTTCCTTTAATTATACATATACTACAAGCATATTAATGTCCTATACTTATACAGAGTACAAAATGTACTGCAGAAAAGCCTTCACATGAACTCTTGACAAGCAAGTACAGATTAGATAACACTCCACCCACTGTTTCACATATCTCATTTTTGTCAGATGTCAAAAGTGGCAGAGTTATTTGTTTTGCAGACTGACGACTAAATCTACAGTATCCAGTGGCTGATCCAGGATCACAGAGTAACTAAATTAAGTAATAGTGAAATTACATTTAAGTTTACGTTAACCATTAAGCAAAAAAAAAAAAAACCAATTTCTCCTTCATTCTTCAATAATAAAATAAAATGTTGCATCCCTTTTGTATGCATGTGCCTGTCATTATGAATATGGTGCGGGGGAGTGGGGTTTGTACACTAATGTAACAAAAATATCCCATAATGCACTTCTGTCGAAATGATACCGGAGCAGCAAGAGCGAGGGAAATCAAAGCTCATTAAATCTGAGTCAGCACCTGAAGGCATCTCTGAGAGTGAGAGACAGTAGCTTCACTCACTTTGTTGAGGCTGATTAAATGTAAGTAAGCTAACGGACCAAACCGACAGCATGCAGACAGAGCCTCTCAGGTAATCCGGAAATCCTCAGATCCTGTCACTCACTTTTAATCATCCACAACAAACTTCACTCAAAGCAAAACCACACTACACACATCAAATTAACAAAACAACAAAAAAAAAACTATATATTTCATATCATATCCATCCCAACTCTAGTGTAGTAATTTAAGACTAAAAATATATATATTAAAAAAAAGTATCACCTGAAATAAAGCTGAAAAAAGTTGAAATTTTTCATTTAATATTTTATTTCAATTAGTCGCAAAGGCAACACTTCCCATTTTCATTTAGCTATACAGAAATATAAAGCAATTACACATAAAAAATCAAGTCATACATGTTTGGAATAAAATGAGGGTGGATTAACGGGTTTATCTGGGTAAACTATCCTGTCAAGTGGCACAAAATACCCCGGACACTAAATAAAAGCAAGTACTAACTCACAGCAACATTAATTTAAAGATGTCTGCTTTCCTGTTTTAGATGTGTCAGTGTGTTGGAAAATGGATCTGCTTAAAGACTGAGCTCACCGATGGGGATGGAGGAGATTTGTGTGTACACGTCCAGCATTCGGTTGCCGTCCACGTCCACCAGGTAGTTTCCCCTGCTCTCCTCATAGTTGCAGAAGAAATGAACCGCTCCAACATTCTGCAGACCCGGAGACAAGCAGAGTTGAATGTCGCTATCAAGGTGATCTGTGATCCATCTGCATACCTGATATCGTTATTATTATTTATTTATGTTTTTGGCAGAGCTTCAGCTCCATGTCAATGAATGGCTGAAGGGACTGAACATCAGAAAAACAAAACTTAATCCCACAAAAAATATAAAATATATGCTCTTTAAAGGGATAGTTCACCCAAAAATTGGTGAAATTTAATTGTGAAAGATTTACATCAGCATTACATCAGTTGCTGATAAAAACATTACAATAATCCACAAGTAATCCACATAACTCTAGTTCATCAATTAACATTTTGAGAAGTTAAAAACTGATCCCAATACATCATTAAAGCATTTTAACTTTAAAATACAGCTTCTGGACAAAATACCAGTCCCTTCAGTAAAATAAAAAAAAGCCCATCAACTGTTGTTCTTTCACACCAAAAAAAAAAAAAAAAAATAAAAAAAAAAAAAAAAAAACTATTTTATATTGTAATCAGTTACAAATGGTGCTTAATCTGTGCATTATTCTCTACTGATTCAGATGGGATGATTTTTTTAACTGGACAATATTATGAATAGAGGACTCGTATTTTGTCTGGAAGCAACTATTTGAAGTTAAAATGTCTTTATGGATTTGTTTCTCACAAACACGCAGGTTCACAAGATGTTACCTGATGGACTGGAGTGCTGTGGGTTACTTGTGGATTATTGTGATGTTTTTATCAGCTGTTTGGACTCTCAATCTGACGGCACCCATTCACTACAGAGGATCCACTGGTGAGCAAGTGAGGTAATACTAAATTTCTCCAAATCTGTTCTGATGAATAAATAAACTCATCGACATCTTGAATGACCTAAGTACATTTTCAGCAAATTTTCATTTATGAACTATGCCTTTAACTATTCATCACATGCACAGTACAACTGAAAAAGCAGAAGATATCATGATTCGCACTGTGACTTATTACCGCAAAATTGTAAGCAGTGGTGCTTTATCTAATGAAAGTGCCTTTCCCCCGTGTGGCTTTGAACCTGATGCAGCATCTATTTTTAGCCCATCTGATGAATAGATTATGACTCTTCTTATGTTTGCTATGGTTCGGGGGAGATAGACAGCAGCCAGCAGACACGCACAGGAGACGCGGCGAAGCGAATCTGTGATATTAGCTTCATCGATGCCTGTCAGCTCACATCTATGTGCTCATCCACAGCAAAGCTGACCGTGACGGTCCAGACAGCAGATAAATTATGGCCTGAAATACATTCATCACTCAATAAGCAGAAGACATCCAGGCAGGGTGTAATATGGCTGGACGTCACATCAGAGGGCTGTCACACTTTAGCTTTACTGCTGTTAATGTTAGTCATATAGTTGTTTGTTTTGTATGGTACTGTCTGAAAAAGTGACTCATTATACTTAAATCATTAAGAGAACTGCACCTGATGAGCACTGGCAATATAACAAACTGCATGTACAGAATCTGTAAGACCTCAATCTAACTGAATAACACAAGTTTGTAAAGGTATATTTGTGTGTGTACTGACTGTGCAAACACCAAAGTTCGTTTATATGTCTATCTCACCTGAATCTCTCCGAGTTGTCTCAGCAGCTCCTGTTGAACGAGAGAAATTAATCTATTATTGCAGCATTATTGAAAGATGCTTCAAACACACAAAGATTGGAAACAAATGATTTTTCTTAGGATTTTAAATATGCTTATGCTTAAGTGCTTAAGCTTTAAGAAATAAACTGCTGGTTTCGTCTGGCCAGAGGAGAACGGGACACTATTTCGAAGCTGCTTTGTCACAATCTGCAGTGTAAATAGTGCTATATAAATAATGGAGACTTGACTTGAAATTAGTAAAATGCCATTACTTCACAAAACTTTTTTTTTTCTTTCTTTCTTGTTTTGGACTGGATAGAGAAGGGAAAATGGCCAACAAGTGTCAGGTAAACATGGGAACTCCTTCAGCACCGTTTGGAAATTTTATCAGGATGCACCTCATGAATAAGGTTGTGAAAACGTGTGTGTGTGTGAAAAGGGTCTTATCAACGCAAATTACATTTTCTTCCATTTGTGTTCATTCTTATTTATTTATTTTGAAAAATGGGAAAAAAGTCATAAGTAACATGGGTGTCCAAACTTTTGATTTTTATGTAAGGAGCCTACAGTAAAATACCAATAAATACTAAATTAAAATGTTTTATTTCCTACAGAGTCATATCACACAGCAATCTAGTGACAAATATCATGGTAAAAGTGTAAAAATGCTGAGAGTGTACCTGGGACTTTGGACCTGGCACAGCAGTTTTCATGGATGGGGCATCATATTCAAACTCTGAAACTGACTTTGTGGCAGTTTTGCTGACATATCTGGAACCTAATGCAAAATTGATAAATAAATACGACTACATATTTTAATCATTTTGGTCACTCTTATTATGCAGTACATTTTTTCCCCTTCATGACTTAATATGCTAGATTAAATATTGTTTCATCCAAAAATAAGCTCTTCTTACAAAAAATGGCAATCCTATTACAATACAAACTCATTAATATCACATTAAACTGAAATCATATATCATTTTATTACTTTGATCTGAGCAGATGTTACCATTTAGTCTATGGCCCCGAGTGCTGTGCACTAACTAAATTAAAACCAACATGTTTACTTGAGTTTTGTTTTATTTAGTCATTTCTTGCTTATATGTAAATGATCCAATCTGGTGCCCTTTTATAGATATTTGTCCTTGAATTATAACACATGAAGCATATTCACTTTTTTTAAAAGTTCAATAGGTGCTGAAATGAATTACGCATTATCAGTTCCTCTTGAATTATGAAAGGCTGAGTCAGTTTCAGTAAAAGTAACTTCCTAAAAACGCTTAGTAATGCATTTGAGATGTTTATATGACATCTCAAAGTAATTAACCAACTGAACTCTGTACTTTTGCAGTATATCTGAACAGTGGTCAACGGATACTTCTAAACAGCCAGTCTTTTATAGTCATATTTGAACAGCAGTAACCTCTTGAGTGGATACACAAGTTTACAGAAGTGAGTGGGACGTCTCACTGCTGAGCTACTGATTAATGAAGGTCGCTGGCAGGATAGAAGCAGCGTGACCGGCCACTGAAGGACGAGATATGCACAGACTTTTCTACGAATGCAGAGTTCACTAGTCAAAGCTGGACTAAACCAGATCCCTGTAACTCATTTACATGGTTAAGAAACTTTGAACTGCATCCCTTTCAACATTCAGTTCCATAACCGCACATCATTATTATTTTAAAGGAAGCGTCTCACTTCCTTGTTGCATCACTTCGATAAAGTCCCTGTGACAACTCCAGCTCTTTTTGAGGGTCACTGGTGGGTTGAGAACATTACAGTCTCTGTTCTCTATCTGACCGGGAAGTTAAACAAGCTTTTAAGACTGGAGGGTATCTTAGTCCTCCATCTCTCTGTGGTATTTTTACCTGGAGCGGCGAGACGCAGAGAGATGGCCAGCTGGCGGGTCAGGAGTGAGGAAGCCATGTGTAGCACTCACTGAGACAGAGATGAAGAGTGAGAGAGAGAGAGAGAGACAGCACACAGCACCTGCCGTTCACTTCACCTGAGGAAAGACAAAGACAGAGATAAGATTCAGAGAGTTACAGGGAGTGGGAAGCCAATATGGGTTACGAAAATGTCACAATCAAAGACATTCTGGCAGATAATAAAATCTCCAGGTCATGAGATTTAGAATTGTATGTGGCATTAAAGCAATTCAGTTGATCTTTGGAAATACAAAAAAGTTTAACATACTATTTAATTACACTATTATATACTACTCTGTATACTTCTGGATTTCTTAAACTGCAAAAACAGTATTTCAGACATCTTTGTGGCTGTGATATCATAACCATGATTACATTAACATATCACCACCCAAATATACATATCATTAGTAACTCATCTTGCCAGAGCTTAGCCAATCGCAGAGTGTTAAGACACACAGAGGTCTTAAAGTTACAATAGCAAAAACAACATACACAAAACCAACACATTTTACTCACTTTTATATTATTAATATTATTTTTAAGAATATGGAGGAGAATTAAAGTTACTATTAAATATGTATATATATATATATATATATATATATATATATATATATATATATATATATATTATATATATATATATATATATATATATATAATACTTTTTTACAATTTTATTTTTGTAAATTTCATAGTCCATAATATTAATAAAAATCTTAAAATCAACTCCAAATCCCCAAAAAAAACATAAAAAAAATAAAATATAAAAAAAAGTAAAATTTTTTTGTATGTTGTTTTTGCTATTGTAATGTTGTTATATATACACTTATATATAGATATTTTGTATATGTTGTTATATATATACACACTTATATATATAGATATATAAATAAAAATATCTTCTATACAATATATCATCTAGAAATTTGACATTAGTCAGACAAACAGATAGTTCTGGATGAAATGATGATACACTGGCTCAAATAATCTGAGCAATGTTTAGATAGCACCAGAGTCACTGGGTTCACAATATTCAGTGAAATCAACCTACAAACAGCTTGTCTCTACAAATAGCGGTCTCTGCAAATTCATTTGGCAGAGGGAAGTATTTTAACATCACCATTTACTCCTTTGTGCTAAAAAAATTTAATCAGAAACTGATTAACCACCAGATGGGAGCAAATCTTACAGTCTGCAAAGTGACAGTCCTGGGATCAGGCTTCAGTACCACAGACAGTTCCTCATCTCTGAGCAGCAAGTTCACACATGCCCATCAATCCTCTCCTACTCCAGTGGTCCTGACAGTCAGCCATCACGCCTCAAAATCAAATAACTGCTAATAACCACAAAACACAATAAATCACTAAACACCCACCAGACCTCATATTTTCACTTTGGAACTGTGGAACCATCGCAGTCGTTTCTTGGGATGGAGAGTCTTGTGAGGACAAGGCTGGGGGCAGCAGACAAGTGACTAATGCTGTGACTTTCAAGTACCGTTAAACCTTCCCAACAGGCACAGGGTTCAGGGAACCCGAGCTCTCCCGAGCTCACTCGGTCACACTTTAGCGCCAAGATTAATTGGGACACATAGTCCTGCCTAAGGGAAAAGCCAATGCCTGAGGGAATCCCAACATATCTTCAGCTCTCATAATGAGCGAGCATATGCTTAGGAAAGGAGCAGCATGGTGACGGCATGCAATTATTATTCACAAAATGTTCTTGGCTGAATTAAACACCTTGTTTTGTTTTTTACCAGTATTGTTCCTCCTTAGTTTAAATGTTATGGCGTATGTTTCTGTCACAGCCTGGACATTGGAAAGCTGAGAATCAGTCTTCCTGCTCTAATGAAAGGAAACTAGTCTTATGTGTTTGCTTGTTCAAAGGAATCAATTCAGAGGGAAGACCTGGCCGCCCGCTGGACATTGCAGCGGATTCATGGCATCTTTATTCATGTGCAAGAGAGGAAAAGCAGAAAGTGCATCTCTCATGTGCTCCAGTTCTGAGGACGCTTACGCAATCGAAGCAAGAAAAATCCAGACGCCCCGTCTCTCAGAAGCACCTCAACCAGACGGCTCAACGACCGGATAGAACTGGTTCTGAAAATATGTGTTACACAAGCCTGTTGTCATGCGCCTGTGAGGATGCAGCAAGCAAATTGGGTTTAACTAGTTTAACAGCTGGGGGGGGGAGGTGACAACTTGACTGATGGAGCTGATTTTCCCCTCTCGAGTGACTAATTCTATTTCATTGACTGATAGTGACAGTGAATGCTGATGGGAAAAGAGTGTGGATACATCTTTGAAATGATTTACTGTCAAAGTATCATGGGTCCATGCTCAAGTTTAATGCAGTCTGGACACTGTCAGTGAAACCTTGGGGTCTCAAAAATTCTATTTAGATAATAATCAGGGATCAGCCATAAAAGTTTGGGGTCGGTAGATTTTTAAATTTTTTTTAAAGAAGTATCTTATGCACTACCAAATCAAAAATCATATAACAAAAAACAGAGTACAAATTGTAATATCGCAAAATAGGCCTAGACATTTTCTATTTGAATATATTGTAAAATGTGATTTTTTTTTCCTGTGATGCAAAGCTGAATTTTCAGCATCATTACTCCAGTCTTCAGTGTCACATGACCCTTCAGAAATCATTCTGATATGCTGATTTGATGTTCAAGTAACATTTCTATTATTCTAATAACTATTATCAATGTTGAAAACAGTTGTGATTTCCACCACAATATTAAGCAGCACAATGCTTCAAATATTGTAACATTCTAAATATCTTCACAATTTTTTTTAAATAAAAAAAATCCTGTGTTTTTATGAAAATTTATAAAATCATTTTTTTTTTACATAATGCCGTCAAGCTGGCCAACACAGATGTGCATTTGTTGAAATTGATAGAAAAATGGTTTGTGAGAAGATGAAAGTCATTGATTATGCATTGTTTTCCAGTTTAAGAGTGTTTATGATTTTTTTATGAATTGAACATCATATAGATTATAGCTGTACTACTAGTAATGTCTAGCAATTATTGCACATTAAAAGCAAATAAAGCAGTTTATATGAAAGTAAAAAAAATAAAATAAATAAAAGATAAGTTTGAACAAGTGGCTGACCAAACAACCTCAAAGAAACAAAAATCATTATTATTGATCCCTGATGAAAATATAAGACTGTACAGGCAATAAAAACACTGGAAATCCATCACCACCTTCAAGGCCCTTTTAAAACACTGCATGAGCTTGCTTATTTTCAGTATAAAGATCAAACCGACGCTCTTTACTCTGGCGCAGCTAATCAATATTCATCAGGGGTCTCCTCATGGTCACTGTGCTGGGGGACAATTTCAAAGCCAACAATAGCCGGCTGTGCTGGATTACGCAACTCCGAGCCGCCACCAATCCCCCTGCTCCTCTTCCTCTCAGCTCAAAGTGTGAACTAAAGCCAGCGGTCTGGAGAGCAATGAGCAGCAGCACCAAACGTGAAGCCATTTTTTAAATGCAAATTTTCTGGTGTTACGTAACACAGCCGTGTGAGCGGCTGTCCTCGCTGAAAGAGCAAGATAACGTCATCAACAAGACATGAAAGCGTCTACATCTTCAATACAGCTCATTTTAATCTTCAATTATAACAAAACTAATCTTTAACTGATCATAATTATAAAAAAAGATAGTACCAATTTTGGTTTGTGCTTGTGAAATCATCACCATAATCTCGATCAGATATTTAGCACCATATGAACTTTGATCGTTGGCTAGTGATAACACTGAGCTGGCTAAAGACACTGAGCTGTCAGTGGAGGATATGAGCACGGTTCATTGCGCATAATGCTCATCTCTAACCCCGTTAAAGCCTATTGGTAAAGTACATTATACCAATTCCCCTCTGCATGATTTAAACAGCCTATTAGGACATGCAGAAGTCATTCTGTGCTACATTTTCTCATATGAATACAAGTGGATCCAAACCACTCATGCTTTTCCCGATCTATTTCATTAAAAACATAAGAATCTAGATGAATCAGGAACCCTACACTGAAAGTGCAATAAAAAGATGACTACTATAAACAGTCAGTCAAAATCTGAGAGGTTATGTAGCTGAAATAGTCGTTAAGGGTCTTTAATCAGTCTTTGTAGCAAGGGTACATGAAAAAGGGGACAATCAGGGGGTTTGAAGAGGTAAAACCTCTCCAAACTGATAAATTCTGCAAGACAGTTGCCAAGGAAACCAGCTGAGGAAAACAATTGCACTACTGGCTGTCTTTCTTGTCTGGATGACAGATCAACCTCAGTAGGGTAAAACTGTGGTGCTATTAAAAGGATAAATCCTAGTTAAAAAGCAATTGGCCATGTTTTATGCATGCCTATAAATACCTCAAAAATAAGAAATGCACAGCTGATTCATTTCAAATATAGCATGACAGACAGTACGGCAGGGTTAATTACAAATGCATCTTAAAAACTGGACAAAGATATGCAATTCTCATCATCAGATGGGGGGCTGCTATGAATAACAGCCAAACTGTGTCACAAGTAATAAACACTATTTAGCGTCTTTGAGCATTGAGCATTCCTGCAAACCTGCTCCACAACTCAACTGATGAGCAGGTGATTTGTCTGTCAAGCATTGCGCTGTAAAACTATACTGTTAAAACGGTGTAATTATTGATAATTGATATGGTAGAAACTGTAAATGGCAAACATTGCATTATATTTAATTTCACTCTTAATAAATTTATATTTTTTACAGGATAAATTGTCCTTCTGTGGTATTCAGCGTGCAATTCAAGGACAATATTGCAGGAGAGAAAGCAAACAAGTCTAAAATTATGTTTAACATGATGACAGAGCATAAATCAAGCGCAGCTGAACATGTAAACAACATTTCACATGGATGTTTAGGAAACACAACTTGAAACGAGAAATTCAACAGTAATGTACACCCTGCTGTATCAACTGTAAACATATTTAATGAAGAAAAAGTTTCTTGTCAAACAATATAAGCTTTTTATAATCTTACTGAATTTAAACTGGCCTTTTGAGTTTCAAAGAAACAGGCTCTTAAGTAATAGAGAGCTCAGTATGTATGTAGACGATATACAGACTGAGGGGTAAATATTGAATTGATGCATAACACAGAAACCAACACATCCGTAGCTAAAATTACAAATATCTATGCTCTATATCTTTAAGTTTTAAAGTGTGTGTAATCTACAGCAAGCACACCCACAAACAGACTTTCTAAAACATGCTTTCTGCCAGAAACACAGTAAACAAACAGTTCTATATATTAATCCATTATGGTTCAACTATAGGTCATCACTGTTAAAAATCATCATATTTATTCAGTCTTAACCATAGACTGTATAAAAACAGGTCTTAACCCCTTTCATATTTTTTTTTAAGTATAAATCTAATACCATTTTATGAGGTTTATGCTTAAGACTAAAAGGAAGAGCATCTTTTTAATATTGCAAAACAAAAATGCAGTTATGTATTTTTAAAAAATACAAAACAAAGCAAAGCTTCAAAGCATAGTGGGAAGCAATAAACAAATGCATTTAAATGACAGGCGGCTTATGTTGTTTTTCTCAGTCTCAGGAAACCTCACACGAAAAACTTGCAGCACACAAAGCAGCTGGTGGAAGGGAGACGCAACAGTAACAGTATCCGGTTCCGACTGGATCTGACCTGTCAAACGGTTCTGGAGCGAGAGACGTATGGAGGAAATCGAATCGCTGCAGGAGGCCAGTAGCTACTACTGTATCACAGTCAGCGCTGCAATGTTTCAGAAGAAACGCGTCCATTACGAAACACGCAAGATATTGCATTACTGCTCACCGAAGCGTTCCTGCAGCGATGCCTCTATACGTCTAATGCACATTAAACTTATGATTATGAATTACTAAAACAAACCGCATGCTTACGCTTTGCGGTGTCAGCGCTGCTGCGTCTGATTCGCTACACTGTACGCTGCTGTAATGATACTTAAAGACATTTTAAAACTCACCTTTGTGCCTTTTTGCTGTATAGGAGGTGAAATCTAGCAGGTTCTTGGCGGAAGGACGAAAAAGAATGAGATTGGCGCACGAGCGAGGAACACAGACAGACTTTAAAACATCATTTGAAGTCTGGCCTTTTTCGCGAGAGGAGGGATATGCTGTTGGATCCGCCGACTCCAGCCAATAGAGAGGGACTTGCAGCTCCCGGAAATGTCAGATGCCTTGCATCGAGCACAGCTGTGTGCAGTCAGCACTTCATATTTATCCTAATGTAATCGAAGCTCCAGTCTAGCAGTCGGGGTTTTGATTCATCTCATTGACTCGAATCTTTTGAATCAAGAACGCTGTTCACCAGAAAGATTCGTTCACTGTCCCTTTCTATTCTACATCTTTAAGCCAGTAGGTGGTGATATGAGTGAGTTATTGAATCATTCGTGCAACGTATTCCTTACAAAACAGACCGAAATGATTTAAATGTGCATGCCTGCAAATGTACTTTGAATCAAATTATTGCCAAGTAGTTTTTAACTCCGTTGTCAGTTACAGAGCATGACTTTTATCAAGCTATAAAAGTACAACAATAGTATATTTTTATTTTAACAGTAATTTTTCCACACACCTTTTGAAATTTCAAATTTAAAAACCTGAT